>NC_138302.1:16420000-16492500 GCF_965601325.2 Salmo salar
GTTTAGAAGTGTAGTCCACTTGTCTACTATTAGGCTACTGTAGAGGTTTAGAAGTGTAGTCCACTTGTCTACTATTAGGCTACTGTAGAGGTTTAGAAGTGTAGTCCACTTGTCTACTATTAGGCTACTGTAGAGGTTTAGAAGTGTAGTGATCCTCCACACGTCTCTTATCACAGCAGGTTGGAGACGTGAGCACAGCCTGTTCATCACATTTCTGTGATGGACACATTTTCTTGGTCTATTCAATGTAGCTGTTTTTTAGGCTGGTAAAAAGTCTGAGTGGCTGCTGAATTTAAATCACTGGAAACTATGGCTGGTAAAAAGTGGCTGCTGAATTTAAATCACTGGAAACTATGGCTGGTAAAAAGTGGCTGCTGAATTTAAATCACTGGGAACTATGGCTGGTAAATGCCATGACCCCATGTTTGAGTGCAAGACAATTCCGTTAATGGATTCTGTGAGTGTAGGCCTAATTAGAAAATAAAACATTTGGGCAAGTGACCATAATCCTCGGGCAGGTAAAAACGACTTGTGCCTTTTTTGAGAGCTTCATCTCGATATCTGCTCATAAATAACATCATCGTTGTTCTCTTCTCTCTTGCCATCCCTTCATCTCTCAGAGGGAGTTGGTTCAGTGTCTGGAGGCAGGTCTGATATACCGCTGTGCTAAGCAGTGTGTGGTTGCCCTGACAATGTGCACCGTGGAGATGCCTGACATCATGGTTAAACTCCTCCCCGCCCTCATCGTCAAGCTGACGCACATCTCGGCAACCGTTGCCATGGCGTCGCCCATGCTGGAATTCCTGTCCAGTGAGAACACACCCTAGTTTACACGCCCTGATAGATGGAAGCCAATCAGAGAACAGGATCTGTATATACAGGAAGTTAGATCAGCCGATGATTGTGTGAAGGATTCTTTGTATTTCACTTCCTAGTTCATGTTAGATAATGTTTACATATGGGAAACACCCCTAATATACCTCACACAGTCATGTTATAAACTTTAGTGTCTTTACAGGGAAGATAACTTGTTCAGTTGTAGAATCAGTGACCCTATTACATCCTTACCTGTTGATGATGGTGCCACATGGCAAGGTTAGATTATGTCATGCTAACTGTGTGTGTGTGTTGTAGCTCTGGTGCGGCTGCCACATCTCTATGCTTACTTCGTAGCAGAGCAGTACGTCAGTGTGTTCGCCATCTCCCTGCCCTACACCAACCCCTCCAAGTGAGTACACGCGCACACACACACGCTCTCTCACTCTCTGTTTCTCTCTCCCTCCCTCCTTCTCTCTACCCTTCTCTAACTCCCTCCCACTCCCTCTCTCTCTCCAGGTTTAACCAGTACATTGTCTCTCTCCAGGTTTAACCAGTACATTGTCTCTCTCCAGGTTTAACCAGTACATTGTCTCTCTCCAGGTTTAACCAGTACATTGTCTCTCTCCAGGTTTAACCAGTACATTGTCTCTCTCCAGGTTTAACCAGTACATTGTCTCTCTCCAGGTTTAACCAGTACATTGTCTCTCTCCAGGTTTAACCAGTACATTGTCTCTCTCCAGGTTTAACCAGTACATTGTCTCTCTCCAGGTTTAACCAGTACATTGTCTCTCTCCAGGTTTAACCAGTACATTGTCTCTCTCCAGGTTTAACCAGTACATTGTCTCTCTCCAGGTTTAACCAGTACATTGTGTCTCTCCAGGTTTAACCAGTACATTGTGTCTCTCCAGGTTTAACCAGTACATTGTCTCTCTCCAGGTTTAACCAGTACGTTGTCTCTCGCCAGGTTTAACCAGTACGTTGTGTCTCTCCAGGTTTAACCAGTACATTGTCTCTCTCCAGGTTTAACCAGTACATTGTCTCTCTCCAGGTTTAACCAGTACATTGTGTCTCTCCAGGTTTAACCAGTACATTGTGTCTCTCCAGGTTTAACCAGTACATTGTCTCTCTCCAGGTTTAACCAGTACATTGTCTCTCGCCAGGTTTAACCAGTACGTTGTGTCTCTCCAGGTTTAACCAGTACATTGTCTCTCTCCAGGTTTAACCAGTACATTGTCTCTCGCCAGGTTTAACCAGTACGTTGTGTCTCTCCAGGTTTAACCAGTACATTGTCTCTCTCCAGGTTTAACCAGTCCATTGTCTCTCTCCAGGTTTAACCAGTACATTGTGTCTCTCCAGGTTTAACCAGTTCGTTGTCTCTCTCCAGGTTTAACCAGTACGTTGTGTCTGTCCAGGTTTAACCAGTACATTGTCTCTCTCCAGGTTTAACCAGTACATTGTCTCTCTCCAGGTTTAACCAGTACATTGTCTCTGTCCAGGTTTAACCAGTACATTGTCTCTCTCCAGGTTTAACCAGTACATTGTCTCTGTCCAGGTTTAACCAGTACATTGTCTCTCTCCAGGTTTAACCAGTACATTGTGTCTGTCCAGGTTTAACCAGGACATTGAGTCTGTCTAGGTTTAACCAGGACATTGAGTCTGTCTAGGTTTAACCAGGACATTGAGTCTGTCTAGGTTTAACCAGGACATTGAGTCTGTCTAGGTTTAACCAGGACATTGAGTCTGTCTAGGTTTAACCAGGACATTGAGTCTGTCTAGGTTTAACCAGGACATTGAGTCTGTCTAGGTTTAACCAGGACATTGAGTCTGTCTAGGTTTAACCAGGACATTGAGTCTGTCTAGGTTTAACCAGGACATTGAGTCTGTCTAGGTTTAACCAGGACATTGAGTCTGTCTAGGTTTAACCAGGACATTGAGTCTGTCTAGGTTTAACCAGGACATTGAGTCTGTCTAGGTTTAACCAGGACATTGAGTCTGTCCAGGTTTAACCAGGACATTGAGTCTGTCCAGGTTTAACCAGGACGTTGTCTCTCTCTCCAGGTTTAACCAGGACGTTGTCTCTCTCTCCAGGTTTAACCAGGACGTTGTGTCTCTCTCCAGGTTTAACCAGTACATTGTGTCGTTGGCTCACCATGTCATCTCCATGTGGTTTATCCGCTGCAGACTCACCTTCAGAAAGGACTTTGTGCAGTACATCACCAAGGTAGGTGTGTGTTCTCTGTGTTTACACGTGTGTAATAGTCTACCTGTTTCCTGAGTCATTTTCCTTGTAACCACTCTCCTCTCTCCTCGCTCTCTCTCTCTCTCCTCGCTCTCTCTCTCTCCTCGCTCTCTCTCTCTCCTCGCTCTCTCTCTCTCCTCGCTCTCTCTCTCCTCGCTCTCTCTCTCTCTCTCTCCTCGCTCTCTCTCTCTCTCTCTCCTCGCTCTCTCTCTCTCTCTCTCCTCGCTCTCTCTCTCTCTCCTCGCTCTCTCTCTCTCTCCTCGCTCTCTCTCCTCGCTCTCTCTCTCTCCTCGCTCTCTCCGCTCTCCTCTCTCTCTCTCCAGGGTCTGCGCTCTAATGCTCTGATGCCGTTTGATGACACCCAGGACACTCAGAGCAGCTTCCGTGCTCGCAGCACCAGCCTCAATGAGAGGCCCAAGAGGTACACACACACACACACACACACACACACACACACGGCCGGGTCACATGACTGCTCATTGAAGATCTTGTGAACGCATGCCCGTACAGGAGGTTGGTGTTGTCAAGGTAACACAGGACTCAGCATGACTGTCGTTGTTGTGGTGTGATGGTTGTTTTGCTTTCCCACAGGTTGCTATGGTGATCATTTCTGTTTTGGTTGTTTGTTTTTTGTTGGTAAATATTTTCCGTTGATTGTTGTTGTCTCAACTCACGCACATTATTACCACAAGATGCACAAAGAGGTAGAGAGAGGAGTGTTGCTCTTCCCTTTTCTCTTTCTCACTCTGTCTCTGTCGTGTCATTGACGAACTGTCATCGTACACACTCTGTCTCTCCTCTCTTCTCTCTTTCTCTTTCTCTCGAGATCAAAGGTTTTTTTTCATCAGGGCAGCTGTTTGACTGCAATCTATTAAACAGATGCTCAGAGAAATAATCCCCAAATAAAATCATGTTATAAAATCTTAGAATAAAAGCTAATAATTAAATCAGTCACACAAGTGACTTCCTGAACCACGTCCCACCTAAATCCTACCCCCTAGCCATAACCAGGCCACCCTAATGGTCCCTTGGAGTGTCAATCAAAATCCCCAGCTTCCCAGCTTGGAATTCTGTCATAATCAAGTCCTGTCTAGAAAAAAGAAACGCACACCTTTAAAGGCGAGGTGCTGTCTAGCGGAGTAGAACACTAGAAAATAAAGGAAAGCCGCACACTCTAAGAGCTCAGATGCAAAAATGTAATCACCAACGTTTCGACAGCGAAGCTGTCTTCATCAGGGTATCATCAAACACTGCGAGATGAGTCATTTATATAGTGTCAAGAGACACACAGGTGTTTGTAATCATGGCCAAGTATGGCCTAATATCATTGGTTAACTCAAATATTTAAAAAAATGGCATACAAAGAACATACAAAAAGACAAACAAATGGATAGCATACGATCATAGCATTTGTAGTCTAAAATGTATCTAACAAACAATTACAATGGCAAAATCACAATTATCACAAGAATGGCTTCAGATCAAAGTCTATGTTGAGACCGAAGGGAGCAAGGGTCTTTAAATTAAAGATCCAGGCAGCCTCTCGTTTTAACAATAAATGATCAAGGTCACCCCCTCTCCTCGGGAGGGTGACATGTTCGATACCAATATAACGCAGAGACGAAATCGGATGGTTTGCTTCCAAAAAGTGGGCCGCAACTGGGTAAGTTAAGTTTTTGCACCTAATGGTGCTACGATGCTCTGAGATACGTACTTTTAATTCACGCTTTGTTTTACCCACATAATTTTTACCACAAGGACAAGTTATAAGATGAATAACTGCCTTGGTGGAACACGTAATAACACCTTTAATTGGGATAGATTTCCCTGTTTGGGGGTGTTTGAAGGATCTACATTTATAAGTGCCATTGCATTGAGCACAGCCATTACACTTGTAGTTTCCATCCAGTATGGGCGCAGATAGGCGTTGTTCAGGAATATCTTGGGGTGGTAAATCAGAGTGTACCAATTGGTCTCTGAGATTTCTGCCCCGCGAGAATACGACCAGGGGAAGGTCAGAAAACACATTACTGAGACTATCATCATATTTCAGAATGTGCCAATGTTTGTAAACGATTCCTTTAATTTGTTCAGAGCACTTTGAATAGCGGGTAGTGAGAACGCAAGAATGCGTCTTTTTGCGAGACTGACCTTGAAAAAGGTCATGTCTCGTTTTGTTTTGAATTTTCTCAATGGCAATATTAATCTGATCATTGTTGTACCCCCTCTCCTTGAACTTATCCTGAGTCTCAGCCATATTTCTGTCGAAATCTGATTGTTTAATACAAATTCTTTTGATTCGACAGAATTGGCTGTAGGGCAAACTATTTTTCAAGGGAAGTGGGTGACAACTATCAGCCCTCAACAAACTGTTACGATCAGTAGGTTTCCTGTAAAGATCAGTGTATAGAACATTATCTTCACACACGATCAGAAGATCAAGAAAACTGATTTGACGTGTATCAGATTGCATAGTAAATCTCAAATGTTCAGAACAGGAGTTAAGAAAAGCATAAAACGCCTGGAGCAGTTCTGCATCACCCCTCCATAGAACAAAAATATCGTCAATATACCGTTTCCAAATAATGATGTTAGGCAAGAAAACATTTTTTGAGAGGGTTGAAAATGGATTGTTTCTCCATGTAACCCACATACAAATTAGCATAGTTAGGAGCCATGGGGGATCCCATAGCAGTACCCTTCGTCTGAATAAAGAAATCATTTAGAAACATGAAGTAGTTATGTGTGAGTACTATTTCAGCCAATGTTACAATGCAGGCACTGGAAGGTAGTTCATTAGGGTCACGTTGCAGAAGAAAATGTTCCATGGCTTCAATACCGCCCTCATGTGGAATATTTGTGTATAACGACTCAACATCAAAAGTAACTAACAAGGTGTTCTCAGGCAGAGGATCAAGAGATTCAATGATAGAGATCATACTGCTGGTGTCCTTTACAAAGGAGGGGAGCTGTTTTGCAAGTGGTCTAATAAAAAAATCCACAAAAGTAGATAGAGGGGCCGTTACTGCATCAATGCCCGCTACAATAGGGGCCGTTACTGCATCAATGCCCGCTACAATAGGGGCCGTTACTGCATCAATGCCCGCTACAATAGGGGCCATACTGCATCAATGCCCGCTACAATAGGGGCCGTTACTGCATCAATGCCCGCTACAATAGGGGCCATACTGCATCAATGCCCGCTACAATAGGGGCCATACTGCATCAATGCCCGCTACAATAGGGCGCCCTGGAGGGTTTGTAACATTCTTGTGTAATTTCGGCTGCTATGGGATCCCCCATGGCTCCTAACTATGCTAATTTGTATGTGGGTTACATGGAGAAACAATCCATTTTCAACCCTCTCAAAAATGTTTTCTTGCCTAACATCATTATTTGGAAACGTTATATTGACGATATTTTTGTTCTATGGAGGGGTGATGCAGAACTGCTCCAGGCGTTTTATGCTTTTCTTAACTCCTGTTCTGAACATTTGAGATTTACTATGCAATCTGATACACGTCAAATCAGTTTTCTTGATCTTCTGATCGTGTGTGAAGATAATGTTCTATACACTGATCTTTACAGGAAACCTACTGATCGTAACAGTTTGTTGAGGGCTGATAGTTGTCACCCACTTCCCTTGAAAAATTGTTTGCCCAACAGCCAATTCTGTCGAATCAAAAGAATTTGTATTAAACAATCAGATTTCGACAGAAATATGGCTGAGACTCAGGATAAGTTCAAGGAGAGGGGGTACAACAATGATCAGATTAATATTGCCATTGAGAAAATTCAAAACAAAACGAGACATGACCTTTTTCAAGGTCAGTCTCGCAAAAAGACGCATTCTTGCGTTCTCACTACCCGCTATTCAAAGTGCTCTGAACAAATTAAAGGAATCGTTCACAAACATTGGCACATTCTGAAATATGATGATAGTCTCGGTAATGTGTTTTCTGATCTTCCCCTGGTCGTATTCTCGCGGGGCAGAAATCTCAGAGACCAATTGGTACACTCTGATTTACCACCCCAAGATATTCCTGAACAACGCCTATTTGCGCCCATACTGGATGGAAACTACAAGTGTAATGGCTGTGCTCAATGCAATGGCACTTATAAATGTAGATCCTTCAAACACCCCCAAACAGGGAAATCTATCCCAATTAAAGGTGTTATTACGTGTTCCACTAAGGCAGTTATTTATCTTATAACTTGTCCTTGTGGTAAAAATTATGTGGGTAAAACAAAGCGTGAATTAAAAGTACGTATCTCAGAGCATCGTAGCACCATTAGGTGCAAAAACTTAACTTACCCAGTTGCGGCCCACTTTTTGGAAGCAAACCATCCGATTTCGTCTCTGCGTTATATTGGTATCGAACATGTCACCCTCCCGAGGAGAGGGGGTGACCTTGATAATTTATTGTTAAAACGAGAGGCTGCCTGGATCTTTAATTTAAAGACCCTTGCTCCCTTCGGTCTCAACATAGACTTTGATCTGAAGCCAATCTTGTGATAATTGTGATTTTGCCATTGTAATTGTTTGTTAGATACATTTTAAACTACAAATGCTATGATCGTATGCTATCCATTTGTTTGTCTTTTTGTATGTTCTTTGTATGCCATTTTTTTAAATATTTGAGTTAACCAATGATATTAGGCCATACTTGGCCATGATTACAAACACCTGTGTGTCTCTTGACACTATATAAATGACTCATCTCGCAGTGTTTGTGATGATACCCTGATGAAGACAGCTTCGCTGTCGAAACGTTGGTTATTACATTTTTGCATCTGAGCTCTTAGAGTGTGCGGCTTTCCTTTATTTTCTAATAATCAAGTCCTGACCTGACTGACATCGTCTAGTATTGCTCTTTTTTAATTCTGTGAGCAAGTCGACTTTTCCACCAATGTTGACCATGGACTTGGGGCCCAACCCCCCCCCCCCTCTCCCTTTTCCTCCCTTGTTTCTTTGTGATTCTGAGGAGATTAAACTTGAACAGAAAATCTCCTCCACTCCCAATCGCTTCCCTTGCTTTTTCTGTGGTGACTGGGGAGAAGAGTAGATTCTCTCTCCTTCTTTCTCCTCTCCTGCTTTCCCTCTCCTCTTCTGTTGGCGCCCAAAATGTCACTTCCTGATTTCTTTGTGCCCTCCATGGCAACGCCCATGCTCCCATAGTAACGCACCATAGTAACACGCACACTCCCATGTTAACTCTCAATAGCAACACATAACAACATTCTATTAATAGCCTGTACTGACCCCCAGCCACCATCCCAGACCTCCTAACCCTGTACTGACCCCCAGCCACCATCCCAGACCTCCTAACCCTGTCCTGACCCCCACTCCCAGACCCCCTAACCCTGTACTGACCCCCAGCCACCATCCCAGACCTCCTAACCCTGTCCTGACCCCCCCTCCCAGACCCCCTAACCCTGTACTGACCCCCAGCCACCATCCCAGACCTCCTAACCCTGTACTGACCCCCAGCCACCATCCCAGACCCCCTAACCCTGTACTGACCCCCCCTCCCAGACCCCCTAACCCTGCACAGACCCCCTAACCCTGTACTGACCCCCCCTCCCAGACCCCCTAACCCTGTACTGACCCCCAGCCTACTGTACCAGACCCCCTAACCCTGTACTGACCCCCCCATCCCAGACCCCCTAACCCTGTACCAGACCCCCTAACCCTGTACAGACCCCCTAACCCTGTACAGACCCCCTAACCCTGTACTGACCCCCCCCCCTCCCAGACCCCCTAACCCTGTACTGACCCCCCCTCCCAGACCCCCTAACCCTGTCCTGACCCCCACCCTACTGTACCAGACCCCCTAACCCTGTCCTGACCCCCCATCCCAGACCTCCTAACCCTGTCCTGACCCCCCCATCCCAGACCCCCTAACCCTGTCCTGACCCCCCCCCTCCCAGACCCCCTAACCCTGTCCTGCTCCTGTGTATACTTACTCTATCTACTGTACCTCTGTAGGAGTTGGAGAGATGCATGTAAGGTCTAAAAACAGATCTAAGATAGCTGTATAATAATAACCTGATCCTTTTACCAGGGTCCCTTTTCAGCTTGTAGCTACTTCCATAAAGTAACGTTTAAAAAACACAGCAGGTAGGGCATCATTAGAGTATTCTCACATTAAAGATGGGTTCTCCTGTAACTTCTCTCTAGTGGTTACAGAATCCAACTACGTCTTAGACTCAGATGGACAATGTGTCCTAGTATATAAGACCTCCGTTTGTAGTTAGACACTAGATGATGTTTTCATGCTCTACTCCGACACCCACTTCATCCTACACATTCCTTTCAGTTGGTGCTATCATTTGTTGTTGATTTGGTTTTTAACCTCTTCCTTCCACCTTGTTGTGTTCACTGTTGGTTTATATTAACCCTCAGACCGTGGTGATCTCTTCAGTTGTGTTGATTTTAACCCCTCCTGCTCTGAGTCCATCCTCTATGACAGATCGCTGTGTCCCAAATGACACCCTATTCCCTTTATAGTGCGCTACTTTTGACCAATGGGGTAGTGCACTGTAGAGGGAATAGGTTGCCATTTTGGGATGCATCCTCAGTCATGGCAACGTCGGCTTCTCCTCTTGCTGCTCAATGTGATGATGTCTCATTTTCTTTCAGGAGTACTTTGTTTTTGTGTTTGTTGTGAAAAAGCTGTTTATTATCCTATTGCTTTTTATACTTGTTCCTTCCTTCCTTTCTGATTTTTCTGTTCATAGTGTTCACTGCTGTTAATTTTCTCAACTTGTTTTTGTTTGTTTGTTTTTGTTTACTCTTTGGTTGATTTGACCCCCATCCCCTCCTCTGACTGGGTGCTGCGTTGTGGGTGTGGTTTCGGGGTGGGGTCGGTGACACCCTGGATCCCTCCATTGTTATTGGCACACTCTCTTCTGCTCATCCCCTGACCCTTTGACCTTCGTTCCCCACCCCCCGTGCCCCTCGCACATGTGACGTGTCTCCGTTGGTCACCTGGTGGTCGTTCGGGGCCGTTTCTGACGTGACGGGCGACATATCCTGATTTCCGTTTCCTGTTGGCCGTTACCTCTCTCCCCCCCGCCCTCTCCTCCCTCGCCCACCCCTACTCTGTCCCTCTTGCCAACACACAATCCCACCCACCCCCTTTCCCACACACGCCAACCTGCCCCCTACCCCCCACACCTTCCACCCTCCACTCCTGCCACATTGCCATGGTCCCAGTCTACGGGCAGCCAAAATGGCGAAGGCCCACCTCCAGCAGCAGCAGGCGTCAATGGCAGCAGGCGTAGCGGCGAGTACCGGCTCTCCCGTTAAAGAGCTGAGAGATCTGTCGGCCATGGACGCCTTCCGCTCCCGAAGCATCAGCGTCTCCGAGCACGCGGTGCGCAGGTAGAGAGCACTCTGGGTAACCAGGAAATAAAACCCAGAAAATAACATTTCTTGCTTCCGTTGGGGGTGGGGCTTGGTGGGGGGCGGGAGCCGTCGTCATAAGGACCGGTGGGCGGTTGCCAGGGAAACCTGGGTTGGGTGGCGGTGGCATGCTGGAGGAGGATGTGTTTATTGTTGAGTGTTTTTGGGCTGCGATTGTAATCTTTTTTTTTTATTATTTTTATTTTTTTTTACTACATTTGACTGATTTTGTTGCATGCAGTTTGTGCTTTGGAAAACATCTAGACTTCTGTCAATGTTTTTCTGTTAACCCCGTTTTGGCTTCTTTTATTTCTCTGATGCTTTAGTTTGTTCAGAATAGTTATTTTTGGTTGTGGTGTTTGCTGGGTTTTGCTGTGCTGACTGGATTTAATTTACCCGACTGACTGAATGGCTGGAGAAAAACATGGCCCTAGGCTCCAAGCAGTGTACTGAGACGACAAGACTGACAGCCACCGCTACCAATGATTGGCTATTCCTCTTCCCTGTGGGAGGGGACTATTGCGTTATGGGCCAATGAGAAGCCACGCTTACACACAACACGTGCATTGCATGCTGCCTGTGTAGTTTTCTGTTGCGTTCCATTTGTTTGGCCCACAGACGCTCGAACAGTGTTCATCTACCTCTGCTGATTTACAACCATCTGTCTGTTTGTGGGATGTTGGGATTCGTTGATTATCTGAGTTACAAAATGACGGTAACTTTCCCAAAATTCCTGGATTTCCCGATCATTCCTTCCAGATTCAAGGAATATTCCAATTTGTATTTCTGGGAATTTTGGGGGAAGTTACCAGAATTATGCTACCCCTATTGATGACTGAGAGTGACTGACTGAGTTGGGGGTTTTGTGGTGTCTGTCTCCAACTGACTCATTGACTCCTGCCATGCACCAATCACTACACACACTTACCTACCAGCTTGACTGACTGACTGACTGTGAGAGTGACTGACTGTGAGAGTGACTGACTGTGAGAGTGAGACATTGCAGTTGGTGGTGGTTAGATAATGTTTAGCATTTCTCTCTCTTCATCTGTGTATCTCAAACCCATAGGAGTCCATAGGTTGTGATTGAGCGGTCTGTCAGATAGGGAATTGGCTCAGCTGACCCTCAACTAGTCAGCGCTCAAACACTAGCCAGTCTGTTTGTGCTGTCATGGTAACTCATCGCCATGCCAAACAATTTGTCTTGACAATGACCTCTATGGAGTTGGCAAGAGCACAAACAGATCTGGGACCAGGCTACTAAAGTATCAGGAGACGGAGGAAGAAGTACGTAGTTTACAAGGCCCTGTTACAATCTGTATAACTGTCAGTCCCCCTCCTGACCAGCAGGGTGCAGGAGACTATCACTAGACAGCCTGAGGAGCTTCCCCTTCCCACTGATCCAAGACCAGTTTTGTGTTTCCCCTCTAATGGTTAGGGATAGGATTGGGGCCAGTTGAGCTGATCCTAGGTCTGTGCCTATTAGAAAGTACAGTATTTGGGATTCCTCAAACAGAAGGTCTAACAGACTCGCCTCAGTGTGCAACTATGGCAACATCTCACATGGCACACTGTTACCTTCATAGTGCACTACCTTTGACCAGAGCCCTATGGGGTTGCCTATGGGCCTTGGTCAAAATTAGTGCACTACATAGGGAATGGGTTGCCATTTGGAATGTGACAACAGACTTAGTGCCTCAGCCAACTCCTACTAGCTACAGGTGTTCTCCCTCTCGTTTAGTCCGTACCTCTGAACTCCAAAGCAACAGGCAGACAGCTTGTTGTTGAAAATATTCAAAGCAACGTTCTTTTAACTAATAAAGGTAAAGGCCTAAATGCTTTTGGCTCCAGGTATCATGCCAGGTTGTCTGTCCTTCAATGGAACACCTGTTTTTAGTTTCACTTCAATACAACATAACATTTCTTCTTTATTCGTTTGAACACACAGAGAGAGAGGGGGGGAGGAGAGAGATGTGGAAAAACACTATCGGACACAGCCACTGCTGCAATGCAGAACTATGTTGAAAGAGCTGTTGTGATGGCTGTCTGGATAAACGGATGATAGATTAACACTACGGCTGTGTCTCATTCCAAAAGGCTCGCTGCCTCCCTCTCCCTGCCTCCTCAAGAGGCAGTGTCCTTATAGATTGAGGCACAGCCCAGTAATAACAGATAAGAGACTGACACAGAACCCAACTGAATGGTGGATACCTTCCCCTCAGACTGTATGGAGTTATGCTTCAAGGGTTTTAGACAGTGGTGATTTCCAGTACCCTATGTCCCAAATGGAACCCTATTTCTCATCCCTGGTCAAAAGTGGAGCCCTATTTAGGGACTAGGTCTCAAGACTTGATCTTAACACTAAAGCATGTACTTAATGTTCAATATGACCAGGTTAAGGTGATAATTGCGCTGTCATGTGCTCCCAAACGAGTACCTTAAGGACGGTACCGATCTGGTGACATAAGAGAAAGATATTCTTGATCGTTTTGTAGTCATGGCGGTCTGAATGGGTGTCCACCAGAGCAGCTGGGTCAGTGCCACCAGGTCAAGGGTCAATTAAGGGTTGAACACTTTGCAGCACAACCCACTGTGCTGCTGGGTTGTGCTGGTCACAAGCTGGGACTTGGTCTGAGTTAGCGTTAGCATTAGCAAAAGCAATAGCAGTAGCTATAGTGTTGGCAGTATTGATAGTGTTAGCAATAGCGATAGCATTAGCAGTAGCTATAGTGTTAGTGATTGGTGTTAGCAATAGCGATAGCATTAGCAGTAGCGATAGTGTTGGCAGTAGTGATAGTGTTAGCGATTTGGTGTTAGCAATAGCGATAGCATCAGCCATAACCTTTTGGGAGAGCAAGCTGCGGTATCTATATGCTTTTGTCCAGAGGTGTCCTATGGGCCTTGGTCTAAAGTAGTGCTCTATATAGGGAATAGGATGCCATTTGTCACACAGACAAGACGTTTTTTATATTCTGTTACACAAGATGGACAGAACTGACGCAGGTAGAGGGAAAATAACTTCTTGAGGCATGAGCCACTTAGAGGAAGAAGAAAGAGGGAATGTTCCTCGTCTTCTTCTCTCGTCTCCTGCGTCACTCACACTTGTTCCTTCCTCTAAAGGGCTTAGGATGACAACCTATCATCCCCCTTTCTTTTCATCCCTGCTACTGTCTCAGTGTGTGGGCTTGAAGGATGACATGTTTAAATTCTTGGTGATTTAAACAGACAGGGAGGAAGACAGACAGACAGGGAGGGAGGGAGACAGACAGGCAGTTTGAATGATTTACATTAGTTTAAAACGCAGAGTCTTCTCAGTACCTAGTATATCATGTAGATGTGTGGACATAGAAGCTGAAAGTATCTATGTTTAATCCAAAAGATGACTTCCTAACTACATTCTGTTGTAGTCTGGACAGTGTTTGTCTGAACTCTTGGTTCCTACATCCAACCCGTTCCCTGTAGTAAGGTCATTCCTGTTGAAGACGGGTATAACTTGTCGCATTGTCCTACAGAACAGTAGCTGTGTGTTCTGTTTCCCCCTGGCAGGGGTTACCATGGTTACCGGGATGCCATGGGGGTCTCCAGGGAGGAATGCTGAAGGGAGATGTAGATCAGGTGACTGGGATATTACGGTACACAGGTCACAGTTCCCCCGACCCTCAGTTCTGACAGCATGTTGTTCTAGTGTTCTCTCTCCTTCAACATAAAAGCTCCTGGTCTTCCTCTATCTCTGACACCGGCTGTGGTTCCTGGGCCTTTGTAGAAGGGACACCCTGTCAGCAGTAAGCATAGCACTTCACATTCACAGAGGGAACGGATGACAGATCATTTCAAGCGCCCAGGCTTCCGCTTCAGTTACTTATACCAAGTCCCAGCTCGTTTGTGTGTGTGGGAGAGACAGATTTGCTTATCTGTGTTGGCGTACATCAGCGGTGTACACCTGAGAGAAAGACAAGAGCCAGGCTATGTGTGTGAGAATGCAATGCTGCGTGTGTGTGATTCTGAGCTTACGTGCGTGT
Source organism: Salmo salar (assembly GCF_965601325.2). NCBI lineage: Eukaryota > Metazoa > Chordata > Actinopteri > Salmoniformes > Salmonidae > Salmo > Salmo salar. Next base: position 16,434,486 of record NC_138302.1, read on the forward strand.
GTGTTTTGTTTGGATCTTGCAAACTGTGTGTGTCAGTGGAGGCTGGTGAGGGGAGGACGGCTCATAATAATGACCGGAATGGAGTGGTTGTCATGGTATCATTTTATTTTTAAATCATTTTTTTCTTCGTGTTTGATTCCATTCAGTCCATTCCAGCCGTCATTGAGCCGTCCTCCCCTCAGCAGCCTCCACTGGTGTGTGTATGTGTCTCCCTCTCCCCTGTCTCTCTGACACCCTCTCTGGCACCCCCTGGCTGTAGGATGCACACCTCCAGCACCACGTGTAGTCTGGGTTCTTCTGATGAGAACCCCGTGAGCCAGGCAGACGATGGGTTAAAGACTGTCCACCTGGAGTTAACTGAGACCTGTCTGGACATGATGGCTAGATACGTCTTCTCCAACTTCTCAGCCCTGCCCAAGAGGTACGGACGGATGGGGGTGTTGACCACGGGATCTTTTCTGCTTTTATTAGGGAACTCGTGGGTCTTCACTCTAGTCTTCATTATTGACACAATCACAACGGGAAAAGGACACAAGGTTGTCTTCCATGATTATCAACTGCCATAAGCCTTCAGAACTAAGTGGCCTTGACCCCTGACCCTTAACCTTTGCCAGGTCTCCTATAGCAGAGTTCCTTCTGGCGGGGGGTCGCAGTATGACCTGGCTGGTGGGTAACAAGCTGATCACCATAACGACCAGCGGTGGGGTCAGGAGTCAGGCCCTACTGGGAATGGACATGGCTGAGAGGCTGGGAGGAGGGGGAGAGATGACCAGGTAACCACACACACACACACACAGGGTAACCCATACACACAGGGTAACCCATACACACAGGGTAACCCATACACACAGGGTAACCCATACACACAGGGTAACCCATACATACATACATACATACATACATACATACATACATACATACATACATACATACATACATACATACATACATACATACATACATACATACATACATACATACATACATACACACACACACACACTGTCAGTAATATCCGGTCTCTCTCCTGCCCTCTGTAGGTCAGACCCCTCCCTTCACACCCGTCAGACCAAAGAGGCTCCGGCCAAACTGGAGTCCCAGTCCAGTCAACAGCTCAACAGAGCCTCACGCATCAGAGTACGATCCATGTCAGGTAGGAAGATGAGGAACTCTCTTTGTCTCCCTGTCTCTCTGTCCTTCTCTCTCTCTACTGTCATCAGAGTACGATCCATGTCAGGTAGGAAGATGAGGAACTCTCTTTGTCTCTCTGTCTATCACTCTCTATCCTTCTCTCTCTCTACTGTCATCAGAGTACGATCCATGTCAGGTAGGAAGATGAGGAACTCTCTTTGTCTCTCTGTCTATCACTCTCTATCCTTCTCTGTCATCAGAGTACGATCCATGTCAGGTAGGAAGATGAGGAACTCTTTGTCTCTCTGTCTATCACTCTCTATCCTTCTCTCTCTCTACTGTCATCAGAGTACGATCCATGTCAGGTAGGAAGAGGACATTCTCTCTATCTAGCTATCTAATCTATACACTACATGATCTAAAGTATGTGGACACCTACTCGTCGAACATCTCATTCCACAATCATGGGCATTAATATGGAGTTGATCCCCCCTTTTGCTGCTATAACAGCCTCCACTCTTCTGGGAAGGATTTCCACTAGAGGTCAGGGCTCTGTGCAGACCGGTCAAGTTCTTCTACGCTGATCTTGACAAACCATTTCTGTATGGACCTCGTTTTGTGCACGGGGGCATTGTCATGCTGAAACAGGAAAGAGCCTTCCCCATACTATTACCACAATGTTGGAAGCACAGAATCGTCTAGAATGTCATTGTATGCTGTAGCGTTAATATTTCCCTTCACTGGAACTAAGGGGCCTAGCTGGAACCAAGAAAAACAGCCCCAGAACATAATTTTTCCTCCACCAAACTTTACAGTTGGCACTGCATTGGGGAAGGTAGCGTTTTCCTGGCATCCACCAAACCCAGATTCGTCCGTCCGACTGCCAGATTGTTAAGCGTGATTCATCAGAGAACGCGTTTCCACTGCTCCAGAGTCCAATGGTGGAGAGTTTGACACCACTCCAGCCAATGCTTGGCATTGCGCATAGTGATCTTAGACTTGTGTGCGGCTGCTCGGCCATGGAAACCCATTTCATGAAGCTCCCGACGAACAGTTCTTGTGCTGACCTTGAGGCAGTTTGGAACTCAGAAATGAGTGTTGCATCTGAGGACAGCACTCTGTGGTCCCGTTCTGTGAGCTTGTGTGGCCTACCACTTCGCTTCTGAGACGTTATTGCTCCTAGACGTTTTCACTTCATAATAACAGCACTTACAGTTGACCGGGGCAGCTCTAACAGGGCAGAAATTTGACGAACTGACTTATTGGAAAGGTGGCATCTTATGACGGTGCCACGTAAGTCACTAAGCTTTTCAGTAAGGCCATTCTACTGCCAATGTTTGTCTATGGAGATTGCATGGCTGTGTGCTCGATTTTATACACCTGTCAGCAACGGGTGTGGCTGAAATAGCTGAATCCACTAATCTGAAGGGGTGTCTCTATATCTCCTTCGGTCCATGTAAGGTAGGGATGGTGATATGTCACTCTTTTCTCCTTCTCTCCGCCCGTTCCTTCCCCCCCCCAGGTGGTCATGCTCTCCGTGCTGGTCCAGCCCAGAGCCTCAGCCCCCTGGTCTCACCCTCTGAGGGGGGAGAGCTGTGTGGTGTCCCCCTCTCTCCCCCCTCCTCCTCCTCCGGACCCTGTCTGGATGGCCTGGGGCCCCCATCTCCCTCCCCCTGTGCCCCCCCTAAGGACCCCCTCAAAGACAAGCCCAGCCTGGCAGAGTTCCTGCCCGTTCTGACCCAGGGATGGGCCGAAATCTTCATACGCAGACCCTCAGGTAAACACACACACACACACACACCTGTTAAATAACTTCCTCTTCATCTGTTTACACGCGGAAGATGCAGACCAATTTAGATCATTTTCTCTTCTCTATCTCTCTCTCTCTCTCTTCCTCCTCTGACCTGACTAATTGATTGGTTCATTCCTGAGAGTCTTAGACGTTGGGAGGGGGGAGGGGGGGTTCTGAGCTGACATATGGAATGTTTTAAGATGTTCATAATATGGATCATTTAGCTATTTGATAAATGTTAGGACCCTTTAGGTTTAAAACAATAATACTATTTGATAAATGTTAGGACCCTTTAGGTTTAAAACAATAATACTATTTGATAAATGTTAGGACCCTTTAGGTTTAAAACAATAATACCATTTGATAAATGTTAGGACCCTTTAGGTTTAAAACAATAATACTATTTGATAAATGTTAGGACCCTTTAGGTTTAAAACAATAATACTATTTGATAAATGTTAGGACCCTTTAGGTTTAAAACAATAATACTATTTGATAAATGTTAGGACCCTTTAGGTTTAAAACAATAATACCATTTGATAAATGTTAGGACCCTTTAGGTTTAAAACAATAATACTATTTGATAAATGTTAGGACCCTTTAGGTTTAAAACAATAATACCATTTGATAAATGTTAGGACCCTTTAGGTTTAAAACAATAATACTATTTGATAAATGTTAGGACCCTTTAGGTTTAAAACAATAATACCATTTGATAAATGTTAGGACCCTTTAGGTTTAAAACAATAATACTATTTGATAAATGTTAGGACCCTTTAGGTTTAAAACAATAATACCATTTGATAAATGTTAGGACCCTTTAGGTTTAAAACAATAATACCATTTGATAAATGTTAGGACCCTTTAGGTTTAAAACAATAATACTATTTGATAAATGTTAGGACCCTTTAGGTTTAAAACAATAATACTATTTGATAAATGTTAGGACCCTTTAGGTTTAAAACAATAATACTATTTGATAAATGTTAGGACCCTTTAGGTTTAAAACAATAATACTATTTGATAAATGTTAGGACCCTTTAGGTTTAAAACAATAATACTATTTGATAAATGTTAGGACCCTTTAGGTTTAAAACAATAATACTATTTGATAAATGTTAGGACCCTTTAGGTTTAAAACAATAATACCATTTGATAAATGTTAGGACCCTTTAGGTTTAAAACAATAATACTATTTGATAAATGTTAGGACCCTTTAGGTTTAAAACAATAATACCATTTGATAAAATGTTGATTGCGGCCTTTACTACTCAAGCCCATAGAAACACGTTTAATAACACGTTCAGATAAATGCACCGTCAAAAAATTAATCGTAAGAAACAAGGTTTTTAAGTGTCTGTCCTAAATCTAGGAGATATAAAAACAAATCTTAAACGGATGGATTTTGATGGGGGTTTTGTGATGTAACTTAGATTGACACACCGGGGCGTCAGTCGACTCCAGGGGGTTAATTGACTTCTCTCCATGTCCAGGTAACACCAGCTGGTTGATGTGTCTGGAGAATCCTCCCAGTCCCTTCTCCTCTGAGCTGGGTAACATGCCTCTCCAGGAGCTGTCCTCTGTCCTCATGGCCATGGAGGGGGTCAAGGAGCCCCCCACCCAGACCGCCAGCGCCCCCGCCAGCACAGCCACCCCTGCCCCGACCCCCGTAGCCCTTAACCCCCCTGGACCCATCCAAGGGGGCAAGCCTGGACCCATCCAGCGCTCTAACACGGGTGAGGAGGGAGAGGGAAGGGGTGTGTTGGGTATTGTAAGTGTTTATTGTGGGGGGGGGGGGTTAGTGTGTGTGTTGGGTATTGTAAGTGTTTATTGGTGGGGGGGGGGGTTAGTGTGTGTGTTGGGTATTGTAAGTGTTTATTGGTGGGGGGGGGTTAGTGTGTGTGTTGGGTATTGTAAGTGTTTATTGTGGGGGGGGGGTTAGTGTGTGTGTTGGGTATTGTAAGTGTTTATTGGTGGGGGGGGGGTTAGTGTGTGTGTTGGGTATTGTAAGTGTTTATTGGTGGGGGGGGGGTAGTGTGTGTGTTGGGTATTGTAAGTGTGTGTTGGTGGGAGGGGATAGTGTGTGTTGGTGGTCTACCTTTCCACAGGTGGCTCCAGTGTGGAATGCCTGTGGTAGTGGTCCTAATTGAATGGACTTCATGGTTAGTATTGTATTGTGGTAGAAGTGGTATAGTTGGATCAGTGTTACAGGTCTGATAAACTGGACACAGAACTGTTGTCCAGCGTGAAACACTCTTCATCTGAATGAAACCTAGGTGGGAAATCTCCCCTCTGGTTCTATTTTCAAGACTGAGACACAACTGAGAACATTTGATAAAGTGTCTCATGTGTAGCAGGTTAAAAAAACATGTGTTTTCCTGACAGCCCAGTGCAGCTCCCCCCAGTCACCACCGGTACAGCAGCTCCCCCAGTCACCACCGGTACAGCAGCTCCCCCAGTCACCACCGGTACAGCAGCTCCCCCAGTCACCACCGGTACAGCAGCTCCCCCCAGTCACCACCGGTACAGCAGCTCCCCCAGTCACCACCGGTACAGCAGCTCCCCCCCAGTCACCACCGGTACAGCAGCTCCCCCAGTCACCACCGGTACAGCAGCTCCCCCAGTCACCACCGGTACAGCAGCTCCCCCAGTCACCACCGGTACAGCAGCTCCCCCAGTCACCACCGGTACAGCAGCTCCCCCCCAGTCACCACCGGTACAGCAGCTCCCCCCCAGTCACCACCGGTACAGCAGCTCCCCCCAGTCACCACCGGTACAGCAGCTCCCCCAGTTGAGAAGAACTCCTGCTGTACTTCACTGAACATGAATGAACCTCCCTCCAGTCTGCTCGGCTCTCTCTCTCGGCTCTCTCTCTCGGCTCTCTCTCTCGGCTCTCTCTCTCGGCTCTCTCTCCTCGGCTCTCTCTCCTCGGCGCTCTCTCTCTCGGCGCTCTCTCTCTCGGCGCTCTCTCTTCGGCGCTCTCTCTCGGCTCTCTCTCCTCGGCTCTCTCTCCTCGGCTCTCTCTCCTCGGCTCCTCTCCTCGGCGCTCGCGCTCCGGCTCGCGCTCTCGGCTCGCGCTCTCGGCTCGCGCTCTCGGCTCGCGCTCTCGGCTCGCGCTTCGGCGCTCTCTCTCTCCCTCTCGGCTCTCTCTCCTCGGCTCTCACTCTCGGCGCGCGCTCTCTCTCGGCGCGCGCTCTCTCGGCGCGCGCTCTCTCTCGGCGCGCGCGCTCTCTCGGCGCGCGCTCTCTCTCTCGGCGCGCGCTCTCTCTCGGCTGCGCTCTCTCTCGGCGCGCGCTCTCTCTTCGCGCGCGCTCTCTCTCGCGCGCGCTCTCTCTCTCGCGCGCTCTCTCTCGGCGCGCGCTCTCTCTCGGCGCGCTCTCTCTCGCCGCGCTCTCGGCGCTCTCGGCGCCGCTCTCTCTCTCGCGCGCTCTCTCTCGGCGCTCTCTCTCGCGCGCTCTCTCTCGCGCTCTCTGGCTCGCTCTCTCTCTCGGCGCTCTCTCTCTCTCTGCTCTCTCTCTCTCTCGCTCGCTCTCGCTCTCGCGCTCTCTCGCTCTCTCGCTCTCGCTCTCTCTGGCTCTCTCGCTCTCTCTCGCTCTCGCTCTCTCTCTGCCGCTCTCGCTCTCTCTGCGCTCTCGCTCTCGCTCTCTGCTCTCACTCTCACTCTCGCTCTCTCTCTGCGCTCTCGCTCTCTCTGCTCTCGCTCTCGCTCTCTCTGCGCTCTCGCTCTCGCTCTCTCTGCGCTCTCGCTCTCTCTCTCTCTCGCTCTCTCTCTCGTCTCTCTCTCTCTCGGCTCTCTCTCTCTCTCTCTCTCTCCGCTCTCTCTCTCTCTCTCTCTCTCTGCGCTCTCTCTCTCTCTCTCTCTCCGCTCGTCTCTCTCTCTCTCTCTCTCTGCGCTCTCTCTCTCTCTCTCTCTCTCTGCGCTCTCTCTCTCTCTCTCTCTCTCTGCTCTCTCTCTCTCTCTCTCTCTCTCTGCGCTCTCTCTCTCTCTCTCTCTGCGCTCTCTCTCTCTCTCTCTCTGCGCTCTCTCTCTCTCTGGCGCTCTCTCTCTCTCTCTCTCTCGGCGCTCTCTCTCTCTCTCTCTCTGGCGCTCTCTCTCTCTCTCTCTCTCGGCGCTCTCTCTCTCTCTCTCTCTCGGCGCTCTCTCTCTCTCGGCGCTCTCTCTCTCTCGGCGCTCTCTCGGCGCTCTCTCTCTGTCTCGCGCTCTCCCTCTCGGCGCTCTCTCGCGCTCTCCCTCTCGGCGCTCTCTCTCTCGGCGCTCTCTCTCTGGCGCTCTCTCTCTCTCGGCGCTCTCTCTCTCTCTGCGCTCTCTCTCTCTCGGCGCTCTCTCTCTCTCGGCGCTCTCTCTCTCTCTCTCGGCGCTCTCTCTCTCTCTCTCTCTCGGCGCTCTCTCTCTCTCTCTCTCGGCGCTCTCTCTCTCTCTCTCTCTCGGCGCTCTCTCTCTCTCTCTCTCTGGCGCTCTCTCTCTCTCTCTCTCGGCGCTCTCTCTCTCTCGGCGCTCTCTCTCTCTCTCTCGGCGCTCTCTCTCTCTCGGCGCTCTCTCTCTCTCGGCGCTCTCTCCTCTCGGCGCTCTCTCTCTCTCGGCGCTCTCTCGGCGCTCTCTCTCTGTCTCGGCGCGCTCCCTCTCTCGGCGCTCTCTCTCTCTCGCTCTCCCTCTCGGCGCTCTCTCTCTCGGCGCTCTCTCTCGGCGCTCTCTCTTCGGCGCTCTCTCTCGGCGCTCTCTCTCGGCGCTCTCTCTCTCGGCGCTCTCTCTCGGCGCTCTCTTCTCGGCGCTTCTCTCTCGGCGCTCTCGTCTCTCTCGGCGCTCTCTCTCTCGGCGCTCTTCTCTCGGCGCTTTCTCTCTCTCTCTCGGCGCTCTCTCTCTCTCTCTCGGCTCTCTCTCTCTCTCGGCGCGCTCTCTCGCTCTCTCTCGGCGCGCTCTCTCTCTCTCTCGGCGTCTCGCTCTCTCGGCGCGCTCTCTCTCGCTCTCTCGGCGCTCTCGCTCTCTCGGCGCGCTCTCTCTCGCGGCGCTCTCTCTCTCGGCGCTCTCCCTCTCTCGGCGCTCTCCCTCTCTCGGCGCTCTCCCTCTCTCGGCGCTCTCCCTCCCTCGGCGCTCTCCCTCTCTCTCGGCGCTCTCCCTCTCTCTCTCGGCGCTCTCCCTCTCTCTCTCGGCGCTCTCCCTCTCTCTCTCTCGGCGCTCTCCCTCTCTCTCTCTCGGCGCTCTCCCTCTCTCTCTCGGCGCTCTCTCTCTCGGCGCTCTCGGCTCTCTCTCTCGGCTCTCTCTCTCGGCTCTCTCTCTCTCTCTCTGCTTGTTCATGAGGGCCAGTCTGAGTTTAGGTGCTCCACAGATTCACTAATCTCTATATCATCAGGATCGGTCAAATGTCAGTTAATTTCGAAGCTGGGCGATTTGTAGATCAGATCATAGATGCACCTTGCTCAGGTTGATCCTCGTGAACAAACACTGTGTCTTGTTCTGGTTTTGTAAGATGAAATGGTGCTAGACCTCTCTCACAGACACACCACACATTGCTAGATCCACCATTGTCTGTCGTGTGATTCACATATCTTTTTTTTTTTACTAGTTCCCTATTTTATATATTGTGAATGTAATTTGATATTTTATCCACTTTATCAGATTTTTTAATCAGATTTGAATTCCTACTGTTTTCCTTCCATTGTCAATTCATTTAATCTTCATCTTTTTTTGGATTGGTTTATTATTTTCCATTTCCTGTCATGCTGATTTGTGATTGGCTCTGCTGTGTTGATTGGCGACCTGGCTCATCCAGTGGGCTCTCTCTCCTCTCTGGGTCTGTCCTTCGCCCCGTCCCCAGTTCCGGGACGGCTCCAACGGAGCATTTCCTGGGCAGGTACAAGCAGCGTGGTCACGCTCCCAACATGCGCGTCACCCCAAACCAGTGGTGGCACTTTAAATGTGAGGATGGGCTCATAGTAATGGAACAGTAACAGAATGAATGGGATGGTATATCAAACAGATCCATCCATTACTGTGAGCGCGTCCTCCCCTCACCAGCCTCCTATGCCCCAACATATGTGTGCCCCCCCCCCCCTTCCTGTGTCATCGCGTGTCACTAACATGTCGGGCCACCGCCGGAGAGAGATGATTACACAAACAAACTCACGGGCCAATCGTTTCAATCGATTAATCAACCCACCGCCAAGATGAACCAATCCTATGACTGGATTTGTTCATGATAATTTAATGACACTTTGATGTTTTTCTTTCTAACATGTGAGCCCAACCCCTTGTCCTGTGGCCCTGGAATGTACTTCCTGTCTCCTTTTTTAACCTCTGACTCTTCACCCCTTGACATCATCATAGAGGTTATGCATGTAACATAGTAACAGAGTAGTCAAGACAGACCTCATCCAGGACACAAACACTTCTTTCTGGCTTCTCTGGTGGCCATTTTGAGTTCTGGTCACCGTTTTGTGTTAGGGATACAATTTTGGTCACCACACCACCCAATAATGTTATGTTTTGTGAAGTGTCAAGGTGCTAAGTGTTCACTGTAATATTCTGTTGCTGTCAGTATCCTAAATGTCCATTGGTTGGGAGGATGAGGTCTGGTCTGGGCTGGTGTGTGTAGAGAAAGTGAACCCACCGACCACAAGTGTTTGAAGACGCATCAAATCGATGTTACCAATGATGATGAGCCAATGACTGATATGCTGCAGCCTGCAAGTCTGCTCTTCGATCTGTCTCCCTGCGTGTGTGTGTGTGTGCGCCTGACTGACTTACTGATTCTGTTTGATCATTGATTGATATGTGTAATGCTTCTGATTCTGTTTGATCTCTGTGTGTGTGTTTAGGAGGTGTGTTACCACTTAGTGATGGTCTGGTATACTACAGCTAGTAGTTTGTATATTAACATAAGGGTGCAAAGTAGAGGGAGTTTAGTTTGTGTGTTTGAGTTTTGCTTCTTTGTCTGTGTGTGTTTATAAAATTTGTGTGTACTGTGTTCATTTAATGACGTTTTTGTGTGTATGCTGTTGCATTCGTTGCCATGTATCTGTCATCCCCTGCTGTAGACTCTGGTATCTGTGTCCCTCGTCCTCTCTGTCGCCCCCTGCTGTAGACTCTGGTATCTGTGTGTCCCTCGTCCCCTCCTCTCTGTCGCCCCCTGCTGTAGACTCTGGTATCTGTGTGTCCCTCGTCCCCTGTCCTCTCTGTCGCCCCCTGCTGTAGACTCTGGTATCTGTGTGTCCCCTGTCCTCTCTGTCGCCCCCTGCTGTAGACTCTGGTATCTGTGTGTCCCTCGTCCCCTGTCCTCTCTGTCGCCCCCTGCTGTAGACTCTGGTATCTGTGTGTCCCTCGTCCCCTGTCCTCTCTGTCGCCCCCTGCTGTAGACTCTGGTATCTGTGTCCCTCGTCCCCTGTCCTCTCTGTCGCCCCCCTGCTGTAGACTCTGGTATCTGTGTGTCCCTCGTCCCCTGTCCTCTCTGTCGCCCCCTGCTGTAGACTCTGGTATCTGTGTGTCCCTCGTCCCCTGTCCTCTCTGTCGCCCCCTGCTGTAGACTCTGGTATCTGTGTGTCCCTCGTCCCCTGTCCTCTCTGTCGCCCCCTGCTGTAGACTCTGGTATCTGTGTGTCCCTCGTCCCCTGTCCTCTCTGTCGCCCCCTGCTGTAGACTCTGGTATCTGTGTGTCCCTCGTCCCCTGTCCTCTCTGTCGCCCCCTGCTGTAGACTCTGGTATCTGTGTCCCTCGTCCCCTCCTCTCTGTCGCCCCCTGCTGTAGACTCTGGTATCTGTGTGTCCCTCGTCCCCTGTCCTCTCTGTCGCCCCCTGCTGTAGACTCTGGTATCTGTGTGTCCCTCGTCCCCTGTCCTCTCTGTCGCCCCCTGCTGTAGACTCTGGTATCTGTGTGTCCCTCGTCCCCTGTCCTCTCTGTCGCCCCCTGCTGTAGACTCTGGTATCTGTGTGTCCCTCGTCCCCTGTCCTCTCTGTCGCCCCCTGCTGTAGACTCTGGTATCTGTGTGTCCCTCGTCCCCTGTCCTCTCTGTCGCCCCCTGCTGTAGACTCTGGTATCTGTGTGTCCCTCGTCCCCTGTCCTCTCTGTCGCCCCCCTGCTGTAGACTCTGGTATCTGTGTGTCCCTCATCCCCTGTCCTCTCTGTCGCCCCCCTGCTGTAGACTCTGGTATCTGTGTCCCTCGTCCCCTCCTCTCTGTCGCCCCCTGCTGTAGACTCTGGTATCTGTGTGTCCCTCATCCCCTGTCCTCTCTGTCGCCCCCTGCTGTAGACTCTGGTATCTGTGTCCCTCGTCCCCTGTCCTCTCTGTCGCCCCCTGCTGTAGACTCTGGTATCTGTGTGTCCCTCGTCCCCTCTCTAACCCTCTCCTCTCTGTCGCCCCCTGCTGTAGACTCTGTGGTAGTGCTAGAGGAGGGGACAGGGGTCAGGGGCCACGTAGACTCCCCCTCTGATTGGCCAGAGGCAGAGAAATTTGAGGCCATGCCCTCTGAACCCATCTACATCACTGCTGACAAGTTCACCAAGGCCCCGCCCCCTAGAACACTCAGCAGGGTGAGTAGTACGGCTACAACCGGGGGGGAGTGGGACGGCTACAGCCGGGGGGGGGGTGGGACGGGGGGAGTAGGACGGCTACAGCCGGGGGGGGGGTGGGACGGGGGGAGTAGGACGGCTACAGCCGGGGGGGGGGGTGGGACGGGGGGAGTAGGACGGCTACAGCCGGGGGGGGGGTGGGACGGGGGGAGTAGGACGGCTACAGCCGGGGGGGGGGGTGGGACGGGGGGAGTAGGACGGCTACAGCCGGGGGGGGGGGTGGGACGGGGGGGAGTAGGACGGCTACAGCCGGGGGGGAGTGGGACGGCTACAGCCGGGGGGAGTAGTACGGGGGGAGTAGGACGGCTACAGCCGGGGGGGAGTGGGACGGGGGGAGTGGGACGGCTACAGCCGGGGGGGGAGTGGGACGGCTACAGCCGGGGGGGAGTGGGACGGCTACAGCCGGGGGGGGAGTGGGACGGCTACAGCCGGGGGGGAGTAGGACGGCTACAGCCGGGGGGGAGTAGGACGCTACAGCCGGGGGGGAGTAGTACGGGGGGAGTGGGACGGCTACAGCCGGGGGGGGAGTGGGACGGCTACAGCCGGGGGGGGAGTGGGACGGCTACAGCCGGGGGGGGAGTAGGACGGCTACAGCCGGGGGGGAGTGGGACGCTACAGCCGGGGGGGAGTAGTACGGGGGGAGTGGGACGGCTACAGCCGGGGGGGGGAGTAGGACGGCTACAGCCGGGGGGGAGTGGGACGGCTACAGCCGGGGGGGGGAGTGGGACGGCTACAGCCGGGGGGGAGTGGGACGGCTACAGCCGGGGGGGAGTAGTACGGGGGGAGTGGGACGGCTACAGCCGGGGGGGGGGAGTAGGACGGCTACAGCCGGGGGGGGGAGTGGGACGGCTACAGCCGGGGGGGGAGTGGGACGGCTACAGCCCGGGGCGGGGGGAGTGGGACGGCTACAGCCGGGGGGGGGAGTGGGACGGCTACAGCCGGGGGGGAGTGGGACGGCTACAGCCGGGGGGGGAGTGGGACGGCTACAGCCGGGGGGGAGTAGGACGCTACAGCCGGGGGGGAGTAGTACGGGGGGAGTGGGACGGCTACAGCCGGGGGGGGGAGTAGGACGGCTACAGCCGGGGGGGAGTGGGACGGCTACAGCCGGGGGGGAGTGGGACGGCTACAGCCGGGGGGGAGTGGGACGGCTACAGCCGGGGGGGAGTGGGACGGCTACAGCCGGGGGGGAGTAGGACGCTACAGCCGGGGGGGAGTAGTACGGGGGGAGTGGGACGGCTACAGCCGGGGGGGGGAGTAGGACGGCTACAGCCGGGGGGGAGTGGGACGGCTACAGCCGGGGGGGAGTGGGACGGCTACAGCCGGGGGGGAGTGGGACGGCTACAGCCGGGACCCCTCCCAAACAGAAGCATGATTTACAATAGAATATGGCAGGTGGTTATTGGGAGACATTGATGTTTAGTATGTTTTTCATCCGTCCTTCAGTCCTCCTCCAGTTCCAGCCAGGATGATGAGAAGTCCACCCTGGAGGAGGTGAGTGAGGGTTTCATCCCCATCGACCAGCCCCCCCTGGCCCCCTCCACCCCGGGAAGCCAAGGCCCAGAGCTCCCCTTCCAGACCCAGAACCAGCCTGGGACCCAGACCCTCAACAAGTCCAGCTCCTCCCCTGAGCTCCAGACCCTACCAGAGGCCTTCCCCAAGACCACAACAGGACCTGGGGCCGGAGAAGGAGAGGCACCCGGGGTTGGGTCACCCTCGGAGGGGAAGAGCCAGCCACAACAGCCCCCGGCAGAGAAAGAGATGGAGAAGGTGGAGAGTGGAGGAGGGGTGACTAGACAGAATCAGAGTGGGGATTCCACCCCAGTGACAGGGGGGTTGTCTGGGGCATCGGGAGGAGGAGGGTCCTCTTCCTCCCAGGGAGCCAGGATGAGGTTGGAGTTCCCAGCGCCCCACCAGCCTGGGCCCCTCTCCCCCAGCGGAGGGCACCGTCCCAGGGGTCACACCATCTCAGTGTCGGCCCCCTCCTCCAGGAGAGAGAGGATAGGAGGAGACGCCTACCACACCACCCGGCCCGGACCCACCAACACTGAGAAGACCAGTGGACTCAGTCCCAGGTTACACAGACACACACACACACACAGACACACACACACACACACACACACACACACAGACAGAGCCTTTCCTAATGCTTCTCTCTCTCCCTCTGTCCTGTAGTTTTGTGTTCCTTCAGCTCTACCACTCTCCCTTCTTTGGCAACGAGGCCAACAAGCCTCTCCTGCTGCCCAAGTCTCAGGTGTGTGTGTGTGTAGTAGTGATTATACTGTAACGTGTGTGTGTGTGTGTGTGTGCGTGCACTGTAACGTGTGTGTTGTCTCTCTCCTCCATCTCTCTCTCTCTCCGCCATCTCTCTCTCTCCTCCATCTCTCTCTCTCTCTCTCCGCCATCTCTCTCTCTCTCTCCGCCATCTCTCTCTCTCTCTCTCTCCTCCATCTCTCTCTCTCCTCCATCTCTCTCTCTCCTCCATCTCTCTCTCTCTCTCCTCCATCTCTCTCCCCCCAGCTGATCGACAGAGCGGTGAAGGTTTTGGACCAGATGCCTCCGTATGACACCCATAAGATTGGAGTGGTGTTTGTAGGAGCTGGACAGGTGAGACAGGTGAAGGGATACTACCAGAGGACTCTACCTCTCCAGGGTCAGATCAACATGTGTATGTCTCTGTGTGCAGTATGAAGGACGTTTTGTGTTCGGGCAATTACTTCAAACAGGAAGTGCTTCACTGTAACAATCTCTCAGTATCCCTTTAAGGCAGGGACGGGCTGCTTTGATGAACTCATCAGGAGGGGCTGACCACAGTGGCTTGCTGGTCTAGTACCCCACATCCGTACCACACATGCAGGCCATCTCGTGAGCAAAACATTTTAGCGGCACCCCTATTGACAGCAGATGGGGGGGGGGTCGTTTTTGAGTAAAATATCCTGAAATTCACATATTGCCAGAGTGGAGAGAGATTTTTTACATTTTGTGATCAATTTCCTGCAATTCTACACACTTTGCCACGGGGCTTGGAGAAGATCAATAGGGGCCAATCGGTCTGATTATTACAGGTTTAGACAGCTGGCTGCTAGACTAACTTACTGTTAGCTGACATTTGGCTGACGAGAGAAACACTGCAGATGTACAAACACATTTAGAAATTCCACCTTGTGTTTTCTGCTGTTTTTTTGGGGGGGGGTACAATATGTAATGTCCACTTCTGTCCGCACATGACCACAAGGACTCTGTAAACCCTCTGGACCGGAGACGACATTTAGATTGGAGAGGAAGATACAAATGAGTCTGAAAGACACTTCTAGAGGTAGTTTGGATTGCCAACCAAAACAACCTTTAATGAACGGACTCCTTCTTTCTCCCTTTCCCTCTCTCCTTCCTCCCTCTCTCTCTCCCTCCCCCGTTCCCTCTCTCCTTCCTCCCCCGTTCCCTCTCTCCTTCCTCCATACCCCAGGTATTCAACGAGGTGTCCATCCTGTCCAATGAGTATGGTTCTAACCGTTACGCTGGCTTCCTGACAGGCCTGGGGAAGCTCATCCACCTGAAGGACTGTGATCCAGACCAGATCTTCCTGGGGGGTCTAGACCAGTATGGAGATGACGGGGAGTTTACCTACTGCTGGCACGATGACATCATGCAGGGTGACTGTGTATTTCTACTTACAGGTGTTACTCGGGGTTCAGGGTTACAGCACTGCCCTGATGCCCAACAGTCTGTCTGTACGTCCACTAACTTGCCCCCCCCCCCCCCCCCCCCTCCTCCTCTCCTCAGCCATCTTCCACATAGCCACCCTGATGCCCAACAGAGACAGTGATAAGGGCTGCTGTAACAAGAAGAGACACATCGGAAACGACTTTGTTATGGTGGTTTACAACGACTCAGGAGAGGAGTACAAACTGGGAACCATCAAGGTAGGCTCGCTCACTCACTCACTCACTCACTCACTCACTCACTCACTCACTCACTCACTCACTCACTCACTCACTCACTCACTCACTCACTCACTCGCAGGCAGACGAACACACCCACTTTTGTTCTTTGTGTTCATTTTGATTAAATAATGATAACTCTTCATATTCTTCACTTCCCTCTCTTCTTTCTCTCTCGTCTCTCTCTCCTCCCTCTCTCTCTTCTCTTTTTCTCCTTTCTCTCTCTCTCCTTTCTCTCTCTCCTGTGTCCCAGGGTCAGTTTAACTTTGTTGAGGTGATCATTAAGCCTCTGGACTATGGAAGTAACCTGGTCACCCTGCAGTGCAAGAAAGGTGAGAGGGAGGGAAGTTAAGAATAAATAGGATGAATAACAAGGACTGAGATAGATAGATACATAGAGATGGATATATATGTATATACTGCTCAAAAAAATAAAGGGAACACTTAAGCAACACATCCTAGATCTGAATGAAAGAAATAATCTTATTAAATACTTTTTTCTTTACATAGTTGAATGTGCTGACAACAAAATCACACAAAAATAATCAATGGAAATCCAATTTATCAACCCATGGAGGTCTGGATTTGGAGTCACACTCAAAATTAAAGTGGAAAACCACACTACAGGCTGATCCAACTTTGATGTAATGTCCTTAAAACAAGTCAAAATGAGGCTCAGTAGTGTGTGTGGCCTCCACGTGCCTGTATGACCTCCCTACAATGCCTGGGCATGCTCCTGATGAGGTGGCGGATGGTCTCCTGAGGGATCTCCTCCCAGACCTGGGCTAAAGCATCTGCCAACTCCTGGACAGTCTGTGGTGCAACGTGGCGTTGGTGGATGGAGCGAGACATGATGTCCCAGATGTGCTCAATTGGATTCAGGTCTGGGGAACGGGCGGGCCAGGCCATAGCATCAATGCCTTCCTCTTGCAGGAACTGCTGACACACTCCAGCCACATGAGGTCTAGCATTGTCTTGCATTAGGAGGAACCCAGGGCCAACCGCACCAGCATATGGTCTCACAAGGGGTCTGAGGATCTCATCTCGGTACCTAATGGCAGTCAGGCTACCTCTGGCGAGCACAATGGAGGGCTGTGCGGCCCCCCCAAAGAAATGCCACCCCACACCATGACTGACCCACCGCCAAACTGGTCACGCTGGAGGATGTTGCAGGCAGCAGAACGTTCTCCACGGCGTCTCCAGACTCTGTCACGTCTGTCACATGTGCTCAGTGTGAACCTGCTTTCATCTGTGAAGAGCACAGGGCGCCAGTGGCGAATTTGCCAATCTTGGTGTTCTCTGGAAAATGCCAAATGTCCAGCACGGTGTTGGGCTGTAAGCACAACCCCCACCTGTGGACGTCGGGCCCTCATACCACCCTCATGGAGTCTGTTTCTGACCGTTTGAGCAGACACATGCACATTTGTGGCCTGCTGGAGGTCATTTTGCAGGGCTCTGGCAGTGCTTCTCCTGCTCCTCGTTGCACAAAGGCGGAGGTAGCGGTCCTGCTGCTGGGTTGTTGCCCTCCTACGGCCTCCTCCACGTCTCCTGATGTACTGGCCTGTCTCCTGGTAGCGCCTCCATGCTCTGGACACTACGCTGACAGACACAGCAAACCAGCTTGCCACAGCTCGCATTGATGTGCCATCCTGGATGAGCTGCACTACCTGAGCCACTTGTGTGGGTTGTAGACTCCGTCTCATGCTACCACTAGAGTGAAAGCACCGCCAGCATTCAAAAGTGACCAAAACATCAGCCAGGAAGCATAGGAACTGAGAAGTGGTCTATGGTCACCACCTGCAGAACCACTCCTTTATTGGGGGTGTCTTGCTAATTGCCTATAATTTCCACCTGTTGTCTATTCCATTTGCACAACAGCATGTGAAATGTATTGTCAATCAGTGTTGCTTCCAAAGTGGACAGTTTGATTTCACAGAAGTGTGATTGACTTGGAGTTACATTGTGTTGTTTAGGTGTTCCCTTTATTTTTTTGAGCAGTGTATATACAGTTGAAGTGGGAAGTTTACATACACTTAGGTTGGAGTCATTAAAACTCGTTTTTCAACAACTCCACAAATTTCTTGTTAACAAACTATAGTTTTGGCAAGTCGGTTAGGACATCTACTTTGTGCATGACACAAGTAATTTTTGCAACAATTGTTTACAGACAGATTATTTCACTTATAATTCACTGTATCACAATTCCAGTGGGTCAGAAGTTTACAAACACTAAGTTGACTGTGCCTTGGAGGTGTACATGTGGATGTATTTCAAGGCCTACCCTCAAACTCAGTGCCTCTTTGCTTGACATCATGGGAAAATCAAAAGAAAAAGCCAAAGACCTCAGAAAACAAATTGTAGACTTCCACAAGTCTGGTTCATCCTTGGGAGCAAATTCCAAACGCCTGAAGGTACCACGTTCATCTGTACAAACAATAGTACGCAAGTATAAACACCATGGAACCATGCAGCCGTCATACCGCTCAGGAAGGAGATGCGTTCTGTCTCCTAGAGATGAAGTACTTTGGTGCAATCAATCCCAGAACAACAGCAAAGGACCTTGTGAAGATGCTGGAGGAAACAGGTACAAAAGTGTCTATATCCACAGTAAAACAAGTCCTATATCAACATAACCTGAAAGGCCGCTCAGTAAGGAAGAAGCCACTGCTCCAAAACCGCCATAAAAAAGCCAGACTACGGTTTGCAACTGCACTTGGGGACAAAGATCATACTTTTTGGAGAAATGTCCTCTGGTCTGAGGAAACTAAAATATAACTGTTTGGCCATAATGACCATCCTTATGTTTGGAGGAAAAAGTGGGAGGCTTGCAAGCCGAAAAACACCATCCCAACCGTGAAGCACGGGGGTGGGGGTGCTTTGCTGCAGGAGGGACTGGTGCACTTCACAAAATAGATGGCATCATGAAGGAAAATAATGTGGATATATTGAAGCAACATCTCAAGACATCAGTCAGGAAGTTAAAGCTTGGTCGCAAATGGGTCTTCCAAATGGACAATGACCCCAAGCATACTTCCAAAGTTGTGGCAAAATGGCTTAAGGACAACAAAGTCAAGGTATTGGAGTGGCCATCACAAAGCCCTGACCTCAGTCCTATAGAAAATGTGTGGGCAGAACTTAAAAAGCGTGTGCGAGTAAGGAGGCCTACAAACCTGACTCCGTTACACCAGCTCTGTCAGGAGGAATGGGCCAAACTTCACCCAACTTATTGTGGGAAGCTTGTGGAAGGCTACCCAAAACGTTTGACCCAAGTTAAACAATTTAAAGGCAATGCTACCAAATACTAATTGAGTGTATGTAAACTTCTGACCCACTGGGAATGTGATGAAAGAAATAAAAGCTGAAATAAATCATTCTCTCTACTATTATTCTGACATTTCACATTCTTAAAATAAAGTGGTGATCTGAACTGACCTAAGGCAGGGAATTTTAATTAGGCTTAAATGTCAGGAATTGTGAAAAACTGAGTTTAAATGTATTTGGCTAAGTTGTATTTAAACTTCTGACTTCAACTGTATATAATGAAGCAGGGAGCCAAGGGGATAAAAAAAAAAAAATCCTAAGTATTTGTTGAAGTGAAATGGACAGATTTTTCCTTCTCTTTCCCCATATCTCCCTCCGTCTCTCATCCCTCCCTCTACTTCCTCTCCTCTCTCTCTCTCTCTCTCTCCCTCCCTCTCTCCCCCCTCTCTCTCTCTGTGTCTCTCTGTCTCCACCCATCAGATCTGGACGGTCTAGTTGACACCAGTGTAGTGAAGATAGTCTCAGACCAAAACCTCCCATTGCTGGTACGACAGATGGCCCTACACGCTAACGTGAGTCCCACACACACACACACACACACACAGAGTCGTAACTAATTTCTCTACCTGAACATTTAATTAAAGTTGATGTTTAATTGCTGTTGATAACTGCATGCTGATTCAGCACACGCTGTCATGACTGTCTGTATGTCTCCCTGTGTGTTCAGATGGCATCTCTGGTCCACCAGTACAGAGCAAACCCATCTGATGCCTACGCCTCCAAGTGGCTGGCCAGACTACGACACATCAAGAGACTCAGGACAAGGGTGAGAACACACACACACACACACACACACACACAGTGGAGAAACCTTTCTTTTGTATCTCTGCTTCCTTGGTGAGAGTTACAGAACCTCAGAGAACAAACCTTACTTGGTGAGAGTTACAGAACCTCAGAGAACAAACCTTACTTGGTGAGTTACAGAACCTCAGAGAACAAACCTCCGTTGCGGACTGAACAGTCAACATCAAACCTGGAAATGTATTAAATGCTTCTGTTAGATAAAAGTAGATGTTGATGATGTGCTAAAAACACGTGTTTACAGGAGACGCATGTTTACAGGAGACGCGTGTTTACAGGAGACGCGTGTTTACAGGAGACGCGTGTTTACAGGACCTGGTGATTAGGAGACGCGTGTTTACAGGACCTGGTGATTAGGAGACGCGTGTTTACAGTACCTGGTGATTAGGAGACGCGTGTTCATATCGCCGAGGTCCTACTGTGAAATCAGACAACTTCTCAACTCAATCCCCCCCCCCCCCCCCCCCCCACAGGCCCAGGAGGAGATCCAGTCTCGTCCCAACCCCGGTATCTCTCTGACCCAGAGCCACTCCTCCCAGACCAAACAGTCCTCCTACCAGCAGGTCAGCGGTGGAGGCTCCAACACGGACTCCTCCGGACAGAGGAAGAGACTGGTCTCCACCGTGGACGACTTCACCGACTTTGTCTGAGCCTTGAGGACGCTTCCCAATGTCAAATGTCCACACTAGTATACTACTTCGGGTCAAATGGCACCCTACTCCCTATATAGTGTGCTACTGTTGACCAGAGTCATATGGACCATGGTCAACAGTAGTGCACTATATGGGGAATAGGGCCCTGGTCTAAAGTAGTGCACTATATAGGGAATAGGGTGCCATTTGGGATGCACTTCCCAATACATTGGTTTAATGCTATGTAGTATGCTAGTATGGATATTGTAACGGAGTGATATTTCTGATAATGTTTCTGGTCCCCCTGCTCAAGGCAGACGTTGCCTCCCTCACCACAGATCTAGGATCAGGTTATCCGAGTGGTTCTAATGTCGACTAGCAGGAAGATAATAAAATACCTGATCCTAGATCTGTGTTTAGTCAGGGACAACATTGACCTGCTTTCGCTCTTTCTCTCTGACAGACACACAGACACACACACCTGTTGAATAACTTCCTGCTTTCTACCTATATGATTTGATGATTCTCTCCCAAATATTTGTCTTGATGGCACAAGATGATGTGGCATGCCTTGTGGCTTTTAATCCAACTGCTCCCATGAACTAGTTGTGTTGGTGACGAGATGACAGGTACGGATGACAGGTACGGATGGTGCTGCCTAACTAACGCTGCGTCCCTATTGTCTTTCTAATACACTGTGTTTGACCAGTGCACGCGGGCTCTGTCTAAAGTAGTGCACTATGTAGGGGGAATAGGGTGCCATTTGGGACGTAGAGAATGACCCCCCCCCCCCCCGTGACCCCCCCCTCATCCCTCTCCTCCCTCTCCTTTCATCCCTCTCTCCTCCCTCTCCTTTCATCCCTCTCTCCTCCCTCTCCTTTCATCCCTCTCTCCTCCCTCTCCTTTCATCCCTCTCTCCTCCCTCTCCTTTCATCCCGCTCTCCTCCCTCTCTCCTCCCTCTTTCATCCCTCTCTCCTTTCATCCCTCTCTCCTTTCATCCCTCTCTCCTTTCATCCCCCTCTCCTTTCATCCCTCTCTCCTCCCTCTCCTTTCATCCCGCTCTCCTCCCTCTCCTTTCATCCCGCTCTCCTCCCTCTCCTTTCATCCCGCTCTCCTCCCTCTCCTTTCATCCCGCTCTCTTCCCTCTCCTTTCATCCCGCTCTCCTCCCTCTCCTTTCATCCCTCTCTCATTTCCTTCTCCTCTCATCCCCTCGCAAAGCCACTCAGAAGAAAGTAGGGTGAATGAGAAACACTAAATTTGAAAGCTGTGTGTGTACGAATAAACAAAACAAATAGCCAATGAAAGTGTCAGTGTGTTCTTTTCATTTCTATTTTATTGTGATGTTGTGAGGAGCCATGTTTGCATTTCTACAGGTGGCACCTTTTTTAAGGGGATTTTTTTTATAGCCTGCCTGGTTCACGGGGTGGGCAGAGTTTGCGCCATGTTAAAAGTGAATTGCATTTTGTTTTGTTACCCGAGCTGCTTCCTTAATGTGTTTGGATCATCTTGATCAGCTCATGAAAACCAGGGCTATAAATACTTTTTTTTAGAGAAAGGTCATCTGCAAGATGAGAGCCTGTAATCTTCTGGTCCCCAGTGCACTACCAGGGGGAGGGCACCATCCATGGTTTTGTAACATATTTAAAGCTCTTTCAGCCATATACAGTGCATTCTGAAAGTATTCAGACCCCTTGACCTTTTCCAGATTTTGTTACGTTACAGCCTTACTCTAAAATGGATTAAATAAATTAAAAATCCTCATCAATCTACACACAATACCCCATAATGACATCACAATACCCCATAATGACATCACAATACCCCATAATGACATCACAATACCCCATAATGACAAAAAGAAACAGGATTTTAGAAAATGTATATAAAAAAGAAATACTTAATTAAACAAGTATTCAAACTCTTTGAGACTCTAAATTGAGCTCAGGTGCATCCTGTTTCCATTGATCATCCTTGATGTTTCTACAACTTGATTTGAGTCCAACTGTGGTAAATTCAATTGATTGGACATGATTTGGAAAGGCACACATATATAATGTCCCACAGTTGACAGTGCATGTCAGAGCAAAAACCAAGCTATAAGGTCGAAGGAATTGTCTGTAGAGCTCCGAGACAGGATTGTGTCGAGGCACAGATCTGCGGAAGGGTACCAAAACATTTCTGCATCATTGAAGGTCCCCAAGAACACAGTGGCCATCATCATTCTGAAACGGAAGAAGTTTGGAACCGCCAAGTCTCTTCCTAGAGCTGGCCGCCCGGCCAAACTGAGCAAACGGGAGATAAGGACCTTGGTCAGGGAGGTCACCAAGAACCCGATAGTCACTCTGACAGAGCTCCAGAGTTCCTCTGTGGAGGTGGGAGAACCTTCCAGAAGGACAACCATCTCTGCAGCACTCCACCAATCAGGACTTTACGGTAGAGTGGCCAGACGGAAGCCACTCTTCAGTATAAGGCACATGGCAGCCTGCTTGGAGTTTGCCAAAAGGCACCTAAAGGACTCAGACCATGAGAAACAAGATTCTCTGGTCTGATGAAACCAAGATTGAACTCTTTGGCCTGAATGCCAAGTGTCACTTCTGGATGAAACCTGGCACCATCCCTATGGTGAAGCATGGTGGTGGCAACATGCTGTGGGGATGTTTTTCAGCGGCAGGGACTGGGAGAATAGTCAGGATCGAGGGAAAGATGAACTTAGCAAAGTAGAGAGATCCTTGATGAAAACTCTACCTCAGACTGGGGTGAAGGTTTACCTTCCAACAGGACAACCCTCAGCACACAGCCAAGACAATGCAGGAGTGGCTTCGGGACAAGTCTCTGAATGTCCTTTAGACTTGAACCCGATCGACATGAAAATAGCTGTGCAGCGACGCTACCCATCCAACCTGACAGCTTGAGAGGATCTGCAGAGAAGAATGGGAGAAACTCCCCAAATACAGGTGTGCCAAGCTTATAGCGTCATACAAAAGAAGACTCGAGGCTGTAATCGCTCCCAAGGTCTATTTGACTCACCTGTAAACTTCACCCGCTGTTGTAACTGTAAGCCCCGCCCACTGAGCTTTTGTCCATCCAATCCATTCGTCCCCTATTGCCGCCAGAGGTGGTCAGGAAGATCAGCACTTTGTGGAGAACTGGCCACGGTCTTATGGACGACCCATCTTATGAGTATTTTGATAGTGAAAATGTCCTAGGTGAACAACTAGTCTCCCACAAGACTGATACGTGCTCTCATAGCTGTCAAACTCTTTATTCGACTTTGTCAAGTGCAAAAGCATGAGAAGTGCTACAGACGCATAATACAATGATACGATACGATACAAAACAGACCACAACACTTTTGTTTCAACATGCAAATGTAAGACAAAGTACGTGTTACACCAAGACAAAGTACTAAACATGCAGAAGGGACTAGCTTTGGCACGATGAAGTTACACCCAGTAAAAACGGGGCGATATATATCTCAGGAGAAATGGGTGTTGGGAGAACCTGCTCTTCATTGTTTTCTTTGGATTGAAGAACTTCTTTGTAGCGCATGAAATGTGAACTGAGAGTTGCTATGGGAACTGTCAGGTGTGTTGTCTAGGGGATGGAGGACACAAAAAAAAGGTGTGAAACTGGAACGCCAGTACTTAACGACCGTAAAACCAACAGCGCTGCAGCACATCAACAATACTGAGAATGATATAAAATGATATACCTCAAGAAGTAACTACATACACACATATACAAACTGACTGATTAGAAAACAGTGTTTGATATAACTTTGTAACTGAACGTTACATTGTTGTGGTAAGTTGATAGACAGGACCACCAATCTTGTGGAGGATGCCACCAACAGGTTTGGAGTAAAATGTCCATCCAAAATATCTTTGTGGGCTTGGAAAAGGGAACATGGCTTGGAATGGTTGGTTCTAGAGTGTTCTAGCATGTGGGCTGTGTTCTGTTAACGGGAGATGAATATAATATATACTTTGGTCTGGATGGAACATCAGAGATACATTACAACGGTTCTAAAAGTACTACTATGACACTTCTCACTTGAAATTCATCTGACCTTTCAACAACAACAAACAGAAGAGAACAAACAAATAAGGCCGACTTCCTGGTTTTGGGGGGGGAAGGGGCGGGGTCCCTGAGATCTGCCCACAGGAAACAGGAAGTTTGTGGGGAGGAAATGCATTTTCCAGGAAGTAGAGTGACCATCAATAACAACAACGATAAAAAACAGACACAAAATGACAAAAGAAAATACAAAATGATAACGCTTCAATTTCCTGACATAGTTACCGTTATAATACTCATTAGAAGATCATTTTGTATAGCTGTTTTGGATATTAACATTTTAAAAAATTGAGAAAGTAACACAGGAGTTAAATATGGATAAGAGCTTCTGAAGGAGATAAAGTGCCAAGTACAAAAGTAATTTTCTTTAAAAATGTAAAAAGTTACAACTCTTGACGCGTACATAATGCGCAAACTTTGGCAACGCTATTGTTAAAATATGTGTGAAGCATTCTCTATTGGTTTTCCTACCAAGCTTATTATTTTCAATATGCTCACACACATTCAAAACACACATTACAACAAAAGTGCTTTAAATTAGAACCATATTGAAAGCAACATACATTTTTACTGATAATATTCCAAAATGATAACCAAGATTATATTGTAGCAATGTACCCTTGCTTCTTCCTGATAGTTAGGTATTGTAGTTTTAAAGGTGAAAGAGTTGTAGTTTAGGACTGAGTTAAGACTCCAGGCTAAAAGCATAGACGCCTACTTTCTCGCTTTTCCTTTTATTATTCTCTCTCTCAAACAACTGTTCTTGCAACAATTCAACAAGTTAATCTCTCCTGCTGTCGCTCATCTTTTTCGCCAATTACAGTATCTTCAATTCTTTCTTGCTACCACCTCTTCTCCTTCATTGTTCTTCCTCCCTACCTTCTTAAGTGGGAGTCCTGAAGCATGCCAGTCTGTTAGCACCCTGATAGCCTCTTTGATTTTAGCATCTGTGTGCATGCAAAGGTTGCGTGGTTGTGTGCACCAACTAGCTTGAGTGTGTGTGTGTGTGTGTGTGTGTGTTTGAAATCTCCAAAGCTTCTGAACAGACCGTTTAGACAGGTCCCACACACCCATGGTGATCAAGAACAATAGCTTCCTTATGTTTTCATAATCAAATAGAAACAACAAATGCAACAGCATAGATAACACACTGAAGCATCAACAACCAGCTGTGTACATCATCAACAACAACAAGCTGTGTACATCATCAACAAGCTGTGTACATCATCAACAACAAGCTGTGTACATCATCAACAACAAGCTGTGTACATCATCATCAACAAGCTGTGTACATCATCATCAACAAGCTGTGTACATCATCATCAACAGGTGGTGTACATCATCATCAACCAGCTGTGTACATCATCATCAACAGGTGGTGTACATCATCATCAACCAGCTGTGTACATCATCATCAACAGGTGGTGTACATCATCATCAACAGGTGGTGTACATCATCATCAACAAGCTGTGTACATCATCATCAACAGGTGGTGTACATCATCATCAACAGGTGGTGTACATCATCATCAACAAGCTGTGTACATCATCATCAACAGGTGGTGTACATCATCATCAACCAGCTGTGTACATCATCATCAACAGGTGGTGTACATCATCATCAACCAGCTGTGTACATCATCATCAACAGGTGGTGTACATCATCATCAACAAGCTGTGTACATCATCATCAACAGGTGGTGTACATCATCATCAACAAGCTGTGTACATCATCATCATCAACCAGCTGTGTACATCATCATCAACAGGTGGTGTACATCATCATCAACAGGTGGTGTACATCATCATCAACAAGCTGTGTACATCATCATCAACAAGCTGTGTACATCATCATCAACAGGTGGTGTACATCATCAACAAGCTGTGTACATCATCATCAACAGGTGGTGTACATCATCAACAGGTGGTGTACACACTCTTCATTGACTAAACATACAGTCAGCACTCCTAATGTCAGCACAACATGTGCTTCTGTCGATGCCACCACACAACCTCCGGGGTCACATGGGGTCAGGGGGCGGGGGTAAAGAACTGGCGACCTGCACCTTGTTTCCATGCCAACTCCATGGTGAGCGGTCGCTGTTTTGGGGCCTCTATTTCTCTCTTTCCCTCCTCCCTCGCTTTCTCTCCTTCTGGATTTAGAGTGGAACACCAGTGACATCACCCGCTGTGACCGACGCCCACTCATCCTCAACCCAGGATCCTTCCAGTCCTCCCTACGGCCCGTTCCGTTCTGTCCATCCATCCCTAACATCCTTTCTTCTTGAGGGTCCTTCAGGAGGGGTCCTCAGGGTTTGGGGTGTCCGGACACATGCCTGTCTGGGTTGGGGTGCACCTTGTTCTTGAGCGGCGGGGGCTTGCGTTTGCGTTTGCGTGTGGGAATGGTGGTGGTGTGGGCTGGGTGGTTGAAGAGGCTGGAGGGGGGCAGGGTCTCTCTCTCCGTAGGGGGGTCCCACTCTCGAGGGGCGGGAGTGGAGGAGGAGGGGGCAGGGGTGGAGGGTAGGGCGGGAGTAGAGAGGGGTACAGGGGCAGGGGTGGAGGGTAGGGCGGGAGTAGAGAAGGGTACAGGGGCAGGAGCAGGGGTCAAGGCAGGGGAAATTATATGGGTAGAAACTGGGGTACATTTTGGGTCAGGAATAGGGGTAGATTCCAGGGTAGGTTTTGGGGCAGGGGTAGATATTGGGGTAGGATCAGGGGCCGATTTCATGGCAGGGGTAGATATAGGGGTAGTAACCGGGACAGGGGTAGATTTCGGGGCAGGGGTAGATATAGAGGGAGGAACCAGGACAGGGGTCGATTTCAGGGCAGATGTAGGGGTGTGTTTAGGGTTAGCCCCAGAGTTCCCTGTATCTTTAGGCTGACCCATGCCCACTACCCCCACCACAGTGTTGACTTTCTTCTGCCCTCCTTTTCTTTCTCTCCGTCCAGCAGAGTCTTTCTCATCCCCCTTTCCCTTCCCTCCTCGGCCCTCTCTACTCTTCCTCCTCTCCTTCTCTCCTCTCCTCCCCCTCGGCCCTCGTCCTTTCCTCTGGACACGCTCCAGGACACACTCAGTACGGTACAGATCCTCGGTCGCCACGGTGACCCGGTCCAGCTGATGCAGCAAAGCGTCCAGCGTGGGGAGAAGCCTCTTCAGAGTCGCCTCAGTCTCCGCCCTTTCTCGCCAGGTAGTTCCACCCGCCAACGCACCTGGTCCCAAACCGCCGGGACCCAGGCCCAGGCTCAGCCCCATCCCGGGGGCCTCTGTCAGGCTACAGGGGCTGGAGGAGGTGGGCCTCCAGGAGGCCTCAGAGGTCCCGTCCAGGCTGCCAGGGCTGGGGGGCGACTCGGAGCCGTCCAGAGGGGGCAGGCACAGAGACTTACAGTCACTGGTGGAGGAGGAGCGAGAGGGGGGGAGCTCCATGCCCTCAAAACGCACCTTGTGACGAAACTGAGGGAGGGATGAAGGAGAGGGGGGGAGGCAGGGAGACAGAGGGAAAAAAATATATAAAGTACAGGCTTAAACAATACAGTACTCTGGAATAAAAGTCAAATGTACCCCACTTGTAGCAAGCTCTTTTTAGGGTTAGGGTTAGTGCAGTAGGATGATTTAACTTAAGACATCATGTCAATGCATTTTATGGGTAAGTGAAATCTAAGTTAACATCTTTTAGCAGTAATACCACATTACTGCAACAGGAAGCCCTCAGGAAGTAGGAAGCTCTCTAAACATGAAACAGGAAGTTGAAACAAGAAGTGCTCCTACCTCCTTGGTGCGGCTGAGGCCCATCCACATCTTCAGTCGTCGTAGAAACAGCTCCACCATCTCATAGTCCTGTAGGTCCACCACCGGGCGGTACAACTCCGCCCGCGCCCGGCGATAGTTCCTTAACAACGCAGAGGTCACCAGCCATAGCAACGCCAGCCGCAGCACGGCGAAGCTCGCGTGGAACACCAGGCTGGAGGCGGAGCTAGAGGGGCCGGTTGTTGTTGACGACGGTCGCAAGGACAACAGGCCGCGCCCGCCAGCGCCTAGCAACGACAGGCAGGCGGAGCTCACACTGCCATATCCGTCCATCACGGAGTGGAAGAGCTGGAGAGGGAGAGAAAAAAAGTGAGATATGGAATGATGATTATGATTTGTATTCACCCAAGTCTTTGCTAACCAACCTGTGGACTAAGAGGTGATGAAACAGTGTTGTACTGCATTCCAATACTGTCATCACTATGGAACACTGAGGCTGCATTCCAATACTGTCATCACTATGGAACACTGAGGCTGCATTCCAATACTGTCATCACTATGGAACACTGAGGCTGCATTCCAATACTGTCATCACTATGGAACACTGAGGCTGCATTCCAATACTGTCATCACTATGGAACACTGAGGCTGCATTCCAATACTGTCATCACTATGGAACACTGAGGCTGCATTCCAATACTGTCATCACTATGGAACACTGAGGCTGCATTCCAATACTGTCATCACTATGGAACACTGAGGCTGCATTCCAATACTGTCATCACTATGGAACACTGAGGCTGCATTCCAATACTGTCATCACTATGGAACACTGAGACTGCATTCCAATACTGTCATCACTATGGAACACTGAGACTGCATTCCAATACTGTTCATCACTAAGGAACACTGAGGCTGCATTCCAATACTGTTTATCACTAAGGAACACTGAGGCTGCATTCCAATACTGTCATCACTATGGAACACTGAGGCTGCATTCCAATACTGTCATCACTATGGAAGACTGAGGCTGCATCCCAATACTGTTCATCACTATGGAACACTGAGGCTGCATTCCAATACTGTTCATCACTATGGAACACTGAGGCTGCATTCCAATACTGTCATCACTATGGAACACTGAGGCTGCATCCCAATACTGTTCATCACTATGGAACACTGAGGCTGCATTCCAATACTGTTCATCACTATGGAACACTGAGGCTGCATTCCAATACAGTTCATCACTATGGAACACTGAGGCTGCATTCCAATACTGTTCATCACTAAGGAACACTGAGGCTGAATTCCAATACTGTCATCACTATGGAACACTGAGGCTGCATTCCAATACTGTTTATCACTAAGGAACACTGAGGCTGCATTCCAATACTGATCACCACTATGGAACACTGAGGCTGCATTCCAATACTGCCATCACTATGGAACACTGAGGCTGCATTCCAATACTGTTCATCACTATGGAACACTGAGGCTGCATTCCAATACTGTCATCACTATGGAACACTGAGGCTGCATTCCAATACTGTCATCACTATGGAACACTGAGGCTGCATTCCAATACTGATCATCAATATGGAACACTGATGCTGCATTCCAATACTGATCATCAATATGGAACACTGATGCTGCATTCCAATACTGCTCATCACTATTGAACACTGAGGCTGCATTCCAATACTGTCATCACTATGGAACACTGAGGCTGCATTCCAATACTGCTCATCACTATGGAACACTGAGGCTGCATTCCAATACTGTTCATCACTATGGAACACTGAGGCTGCATTCCAATACTGTCATCACTATGGAACACTGATGCTGCATTCCAATACTGTCATCACTATGGAACACTGAGGCTGCATTCCAATACTGTCATCACTATGGAACACTGAGGCTGCATTCCAATACTGTCATCACTATGGAACACTGAGGCTGCATTCCAATACTGTTCATCACTATGGAACACTGAGGCTGCATTCCAATACTGTCATCACTATGGAACACTGAGGCTGCATTCCAATACTGTTTATCACTATGGAACACTGAGGCTGCATTCCATCACCTAGTTACTGTACTACTGACCAGGGCCCATAGTGCACTATATCCAGAATAGGGTGCCATTTGGGACACAGACTTAGTATAGACACTCATGACTCAGTGAGTGAAGCAGACAGAGTAAATATGCAGCTGGACACACACACACCCACATCTAGTAGTCATCTGCCTGAATGATGTGTCAATATGCTGCTTGGCAACACAAAGCCCAGGGTATGATTGATCCAACAGAGCTCTCTGAATGTCAGTAAGAAAGGAGAGAGAAAGAGGAAGAGAGAGAATGGATACAAGAGCCAAACAGCTCACATTATCTCTCTCTCTCTCCCTCTCTCTCTCTCCCCCTTCTCTCTCTCTTCCTCTCTAACTTTCTCTCCTCTCTCTCTCCCTCCCTTCTCTCTCCCTTCCTCTCTAACTTTCTCTCCTGTCTCTCTCTCCCTCTCTCCCTTCTCTCTCTCTCTCCCCCTCACACATTGAAACAACCAAACCGCGTACAGTCAGTCTGTCACTTCACTTGTTGACTAGACGAGATGCTGCTGTTCTCTACCACAGAAGGGCTTCTGGTAATGAAGAGGAATTATACAGGTCACCACTTGAGTGTTACCAGGTGTCTTTGTGTGTGTGTGTGTGTGTGTGTGTGTGTGTGTGTGTGTGTGTGTGTGTGTGTGTGTGTGTGTGTGTGTGTGTGTGTGTGTGTGTGTGTGTGTGTGTGTGTGTGTGTGTGTGTGTGTGTGCGTGCGTGCGTGCGTGTGTGTGTGTGTGTATTACCAGGTGTCCTGTGTGTGAGTAGGCCAGCAGCAGCACCAGCAGGACCAGACCTGTTCCTATCAGTTCCCAGACAGAACGTCTCAGAGCCCTGCCGAACACTGCCCACTCCCTCAGGAAACGCAACTGGTGGGACGCCTGGTGAGAGGGAGGGAGGGAGGGAGGGAGGGAGGGATAAAGAGAGATTAGTTTTTCGGTGTGGTAAGTCTGCATTGGATCCATCCATTCTCTCAATCTGACCTTCAGCAGTAGAGCTAACCCCCTCCCTCCCCCTCTCTCTCAATCTGACCTTCAGCAGTAGAGCTAACCCCCTCCCTCCCTCCCCCTCTCTCTCAATCTGACCTTCAGCAGTAGAGCTAACCCCCTCCCTCCCTCCCCCTCTCTCTCAATCTGACCTTCAGCAGTAGAGCTAACCCCCTCCCTCCCTCCCCCTCTCTCTCAATCTGACCTTCAGCAGTAGAGCTAACCACCTCCCTCCCTCCCCCTCTCTCTCAATCTGACCTTCAGCAGTAGAGCTAACCCCCTCCCTCCCTCCCCCTCTCTCTCAATCTGACCTTCAGCAGTAGAGCTAACCCCCTCCCTCCCTCCCCCTCTCTCTCAATCTGACCTTCAGCAGTAGAGCTAACCCCCTCCCTCCCTCCCCCTCTCTCTCAATCTGACCTTCAGCAGTAGAGCTAACCCCCTCCCTCCCTCCCCCTCTCTCTCAATCTGACCTTCAGCAGTAGAGCTAACCCCCTCCCTCCCTCCCCCTCTCTCTCAATCTGACCTTCAGCAGTAGAGCTAACCCCCTCCCTCCCTCCCCCTCTCTCTCAATCTGACCTTCAGCAGTAGAGCTAACCCCCTCCCTCCCTCCCCCTCTCTCTCAATCTGACCTTCAGCAGTAGAGCTAACCCCCTCCCTCCCCCTCTCTCTCTCAATCTGACCTTCAGCAGTAGAGCTAACCCCCTCCCTCCCCCTCTCTCTCAATCTGACCTTCAGCAGTAGAGCTAACCCCCTCCCTCCCCCTCTCTCTCAATCTGACCTTCAGCAGTAGAGCTAACCCCCTCCCTCCCTCCCCCTCTCTCTCAATCTGACCTTCAGCAGTAGAGCTAACCCCCTCCCTCCCCCTCTCTCTCTCAATCTGACCTTCAGCAGTAGAGCTAACCCCCTCCCTCCCCCTCTCTCTCAATCTGACCTTCAGCAGTAGAGCTAACCCCCTCCCACCCCCTCTCTCTCAATCTGACCTTCAGCAGTAGAGCTAACCCCCTCCCTCCCTCCCCCTCTCTCTCAATCTGACCTTCAGCAGTAGAGCTAACCCCCTCCCTCCCTCCCCCTCTCTCTCAATCTGACCTTCAGCAGTAGAGCTAACCCCCTCCCTCCCCCTCTCTCTCTCAATCTGACCTTCAGCAGTAGAGCTAACCCCCTCCCTCCCCCTCTCTCTCAATCTGACCTTCAGCAGTAGAGCTAACCCCCTCCCTCCCCCTCTCTCTCAATCTGACCTTCAGCAGTAGAGCTAACCCCCTCCCTCCCTCCCCCTCTCTCTCAATCTGACCTTCAGCAGTAGAGCTAACCCCCTCCCTCCCCCTCTCTCTCTCAATCTGACCTTCAGCAGTAGAGCTAACCCCCTCCCTCCCCCTCTCTCTCAATCTGACCTTCAGCAGTAGAGCTAACCCCCTCCCTCCCCCTCTCTCTCAATCTGACCTTCAGCAGTAGAGCTAACCCCCTCCCTCCCTCCCCCTCTCTCTCAATCTGACCTTCAGCAGTAGAGCTAACCACCTCCCTCCCCCTCTCTCTCAATCTGACCTTCAGCAGTAGAGCTAACACCCTCCCTCCCTCCCCCTCTCTCGCCGTACCTTCAACACCAGTATGAACAGGAGCATGGCAGACAGCAGGGTGTAAGCTTGGCTCTGCCGTGCCAGCGGGTAGAAGTCAGTGTACCCGTCTCGTTGCCGCAGGTACGACGCCCACAGGCGCCCGGCGGCAGCACATCGGCTGATGTGGAGGCCACACACACACGCTGCCAGCGCCAGGCTGCACCCGCCCAGCAACCGCCACGGGCACAGGAGGTATACCCAGCCCTCTCTCATCATGTCCAGGACTGCACATACACACAAGTACACCACTAGGGAGAAGAGAAGCATCTGAGAGGAGGAGAGAGGGAGGGGAAGGGGGAGAGGAGATAGGGAGGGAGAGTGAGAGATATATGGAGAGAGAGAGAGACAGAAATGGAGAACGAATTTATTTGTCTGCAGACAGTATTTCCTTTGTTGCCATGGTAATATAATAACCTAGATCCTGGAGTATTCAGTGTGTTGGTATGATGATATTATAATCTAGTGGTGTATTCAGTGTGTTGGTATGGTGATATTATAATCTAGTGGTGTATTCAGTGTGTTGGTATGGTGATATTATAATCTAGTGGTGTATTCAGTGTGTTGGTATGGTGATATTCTAATCTAGTGGTGTATTCAGTGTGTTGGTATGGTGATATTATAATCTAGTGGTGTATTCAGTGTGTTGAAATTATAATCTAGTGGTGTATTCAGTGTGTTGGTATGGTGATATTATAATCTAGTGGTGTATTCAGTGTGTTGGTATGGTGATATTATAATCTAGTGGTGTATTCAATGTGTTGGTAATGTAATTATATAGTGGTGTATTCATTATTCTCTAGCCATGCTATGATTGGTTAGTTCCAAGATACTGCTCCCGCCCCTCTACTATATCAATTCTGTGATTGGCTAGCACTAGCTGTCTTTGTGTGGCTGCCAGGGGTTACCGTGAGCTGCAGCTGCAGGTCGAGGCCTGTGATAGGCTGCAGGCGGAAGGTCAAGAAGTCGAGGCTGGACTGAGTGTGCTCAGAGACGGGGAACTCAAACAGGAAGGAGAAGACGGCCAAAAGGTCTGTGTTGGTGTTGTAGAGAGAGAACTCCACAAACACAGCTCGTGTCCTGGTAACACACACACACAGAGAGAGAGAGAGAGAGAGAGAGAAGACGAGGAGAGAGAGAGAGAAAAAGAGAGACACTGACAGTCAGACACTCAAATTCAGATTCAAATGGCATCACTGAAATCTCCGTTCCCTCCCTCTCTCTCTTCTCACATGTGGTCCATCCAGTGTAACTGCTGTAGGTACTGTAGTGATGTTCTGGTCTGCTCTATGTTCCTGTTCAGCTGTTGGACGAAACCTCCGCTCCCGTACACCATCACCTGACCCCAACGCCACGCCCTGGGAGAGGGAGAGAGAGAGGAGGGATGGAAAGAGGGGAGGAAGGGAGAGAAATAGAGGCTCAAGAAAGACAGCAATGACATAAGAGGATCAACCCATCTATTTCTCTCCCTCCCTCCCTCCCTCCCTCCCTCCCTCCCTCCCTCCCTCCCTCCCTCCCTCCTCCTTACCCGTTGTCATCAGCCGTGTGTAAGGTCCAGTTCTGGGTCAGCTTCCTGTGTACTGCTGAGCCAGTCAACCCCTCTCCCCAGCCTGCTGCTCCTGCCCCATGGATGGTACCTGGAGAGGACAGACGAACTATACAAGGTTTAGAAAGATTTCTGAATAAACAATTAATTACTGGAAGCTAAATTAGTGTGTGTGTGTGTATGAGTGTAGGAATGTGTGTGACCAACTGAAAAGTGAAATGGACTGTATTCTCACCGTCTCGTATCTGTCGTAGTCTGGGCGTGCCCAGTAGCACACTTCCTGTTTCCTGCATTAGGGTGGGGCCATCCAGTAACCTTGGCAACAGGGAGCCTGACAGCCATGCCCACACATCCTCACGCCTGCAGGACAGAGACATGGACATGATGAGTTGTACTGAAACAGTAGTGATTTGTCTGTACTGAAACAGTAGTGATTTGTCTGTACTGAAACAGTAGTGATTTGTCTGTACTGAAACAGTAGTGATTTGTCTGTACTGAAACAGTAGTGATTTGTCTGTACTGAAACAGAAGTGATTTGTCTGTACTGAAACAGAAGTGATTTGTCTGTACAGAAACAGAAGTGATTTGTCTGTACTGAAACAGAAGTGATTTGTCTGTACAGAAACAGAAGTGATTTGTCTGTACTGAAACAGTAGTGATTTGTCTGTACAGAAACAGTAGTGATTTGTCTGTACTGAAACAGAAGTGATTTGTCTGTACAGAAACAGAAGTAATGGAGTCCAGTTTCATATGAACGTGTGTGTGAATAGTTAACGAATGGAGACCAGTTTCATATAGACGTGTGTGTGAATAGTTAACGAATGGAGTCCAGTTTCATATAGACGTGTGTGTGAATAGTTAACGAATAGAGTCCAGTTTCATATGGACGTGTGTGTGAATAGTTAACGAATGGAGTCCAGTTTCATATAGACGTGTGTGTGAATAGTTAACGAATGGAGACCAGTTTCATATAGACGTGTGTGAATAGTTAACGAATGGAGTCCAGTTTCATATGGACGTGTGTGAATAGTTAACGAATGGAGACCAGTTTCATATGAACGTGTGTGAATAGTTAACGAATGGAGTCCAGTTTCATATAGACGTGTGTGTGACTAGTTAACGAATAGAGTCCAGTTTCATATGGACGTGTGTGTGAATAGTTAACGAATGGAGTCCAGTTTCATATAGACGTGTGTGAATAGTTAACGAATGGAGTCCAGTTTCATATAGACGTGTGTGTGAATAGTTAACGAATGGAGTCCAGTTTCATATAGACGTGTGTGTGAATAGTTAACGAATGGAGTCCAGTTTCATATAGACGTGTGTGTGAATAGTTAACGAATGGAGACCAGTTTCATATAGACGTGTGTGAATAGTTAACGAATGGAGTCCAGTTTCATATAGACGTGTGTGAATAGTTTACGAATGGAGACCAGTTTCATATAGACGTGTGTGAATAGTTAACGAATGGAGTCCAGTTTCATAAGAACGTGGTGTGTGAATAGTTAACGAATGGAGACCAGTTTCATATAGACGTGCGTGTGAATAGTTAACGAATGGAGTCCAGTTTCATATAGACGTGTGTGAATAGTTAACGAATGGAGTCCAGTTTCATATGAACGTGTGTGTGAATAGTTAACGAATGGAGTCCAGTTTCATATAGATGTGTGTGAATAGTTAATGAATGGAGTCCAGTTTCATATAAACGTGTGTGAATAGTTAACGAATGGAGTCCAGTTTCATATAGACGTGTGTGTGAATAGTTAACGAATGGAGTCCAGTTTCATATAGACGTGTGTGAATAGTTAACGAATGGAGTCCAGTTTCATATAGACGTGTGTGAATAGTTAACGAATGGAGTCCAGTTTCATATAGACGTGTGTGTGAATAGTTAACGAATGGAGTCCAGTTTCATATGGACGTGTGTGTGAATAGTTAACGAATGGAGTCCAGTTTCATATGACAGTGTGTGAATAGTTAACGAGTGGAGTCCAGTTTCATATGGACGTGTGTGTGAATAGTTAACGAATGGAGTCCAGTTTCATATGGACGTGTGTGTGAATAGTTAACGAATGGAGTCCAGTTTCATATGAACGTGTGTGTGAATAGTTAACGAATGGAGTCCAGTTTCATATAGATGTGTGTGAATAGTTAACGAATGGAGACCAGTTTCATATGGACGTGTGTGAATAGTTAACGAATGGAGTCCAGTTTCATATGAACGTGTGTGTGAATAGTTAACGAATGGAGACCAGTTTCATATGGACGTGTGTGAATAGTTAACGAATGGAGACCAGTTTCATATAGACGTGTGTGTGAATAGTTAACGAATGGAGTCCAGTTTCATATGGACGTGTGTGTCAATAGTTAACGAATGGAGACCAGTTTCATATAGACGTGTGTGTGAATAGTTAACGAATGGAGTCCAGTTTCATATGGACGTGTGTGTGAATAGTTAACAAATGGAGTCCAGTTTCATATGAACGTGTGTGTGAATAGTTAACGAATGGAGACCAGTTTCATATAGACGTGTGTGAATAGTTAACGAATGGAGTCCAGTTTCATATAGACGTGTGTGAATAGTTAACGAATGGAGAGCAGTTTCATATAGACGTGTGTGAATAGTTAACGAATGGAGTCCAGTTTCATATAGACGTGTGTGAATAGTTAACGAATGGAGTCCAGTTTCATATAGACGTGTGTGAATAGTTAACGAATGGAGTCCAGTTTCATATAGACGTGTGTGTGAATAGTTAACGAATGGAGACCAGTTTCATATAGACGTGTGTGAATAGTTAACGAATGGAGTCCAGTTTCATATGGACGTGTGTGTGAATAGTTAACGAATGGAGTCCAGTTTCATATAGACGTGTGTGAATAGTTAACGAATGGAGACCAGTTTCATATGGACGTGTGTGAATAGTTAACGAATGGAGTCCAGTTTCATATTAACGTGTGTGTGAATAGTTAACGAATGGAGACCAGTTTCATATGGACGTGTGTGAATAGTTAACGAATGGAGACCAGTTTCATATAGACGTGTGTGTGAATAGTTAACGAATGGAGACCAGTTTCATATGAACGTGTGTGTGAATAGTTAACGAATGGAGTCCAGTTTCATATAGACGTGTGTCTGAATAGTTAACGAATGGAGACCAGTTTCATATAGACGTGTGTGAATAGTTAACGAATGGAGACAAGTTTCATATAGACGTGTGTGTGAATAGTTAACGAATGGAGACTAGTTTCATATAGACGTGTGTGAATAGTTAACGAATGGAGTCCAGTTTCATAAGAACGTGGTGTGTGAATAGTTAACGAATGGAGTCCAGTTTCATATAGATGTGTGTGAATAGTTAATGAATGGAGTCCAGTTTCATATAGACGTGTGTGAATAGTTAACGAATGGAGTCCAGTTTCATATAGACGTGTGTGTGAATAGTTAACGAATGGAGTCCAGTTTCATATAGACGTGTGTGAATAGTTAACGAATGGAGTCCAGTTTCATATAGACGTGTGTGAATAGTTAACGAATGGAGTCCAGTTTCATATAGACGTGTGTGTGAATAGTTAACGAATGGAGTCCAGTTTCATATGGACGTGTGTGTGAATAGTTAACGAATGGAGTCCAGTTTCATATAGACGTGTGTGAATAGTTAACGAATGGAGTCCAGTTTCATATGAACGTGTGTGTGAATAGTTAACGAATGGAGTCCAGTTTCATATAGACGTGTGTGAATAGTTAACGAATGGAGTCCAGTTTCATATGGACGTGTGTGAATAGTTAACGAATGGAGTCCAGTTTCATATAGATGTGTGTGAATAGTTAACGAATGGAGACCAGTTTCATATGGACGTGTGTGAATAGTTAACGAATGGAGTCCAGTTTCATATGAACGTGTGTGTGAATAGTTAACGAATGGAGACCAGTTTCATATGGACGTGTGTGAATAGTTAACGAATGGAGACCAGTTTCATATAGACGTGTGTGTGAATAGTTAACGAATGGAGTCCAGTTTCATATGGACGTGTGTGTCAATAGTTAACGAATGGAGACCAGTTTCATATAGACGTGTGTGTGAATAGTTAACGAATGGAGTCCAGTTTCATATAGACGTGTGTGTGAATAGTTAACGAATGGAGTCCAGTTTCATATAGACGTGTGTGTGAATAGTTAACGAATGGAGACCAGTTTCATATAGACGTGTGTGTGAATAGTTAACGAATGGAGACCAGTTTCATATAGACGTGTGTGTGAATAGTTAACGAATGGAGTCCAGTTTCATATGGACGTGTGTGTGAATAGTTAACGAATGGAGTCCAGTTTCATATAGACGTGTGTGAATAGTTAACGAATGGAGTCCAGTTTGATATGAACGTGTGTGAATAGTTAACGAATGGAGTCCAGTTTCATATGGACGTGTGTGTGAATAGTTAACAAATGGAGTCCAGTTTCATATGAACGTGTGTGTGAATAGTTAACGAATGGAGACCAGTTTCATATAGACGTGTGTGAATAGTTAACGAATGGAGTCCAGTTTCATATAGACGTGTGTGAATAGTTAACGAATGGAGAGCAGTTTCATATAGACGTGTGTGAATAGTTAACGAATGGAGTCCAGTTTCATATAGACGTGTGTGAATAGTTAACGAATGGAGTCCAGTTTCATATAGACGTGTGTGAATAGTTAACGAATGGAGTCCAGTTTCATATAGACGTGTGTGTGAATAGTTAACGAATGGAGACCAGTTTCATATAGACGTGTGTGAATAGTTAACGAATGGAGTCCAGTTTCATATGGACGTGTGTGTGAATAGTTAACGAATGGAGTCCAGTTTCATATAGACGTGTGTGAATAGTTAACGAATGGAGACCAGTTTCATATGGACGTGTGTGAATAGTTAACGAATGGAGTCCAGTTTCATATTAACGTGTGTGTGAATAGTTAACGAATGGAGACCAGTTTCATATGGACGTGTGTGAATAGTTAACGAATGGAGTCCAGTTTCATAAGAACGTGGTGTGTGAATAGTTAACGAATGGAGACCAGTTTCATATAGACGTGCGTGTGAATAGTTAACGAATGGAGTCCAGTTTCATATAGACGTGTGTGAATAGTTAACGAATGGAGTCCAGTTTCATATGAACGTGTGTGTGAATAGTTAACGAATGGAGTCCAGTTTCATATACATGTGTGTGAATAGTTAATGAATGGAGTCCAGTTTCATATAGACGTGTGTGAATAGTTAACGAATGGAGTCCAGTTTCATATAGACGTGTGTGTGAATAGTTAACGAATGGAGTCCAGTTTCATATAGACGTGTGTGAATAGTTAACGAATGGAGTCCAGTTTCATATAGACGTGTGTGAATAGTTAACGAATGGAGTCCAGTTTCATATAGACGTGTGTGTGAATAGTTAACGAATGGAGTCCAGTTTCATATGGACGTGTGTGTGAATAGTTAACGAATGGAGTCCAGTTTCATATAGACGTGTGTGAATAGTTAACGAATGGAGTCCAGTTTCATATGAACGTGTGTGTGAATAGTTAACGAATGGAGTCCAGTTTAATATAGACGTGTGTGAATAGTTAACGAATGGAGTCCAGTTTCATATGGACGTGTGTGAATAGTTAACGAATGGAGTCCAGTTTCATATAGATGTGTGTGAATAGTTAACGAATGGAGACCAGTTTCATATGGACGTGTGTGAATAGTTAACGAATGGAGTCCAGTTTCATATGAACGTGTGTGTGAATAGTTAACGAATGGAGACCAGTTTCATATGGACGTGTGTGAATAGTTAACGAATGGAGACCAGTTTCATATAGACGTGTGTGTGAATAGTTAACGAATGGAGTCCAGTTTCATATGGACGTGTGTGTCAATAGTTAACGAATGGAGACCAGTTTCATATAGACGTGTGTGTGAATAGTTAACGAATGGAGTCCAGTTTCATATAGACGTGTGTGTGAATAGTTAACGAATGGAGTCCAGTTTCATATAGACGTGTGTGTGAATAGTTAACGAATGGAGACCAGTTTCATATAGACGTGTGTGTGAATAGTTAACGAATGGAGACCAGTTTCATATAGACGTGTGTGTGAATAGTTAACGAATGGAGTCCAGTTTCATATGGACGTGTGTGTGAATAGTTAACGAATGGAGTCCAGTTTCATATAGACGTGTGTGAATAGTTAACGAATGGAGTCCAGTTTGATATGAACGTGTGTGAATAGTTAACGAATGGAGTCCAGTTTCATATGGACGTGTGTGTGAATAGTTAACAAATGGAGTCCAGTTTCATATGAACGTGTGTGTGAATAGTTAACGAATGGAGACCAGTTTCATATAGACGTGTGTGAATAGTTAACGAATGGAGTCCAGTTTCATATAGACGTGTGTGAATAGTTAACGAATGGAGAGCAGTTTCATATAGACGTGTGTGAATAGTTAACGAATGGAGTCCAGTTTCATATAGACGTGTGTGAATAGTTAACGAATGGAGTCCAGTTTCATATAGACGTGTGTGAATAGTTAACGAATGGAGTCCAGTTTCATATAGACGTGTGTGTGAATAGTTAACGAATGGAGACCAGTTTCATATAGACGTGTGTGAATAGTTAACGAATGGAGTCCAGTTTCATATGGACGTGTGTGTGAATAGTTAACGAATGGAGTCCAGTTTCATATAGACGTGTGTGAATAGTTAACGAATGGAGACCAGTTTCATATGGACGTGTGTGAATAGTTAACGAATGGAGTCCAGTTTCATATTAACGTGTGTGTGAATAGTTAACGAATGGAGACCAGTTTCATATGGACGTGTGTGAATAGTTAACGAATGGAGACCAGTTTCATATAGACGTGTGTGTGAATAGTTAACGAATGGAGACCAGTTTCATATGAACGTGTGTGTGAATAGTTAACGAATGGAGTCCAGTTTCATATAGACGTGTGTATAGTTAACGAATGGAGTCCAGTTTCATATAGACGTGTGTGAATAGTTAACGAATGGAGACCAGTTTCATATAGACGTGTGTGAATAGTTAACGAATGGAGTCCAGTTTCATATAGACGTGTGTGTGAATAGTTAACGAATGGAGTCCAGTTTCATATAGACGTGTGTGAATAGTTAACGAATGGAGTCCAGTTTCATATGGACGTGTGTGTGAATAGTTAACGAATGGAGTCCAGTTTCATATAGACGTGTGTGAATAGTTATCGAATGGAGACCAGTTTCATATAGACGTGTGTGTGAATAGTTAACGAATGGAGACCAGTTTCATATAGACGTGTGTGTGAATAGTTAACGAATGGAGTCCAGTTTCATACGGACGTGTGTGTGAATAGTTAACGAATGGAGTCCAGTTTCATATAGACGTGTGTGAATAGTTAACGAATGGAGTCCAGTTTCATATGAACGTGTGTGAAAAGTTAACGAATGGAGTCCAGTTTCATATGGACGTGTGTGTGAATAGTTAACAAATGGAGTCCAGTTTCATATGAACGTGTGTGTGAATAGTTAACGAATGGAGACCAGTTTCATATAGACGTGTGTGAATAGTTAACGAATGGAGTCCAGTTTCATATAGACGTGTGTGAATAGTTAACGAATGGAGAGCAGTTTCATATAGACGTGTGTGAATAGTTAACGAATGGAGTCCAGTTTCATATGGACGTGTGTGAATAGTTAACGAATGGAGACCAGTTTCATATAGACGTGTGTGTGAATAGTTAACGAATGGAGACCAGTTTCATATGAACGTGTGTGTGAATAGTTAACGAATGGAGTCCAGTTTCATATAGACGTGTGTATAGTTAACGAATGGAGTCCAGTTTCATATAGACGTGTGTGAATAGTTAACGAATGGAGACCAGTTTCATATAGACGTGTGTGAATAGTTAACGAATGGAGTCCAGTTTCATATAGACGTGTGTGTGAATAGTTAACGAATGGAGTCCAGTTTCATATAGACGTGTGTGAATAGTTAACGAATGGAGTCCAGTTTCATATGGACGTGTGTGTGAATAGTTAACGAATGGAGTCCAGTTTCATATAGACGTGTGTGAATAGTTATCGAATGGAGACCAGTTTCATATAGACGTGTGTGTGAATAGTTAACGAATGGAGACCAGTTTCATATAGACGTGTGTGTGAATAGTTAACGAATGGAGTCCAGTTTCATACGGACGTGTGTGTGAATAGTTAACGAATGGAGTCCAGTTTCATATAGACGTGTGTGAATAGTTAACGAATGGAGTCCAGTTTCATATGAACGTGTGTGAAAAGTTAACGAATGGAGTCCAGTTTCATATGGACGTGTGTGTGAATAGTTAACAAATGGAGTCCAGTTTCATATGAACGTGTGTGTGAATAGTTAACGAATGGAGACCAGTTTCATATAGACGTGTGTGAATAGTTAACGAATGGAGTCCAGTTTCATATAGACGTGTGTGAATAGTTAACGAATGGAGAGCAGTTTCATATAGACGTGTGTGAATAGTTAACGAATGGAGTCCAGTTTCATATAGACGTGTGTGTGAATAGTTAACGAATGGAGTCCAGTTTCATATGAACGTGTGTGTAAATAGTTAACGAATGGAGACCAGTTTCATATAGACGTGCGTCTGAATAGTTAACGAATGGAGACCAGTTTCATATAGACGTGTGTGAATAGTTAACGAATGGAGACCAGTTTCATATAGACGTGTGTGTGAATAGTTAACGAATGGAGACCAGTTTCATATAGACGTGTGTGAATAGTTAACGAATGGAGTCCAGTTTCATATAGAT
This sequence comes from Salmo salar, assembly GCF_965601325.2. Classification (NCBI taxonomy): domain Eukaryota; kingdom Metazoa; phylum Chordata; class Actinopteri; order Salmoniformes; family Salmonidae; genus Salmo; species Salmo salar. The sequence goes on from NC_138302.1 coordinate 16,477,518, forward strand.
GTGTGTGAATAGTTAACGAATGGAGTCCAGTTTCATATAGACGTGTGTGAATAGTTAACGAATAGAGTCCAGTTTCATATGAACGTGTGTGTGAATAGTTAACGAATGGAGTCCAGTTTCATATAGACGTGTGTGTGAATAGTTAACGAATGGAGTCCAGTTTCATATAGACGTGTGTGAATAGTTAACGAATGGAGTCCAGTTTCATATGGACGTGTGTGTGAATAGTTAACGAATGGAGTCCAGTTTCATATAGACGTGTGTGAATAGTTAACGAATGGAGACCAGTTTCATATGGACATGTGTGAATAGTTAACGAATGGAGTCCAGTTTCATATGAACGTGTGTGTGAATAGTTAACGAATGGAGACCAGTTTCATATGGACGTGTGTGAATAGTTAACGAATGGAGACCAGTTTCATATAGACGTGTGTGTGAATAGTTAACGAATGGAGTCCAGTTTCATATGGACGTGTGTGTCAATAGTTAACGAATGGAGACCAGTTTCATATAGACGTGTGTTTGAATAGTTAACGAATGGAGTCCAGTTTCATATGGACGTGTGTGTGAATAGTTAACGAATGGAGACCAGTTTCATATGGACGTGTGTGAATAGTTAACGAATGGAGACCAGTTTCATATAGACGTGTGTGTGAATAGTTAACGAATGGAGTCCAGTTTCATATGGACGTGTGTGTCAATAGTTAACGAATGGAGACCAGTTTCATATAGACGTGTGTGAATAGTTAACGAATGGAGACCAGTTTCATATAGACGTGTGTGAATAGTTAATGAATGGAGTCCAGTTTCATATGAACGTGTGTGAATAGTTAACGAATGGAGTCCAGTTTCATATGGACGTGTGTGTGAATAGTTAACGAATGGAGTCCAGTTTCATATGAACGTGTGTGTGAATAGTTAACGAATGGAGACCAGTTTCATATGGACGTGTGTGAATAGTTAACGAATGGAGACCAGTTTCATATAGACGTGTGTGTGAATAGTTAACGAATGGAGTCCAGTTTCATATGGACGTGTGTGTCAATAGTTAACGAATGGAGACCAGTTTCATATAGACGTGTGTGAATAGTTAACGAATGGAGACCAGTTTCATATAGACGTGTGTGAATAGTTAATGAATGGAGTCCAGTTTCATATGAACGTGTGTGAATAGTTAACGAATGGAGTCCAGTTTCATATGGACGTGTGTGTGAATAGTTAACGAATGGAGTCCAGTTTCATATGAACGTGTGTGTGAATAGTTAACGAATGGAGACCAGTTTCATATAGACGTGTGTGAATAGTTAACGAATGGAGAGCAGTTTCATATAGACGTGTGTGTGAATAGTTAACGAATGGAGACCAGTTTCATATAGACGTGTGTGAATAGTTAACGAATGGAGACCAGTTTCGTATAGTTGTGTGTGAATAGTTAACGAATGGAGTCCAGTTTCATATGAACGTGTGTGTGAATAGTTAACGAATGGAGAGCAGTTTCATATAGACGTGTGTGTGAATAGTTAACGAATGGAGTCCAGTTTCATATAGACGTGTGTGTGAATAGTTAACGAATGGAGACCAGTTTCATATAGACGTGTGTGTGAATAGTTAACGAATGGAGACCAGTTTCATATAGACGTGTGTGAATAGTTAACGAATGGAGTCCAGTTTGATATGAACGTGTGTGAATAGTTAACGAATGGAGTCCAGTTTCATATGGACGTGTGTGTGAATAGTTAACAAATGGAGTCCAGTTTTATATGAACGTGTGTGTGAATAGTTAACGAATGGAGACCAGTTTCATATAGACGTGTGTGAATAGTTAACGAATGGAGTCCAGTTTCATATAGACGTGTGTGAATAGTTAACGAATGGAGAGCAGTTTCATATAGACGTGTGTGAATAGTTAACGAATGGAGTCCAGTTTCATATAGACGTGTGTGATTAGTTAACGAATGGAGTCCAGTTTCATATAGACGTGTGTGAATAGTTAACGAATGGAGTCCAGTTTCATATAGACGTGTGTGTGAATAGTTAACGAATGGAGACCAGTTTCATATAGACGTGTGTGAATAGTTAACGAATGGAGTCCAGTTTCATATTAACGTGTGTGTGAATAGTTAACGAATGGAGACCAGTTTCATATGGACGTGTGTGAATAGTTAACGAATGGAGACCAGTTTCATATAGACGTGTGTGTGAATAGTTAACGAATGGAGACCAGTTTCATATGAACGTGTGTGTGAATAGTTAACGAATGGAGTCCAGTTTCATATAGACGTGTGTCTGAATAGTTAACGAATGGAGACCAGTTTCATATAGACGTGTGTGAATAGTTAACGAATGGAGACCAGTTTCATATAGACGTGTGTGTGAATAGTTAACGAATGGAGACTAGTTTCATATAGACGTGTGTGAATAGTTAACGAATGGAGTCCAGTTTCATAAGAACGTGGTGTGTGAATAGTTAACGAATGGAGTCCAGTTTCATATAGATGTGTGTGAATAGTTAATGAATGGAGTCCAGTTTCATATAGACGTGTGTGAATAGTTAACGAATGGAGTCCAGTTTCATATAGACGTGTGTGTGAATAGTTAACGAATGGAGTCCAGTTTCATATAGACGTGTGTGAATAGTTAACGAATGGAGTCCAGTTTCATATGGACGTGTGTGAATAGTTAACGAATGGAGTCCAGTTTCATATAGATGTGTGTGAATAGTTAACGAATGGAGACCAGTTTCATATGGACGTGTGTGAATAGTTAACGAATGGAGTCCAGTTTCATATGAACGTGTGTGTGAATAGTTAACGAATGGAGACCAGTTTCATATGGACGTGTGTGAATAGTTAACGAATGGAGACCAGTTTCATATAGACGTGTGTGTGAATAGTTAACGAATGGAGTCCAGTTTCATATGGACGTGTGTGTCAATAGTTAACGAATGGAGACCAGTTTCATATAGACGTGTGTGTGAATAGTTAACGAATGGAGTCCAGTTTCATATAGACGTGTGTGTGAATAGTTAACGAATGGAGTCCAGTTTCATATAGACGTGTGTGTGAATAGTTAACGAATGGAGACCAGTTTCATATAGACGTGTGTGTGAATAGTTAACGAATGGAGACCAGTTTCATATAGACGTGTGTGTGAATAGTTAACGAATGGAGTCCAGTTTCATATGGACGTGTGTGTCAATAGTTAACGAATGGAGACCAGTTTCATATAGACGTGTGTTTGAATAGTTAACGAATGGAGTCCAGTTTCATATGGACGTGTGTGTGAATAGTTAACGAATGGAGACCAGTTTCATATGGACGTGTGTGAATAGTTAACGAATGGAGACCAGTTTCATATAGACGTGTGTGTGAATAGTTAACGAATGGAGTCCAGTTTCATATGGACGTGTGTGTCAATAGTTAACGAATGGAGACCAGTTTCATATAGACGTGTGTGAATAGTTAACGAATGGAGACCAGTTTCATATAGACGTGTGTGAATAGTTAATGAATGGAGTCCAGTTTCATATGAACGTGTGTGAATAGTTAACGAATGGAGTCCAGTTTCATATGGACGTGTGTGTGAATAGTTAACGAATGGAGTCCAGTTTCATATGAACGTGTGTGTGAATAGTTAACGAATGGAGACCAGTTTCATATGGACGTGTGTGAATAGTTAACGAATGGAGACCAGTTTCATATAGACGTGTGTGTGAATAGTTAACGAATGGAGTCCAGTTTCATATGGACGTGTGTGTCAATAGTTAACGAATGGAGACCAGTTTCATATAGACGTGTGTGAATAGTTAACGAATGGAGACCAGTTTCATATAGACGTGTGTGAATAGTTAATGAATGGAGTCCAGTTTCATATGAACGTGTGTGAATAGTTAACGAATGGAGTCCAGTTTCATATGGACGTGTGTGTGAATAGTTAACGAATGGAGTCCAGTTTCATATGAACGTGTGTGTGAATAGTTAACGAATGGAGACCAGTTTCATATAGACGTGTGTGAATAGTTAACGAATGGAGAGCAGTTTCATATAGACGTGTGTGTGAATAGTTAACGAATGGAGACCAGTTTCATATAGACGTGTGTGAATAGTTAACGAATGGAGACCAGTTTCGTATAGTTGTGTGTGAATAGTTAACGAATGGAGTCCAGTTTCATATGAACGTGTGTGTGAATAGTTAACGAATGGAGAGCAGTTTCATATAGACGTGTGTGTGAATAGTTAACGAATGGAGTCCAGTTTCATATAGACGTGTGTGTGAATAGTTAACGAATGGAGACCAGTTTCATATAGACGTGTGTGTGAATAGTTAACGAATGGAGACCAGTTTCATATAGACGTGTGTGAATAGTTAACGAATGGAGTCCAGTTTGATATGAACGTGTGTGAATAGTTAACGAATGGAGTCCAGTTTCATATGGACGTGTGTGTGAATAGTTAACGAATGGAGTCCAGTTTTATATGAACGTGTGTGTGAATAGTTAACGAATGGAGACCAGTTTCATATAGACGTGTGTGAATAGTTAACGAATGGAGTCCAGTTTCATATAGACGTGTGTGAATAGTTAACGAATGGAGAGCAGTTTCATATAGACGTGTGTGAATAGTTAACGAATGGAGTCCAGTTTCATATAGACGTGTGTGATTAGTTAACGAATGGAGTCCAGTTTCATATAGACGTGTGTGAATAGTTAACGAATGGAGTCCAGTTTCATATAGACGTGTGTGTGAATAGTTAACGAATGGAGACCAGTTTCATATAGACGTGTGTGAATAGTTAACGAATGGAGTCCAGTTTCATATTAACGTGTGTGTGAATAGTTAACGAATGGAGACCAGTTTCATATGGACGTGTGTGAATAGTTAACGAATGGAGACCAGTTTCATATAGACGTGTGTGTGAATAGTTAACGAATGGAGACCAGTTTCATATGAACGTGTGTGTGAATAGTTAACGAATGGAGTCCAGTTTCATATAGACGTGTGTCTGAATAGTTAACGAATGGAGACCAGTTTCATATAGACGTGTGTGAATAGTTAACGAATGGAGACCAGTTTCATATAGACGTGTGTGTGAATAGTTAACGAATGGAGACTAGTTTCATATAGACGTGTGTGAATAGTTAACGAATGGAGTCCAGTTTCATAAGAACGTGGTGTGTGAATAGTTAACGAATGGAGTCCAGTTTCATATAGATGTGTGTGAATAGTTAATGAATGGAGTCCAGTTTCATATAGACGTGTGTGAATAGTTAACGAATGGAGTCCAGTTTCATATAGACGTGTGTGTGAATAGTTAACGAATGGAGTCCAGTTTCATATAGACGTGTGTGAATAGTTAACGAATGGAGTCCAGTTTCATATAGACGTGTGTGAATAGTTAACGAATGGAGTCCAGTTTCATATAGACGTGTGTGTGAATAGTTAACGAATGGAGTCCAGTTTCATATGAACGTGTGTGTGAATAGTTAACGAATGGAGACCAGTTTCATATGGACGTGTGTGAATAGTTAACGAATGGAGACCAGTTTCATATAGACGTGTGTGTGAATAGTTAACGAATGGAGTCCAGTTTCATATGGACGTGTGTGTCAATAGTTAACGAATGGAGACCAGTTTCATATAGACGTGTGTGTGAATAGTTAACGAATGGAGTCCAGTTTCATATAGACGTGTGTGTGAATAGTTAACGAATGGAGTCCAGTTTCATATAGACGTGTGTGTGAATAGTTAACGAATGGAGACCAGTTTCATATAGACGTGTGTGTGAATAGTTAACGAATGGAGACCAGTTTCATATAGACGTGTGTGTGAATAGTTAACGAATGGAGTCCAGTTTCATATGGACGTGTGTGTGAATAGTTAACGAATGGAGTCCAGTTTCATATAGACGTGTGTGAATAGTTAACGAATGGAGTCCAGTTTGATATGAACGTGTGTGAATAGTTAACGAATGGAGTCCAGTTTCATATGGACGTGTGTGTGAATAGTTAACAAATGGAGTCCAGTTTCATATGAACGTGTGTGTGAATAGTTAACGAATGGAGACCAGTTTCATATAGACGTGTGTGAATAGTTAACGAATGGAGTCCAGTTTCATATAGACGTGTGTGAATAGTTAACGAATGGAGAGCAGTTTCATATAGACGTGTGTGAATAGTTAACGAATGGAGTCCAGTTTCATATAGACGTGTGTGAATAGTTAACGAATGGAGTCCAGTTTCATATAGACGTGTGTGAATAGTTAACGAATGGAGTCCAGTTTCATATAGACGTGTGTGTGAATAGTTAACGAATGGAGACCAGTTTCATATAGACGTGTGTGAATAGTTAACGAATGGAGTCCAGTTTCATATGGACGTGTGTGTGAATAGTTAACGAATGGAGTCCAGTTTCATATAGACGTGTGTGAATAGTTAACGAATGGAGACCAGTTTCATATGGACGTGTGTGAATAGTTAACGAATGGAGTCCAGTTTCATATTAACGTGTGTGTGAATAGTTAACGAATGGAGACCAGTTTCATATGGACGTGTGTGAATAGTTAACGAATGGAGTCCAGTTTCATAAGAACGTGGTGTGTGAATAGTTAACGAATGGAGACCAGTTTCATATAGACGTGCGTGTGAATAGTTAACGAATGGAGTCCAGTTTCATATAGACGTGTGTGAATAGTTAACGAATGGAGTCCAGTTTCATATGAACGTGTGTGTGAATAGTTAACGAATGGAGTCCAGTTTCATATAGATGTGTGTGAATAGTTAATGAATGGAGTCCAGTTTCATATAGACGTGTGTGAATAGTTAACGAATGGAGTCCAGTTTCATATAGACGTGTGTGTGAATAGTTAACGAATGGAGTCCAGTTTCATATAGACGTGTGTGAATAGTTAACGAATGGAGTCCAGTTTCATATAGACGTGTGTGTCAATAGTTAACGAATGGAGACCAGTTTCATATAGACGTGTGTGAATAGTTAACGAATGGAGACCAGTTTCATATAGACGTGTGTGAATAGTTAATGAATGGAGTCCAGTTTCATATGAACGTGGGTGAATAGTTAACGAATGGAGTCCAGTTTCATATGGACGTGTATGTGAATAGTTAACGAATGGAGTGCAGTTTCATAAGAACGTGTGTGTGAATAGTTAACGAATGGAGACCAGTTTCATATGGACGTGTGTGAATAGTTAACGAATGGAGACCAGTTTCATATAGACGTGTGTGTGAATAGTTAACGAATGGAGTCCAGTTTCATATGGACGTGTGTGTCAATAGTTAACGAATGGAGACCAGTTTCATATAGACGTGTGTGAATAGTTAACGAATGGAGACCAGTTTCATATAGACGTGTGTGAATAGTTAATGAATGGAGTCCAGTTTGATATGAACGTGTGTGAATAGTTAACGAATGGAGTCCAGTTTCATATGGACGTGTGTGTGAATAGTTAACAAATGGAGTCCAGTTTCATATGAACGTGTGTGTGAATAGTTAACGAATGGAGACCAGTTTCATATAGACGTGTGTGAATAGTTAACGAATGGAGTCCAGTTTCATATAGACGTGTGTGAATAGTTAACGAATGGAGAGCAGTTTCATATAGACGTGTGTGAATAGTTAACGAATGGAGTCCAGTTTCATATAGACGTGTGTGAATAGTTAACGAATGGAGTCCAGTTTCATATAGACGTGTGTGAATAGTTAACGAATGGAGTCCAGTTTCATATAGACGTGTGTGTGAATAGTTAACGAATGGAGACCAGTTTCATATAGACGTGTGTGAATAGTTAACGAATGGAGTCCAGTTTCATATGGACGTGTGTGTGAATAGTTAACGAATGGAGTCCAGTTTCATATAGACGTGTGTGAATAGTTAACGAATGGAGACCAGTTTCATATGGACGTGTGTGAATAGTTAACGAATGGAGTCCAGTTTCATATTAACGTGTGTGTGAATAGTTAACGAATGGAGACCAGTTTCATATGGACGTGTGTGAATAGTTAACGAATGGAGTCCAGTTTCATAAGAACGTGGTGTGTGAATAGTTAACGAATGGAGACCAGTTTCATATAGACGTGCGTGTGAATAGTTAACGAATGGAGTCCAGTTTCATATAGACGTGTGTGAATAGTTAACGAATGGAGTCCAGTTTCATATGAACGTGTGTGTGAATAGTTAACGAATGGAGTCCAGTTTCATATAGATGTGTGTGAATAGTTAATGAATGGAGTCCAGTTTCATATAGACGTGTGTGAATAGTTAACGAATGGAGTCCAGTTTCATATAGACGTGTGTGTGAATAGTTAACGAATGGAGTCCAGTTTCATATAGACGTGTGTGAATAGTTAACGAATGGAGTCCAGTTTCATATAGACGTGTGTGAATAGTTAACGAATGGAGTCCAGTTTCATATAGACGTGTGTGTGAATAGTTAACGAATGGAGTCCAGTTTCATATGGACGTGTGTGTGAATAGTTAACGAATGGAGTCCAGTTTCATATAGACGTGTGTGAATAGTTAACGAATGGAGTCCAGTTTCATATGAACGTGTGTGTGAATAGTTAACGAATGGAGTCCAGTTTCATATAGACGTGTGTGAATAGTTAACGAATGGAGTCCAGTTTCATATGGACGTGTGTGAATAGTTAACGAATGGAGTCCAGTTTCATATAGATGTGTGTGAATAGTTAACGAATGGAGACCAGTTTCATATGGACGTGTGTGAATAGTTAACGAATGGAGTCCAGTTTCATATGAACGTGTGTGTGAATAGTTAACGAATGGAGACCAGTTTCATATGGACGTGTGTGAATAGTTAACGAATGGAGACCAGTTTCATATAGACGTGTGTGTGAATAGTTAACGAATGGAGTCCAGTTTCATATGGACGTGTGTGTCAATAGTTAACGAATGGAGACCAGTTTCATATAGACGTGTGTGTGAATAGTTAACGAATGGAGTCCAGTTTCATATAGACGTGTGTGTGAATAGTTAACGAATGGAGTCCAGTTTCATATAGACGTGTGTGTGAATAGTTAACGAATGGAGACCAGTTTCATATAGACGTGTGTGTGAATAGTTAACGAATGGAGACCAGTTTCATATAGACGTGTGTGTGAATAGTTAACGAATGGAGTCCAGTTTCATATGGACGTGTGTGTGAATAGTTAACGAATGGAGTCCAGTTTCATATAGACGTGTGTGAATAGTTAACGAATGGAGTCCAGTTTGATATGAACGTGTGTGAATAGTTAACGAATGGAGTCCAGTTTCATATGGACGTGTGTGTGAATAGTTAACAAATGGAGTCCAGTTTCATATGAACGTGTGTGTGAATAGTTAACGAATGGAGACCAGTTTCATATAGACGTGTGTGAATAGTTAACGAATGGAGTCCAGTTTCATATAGACGTGTGTGAATAGTTAACGAATGGAGAGCAGTTTCATATAGACGTGTGTGAATAGTTAACGAATGGAGTCCAGTTTCATATAGACGTGTGTGAATAGTTAACGAATGGAGTCCAGTTTCATATAGACGTGTGTGAATAGTTAACGAATGGAGTCCAGTTTCATATAGACGTGTGTGTGAATAGTTAACGAATGGAGACCAGTTTCATATAGACGTGTGTGAATAGTTAACGAATGGAGTCCAGTTTCATATGGACGTGTGTGTGAATAGTTAACGAATGGAGTCCAGTTTCATATAGACGTGTGTGAATAGTTAACGAATGGAGACCAGTTTCATATGGACGTGTGTGAATAGTTAACGAATGGAGACCAGTTTCATATAGACGTGTGTGTGAATAGTTAACGAATGGAGACCAGTTTCATATGAACGTGTGTGTGAATAGTTAACGAATGGAGTCCAGTTTCATATAGACGTGTGTATAGTTAACGAATGGAGTCCAGTTTCATATAGACGTGTGTGAATAGTTAACGAATGGAGACCAGTTTCATATAGACGTGTGTGAATAGTTAACGAATGGAGTCCAGTTTCATATAGACGTGTGTGTGAATAGTTAACGAATGGAGTCCAGTTTCATATAGACGTGTGTGAATAGTTAACGAATGGAGTCCAGTTTCATATGGACGTGTGTGTGAATAGTTAACGAATGGAGTCCAGTTTCATATAGACGTGTGTGAATAGTTATCGAATGGAGACCAGTTTCATATAGACGTGTGTGTGAATAGTTAACGAATGGAGACCAGTTTCATATAGACGTGTGTGTGAATAGTTAACGAATGGAGTCCAGTTTCATACGGACGTGTGTGTGAATAGTTAACGAATGGAGTCCAGTTTCATATAGACGTGTGTGAATAGTTAACGAATGGAGTCCAGTTTCATATGAACGTGTGTGAAAAGTTAACGAATGGAGTCCAGTTTCATATGGACGTGTGTGTGAATAGTTAACAAATGGAGTCCAGTTTCATATGAACGTGTGTGTGAATAGTTAACGAATGGAGACCAGTTTCATATAGACGTGTGTGAATAGTTAACGAATGGAGTCCAGTTTCATATAGACGTGTGTGAATAGTTAACGAATGGAGAGCAGTTTCATATAGACGTGTGTGAATAGTTAACGAATGGAGTCCAGTTTCATATAGACGTGTGTGTGAATAGTTAACGAATGGAGTCCAGTTTCATATGAACGTGTGTGTAAATAGTTAACGAATGGAGACCAGTTTCATATAGACGTGCGTCTGAATAGTTAACGAATGGAGACCAGTTTCATATAGACGTGTGTGAATAGTTAACGAATGGAGACCAGTTTCATATAGACGTGTGTGTGAATAGTTAACGAATGGAGACCAGTTTCATATAGACGTGTGTGAATAGTTAACGAATGGAGTCCAGTTTCATATTGATGTGTGTGAATAGTTAACGAATGGAGTCCAGTTTCATATAGACGTGTGTGAATAGTTAACGAATAGAGTCCAGTTTCATATGAACGTGTGTGTGAATAGTTAACGAATGGAGTCCAGTTTCATATAGACGTGTGTGTGAATAGTTAACGAATGGAGTCCAGTTTCATATAGACGTGTGTGAATAGTTAACGAATGGAGTCCAGTTTCATATGGACGTGTGTGTGAATAGTTAACGAATGGAGTCCAGTTTCATATAGACGTGTGTGAATAGTTAACGAATGGAGACCAGTTTCATATGGACATGTGTGAATAGTTAACGAATGGAGTCCAGTTTCATATGAACGTGTGTGTGAATAGTTAACGAATGGAGACCAGTTTCATATGGACGTGTGTGAATAGTTAACGAATGGAGACCAGTTTCATATAGACGTGTGTGTGAATAGTTAACGAATGGAGTCCAGTTTCATATGGACGTGTGTGTCAATAGTTAACGAATGGAGACCAGTTTCATATAGACGTGTGTTTGAATAGTTAACGAATGGAGTCCAGTTTCATATGGACGTGTGTGTGAATAGTTAACGAATGGAGACCAGTTTCATATGGACGTGTGTGAATAGTTAACGAATGGAGACCAGTTTCATATAGACGTGTGTGTGAATAGTTAACGAATGGAGTCCAGTTTCATATGGACGTGTGTGTCAATAGTTAACGAATGGAGACCAGTTTCATATAGACGTGTGTGAATAGTTAACGAATGGAGACCAGTTTCATATAGACGTGTGTGAATAGTTAATGAATGGAGTCCAGTTTCATATGAACGTGTGTGAATAGTTAACGAATGGAGTCCAGTTTCATATGGACGTGTGTGTGAATAGTTAACGAATGGAGTCCAGTTTCATATGAACGTGTGTGTGAATAGTTAACGAATGGAGACCAGTTTCATATGGACGTGTGTGAATAGTTAACGAATGGAGACCAGTTTCATATAGACGTGTGTGTGAATAGTTAACGAATGGAGTCCAGTTTCATATGGACGTGTGTGTCAATAGTTAACGAATGGAGACCAGTTTCATATAGACGTGTGTGAATAGTTAACGAATGGAGACCAGTTTCATATAGACGTGTGTGAATAGTTAATGAATGGAGTCCAGTTTCATATGAACGTGTGTGAATAGTTAACGAATGGAGTCCAGTTTCATATGGACGTGTGTGTGAATAGTTAACGAATGGAGTCCAGTTTCATATGAACGTGTGTGTGAATAGTTAACGAATGGAGACCAGTTTCATATAGACGTGTGTGAATAGTTAACGAATGGAGAGCAGTTTCATATAGACGTGTGTGTGAATAGTTAACGAATGGAGACCAGTTTCATATAGACGTGTGTGAATAGTTAACGAATGGAGACCAGTTTCGTATAGTTGTGTGTGAATAGTTAACGAATGGAGTCCAGTTTCATATGAACGTGTGTGTGAATAGTTAACGAATGGAGAGCAGTTTCATATAGACGTGTGTGTGAATAGTTAACGAATGGAGTCCAGTTTCATATAGACGTGTGTGTGAATAGTTAACGAATGGAGACCAGTTTCATATAGACGTGTGTGTGAATAGTTAACGAATGGAGACCAGTTTCATATAGACGTGTGTGAATAGTTAACGAATGGAGACCAGTTTCGTATAGTTGTGTGTGAATAGTTAACGAATGGAGTCCAGTTTCATATAGACGTGTGTGAATAGTTAACGAATGGAGAGCAGTTTCATATAGACGTGTGTGTGAATAGTTAACGAATGGAGTCCAGTTTCATATAGACGTGTGTGTGAATAGTTAACGAATGGAGACCAGTTTCATATAGACGTGTGTGTGAATAGTTAACGAATGGAGACCAGTTTCATATGAACGTGTGTGTGAATAGTTAACGAATGGAGACCAGTTTCATATAGACGTGTGTGAATAGTTAATGAATGGAGACCAGTTTCATATAGTTGTGTGTGAATAGTTAACGAATGGAGTCCAGTTTCATATGAACGTGTGTGAATAGTTAACGAATGGAGTCCAGTTTCATATGGACGTGTGTGTGAATAGTTAACGAATGGAGTCCAGTTTCATATGAACGTGTGTGTGAATAGTTAACGAATGGAGACCAGTTTCATATAGACGTGTGTGAATAGTTAACGAATGGAGTCCAGTTTCATATAGACGTGTGTGTGAATAGTTAACGAATGGAGTCCAGTTTCATATGAACGTGTGTGTGAATAGTTAACGAATGGAGACCAGTTTCATATAGACGTGTGTGTGTGAATAGTTAACGAATGGAATCCAGTTTCATATGAACGTGTGTGAATAGTTAACGAATGGAGTCCAGTTTCATATGAACGTGTGTGAATAGTTAACGAATGGAGACCAGTTTCATATAGACGTGTGTGTGAATAGTTAACGAATGGAGTCCAGTTTCATATAGACGTGTGTGTGAATTGTTAACGAGTGGAGTCCAGTTTCATATAGACGTGTGTGTGAATAGTTAACGAATGGAGACCAGTTTCATATGAATGTGTGTGTGAATAGTTAACGAATGGAGTCCAGTTTCATATAGACGTGTGTGAATAGTTAACGAATGGAGTCCAGTTTCACATGAACGTGTGTGAATAGTTAACGAATGGAGACCAGTTTCATATGAACGTGTGTGTGAATAGTTAACGAATGGAGTCCAGTTTCATATAGACGTGTGTGAATAGTTAACGAATGGAGACCAGTTTCATATAGACGTGTGTGAATAGTTAACGAATGGAGTCCAGTTTCATATGAACGTGTGTGAATAGTTAACGAATGGAGTCCAGTTTCATATGGACGTGTGTGAATAGTTAACGAATGGAGTCCAGTTTCATATGAACGTGTGTGTGAATAGTTAACGAATGGAGACCAGTTTCATATAGACGTGTGTGAATAGTTAACGAATGGAGAGCAGTTTCATATAGACGTGTGTGAATAGTTAACGAATGGAGTCCAGTTTCATATAGACGTGTGTGAATAGTTAACGAATGGAGTCCAGTTTCATATAGACGTGTGTGTGAATAGTTAACGAATGGAGTCCAGTTTCATATGGACGTGTGTGTGAATAGTTAACGAATGGAGTCCAGTTTCATATAGACGTGTGTGAATAGTTAACGAATGGAGTCCAGTTTCATATGAACGTGTGTGTGAATAGTTAACGAATGGAGTCCAGTTTCATATAGACGTGTGTGTGAATAGTTAACAAATGGAGTCCAGTTTCATATAGACGTGTGTGTGAATAGTTAACGAATGGAGTCCAGTTTCATATAGACGTGTGTGAATAGTTAACGAATGGAGTCCAGTTTCATATGAACGTGTGTGTGAATAGTTAACGAATGGAAACCAGTTTCATATAGACGTGTGTGTGAATAGTTAACGAGTGGAGTCCAGTTTCATATGAACGTGTGTGTGAATAGTTAACGAATGGAGACCAGTTTCATATGGACGTGTGTGTTGACAGAATGACAGTGGTTTAATGTAGGGAGCTCAAACAGCGCTGAGTAGACAGAGGGAACATGAGTACACACACACACACACACACACACACACACACACACACACACACACACACACACACACACACACACAAACTATATTTTCTTTGCAAATGTGCGTACGTGTGTGTGTGTGTGTATAATGTGTGTTTACCTGCTGATGTTGGCCTGGTCCGGTGTGTGTGTGTGTATACTGTGTGTTTACCTGCTGATGTTGGCCTGGTCCGGTGTGTGTGTGTATAATGTGTGTTTACCTGCTGATGTTGGCCTGGTCCGGTGTGTGTGTGTGTATAATGTGTGTTTACCTGCTGATGTTGGCCTGGTCCGGTGTGTGTGTGTGTGTGTATAATGTGTGTTTACCTGCTGATGTTGGCCTGGTCTGGTGTGTGTGTGTGTGTGTGTGTGTATAATGTGTGTTTACCTGTTGATGTTGGCCTGGTCCGGTGTGTGTAGTGTGAGTTGAAGCTGTGTACGGAGTCGCAGGCTGTGTGTGTCCTTGGTCGTGTCAGAGTAGTTGAGCAGCAACACCACCATCAGGAAGAGCATGTAGACCAGGAAGTT
>NC_138302.1:16497500-16532500 GCF_965601325.2 Salmo salar
TGCTAAATGACTCACTAACTGTAAGTCTCTCTGGATCAGAGCGTCTGCTAAATGACTCTAACTGTAAGTCTCTCTGGATCAGAGTGTCTGCTAAATGACTCACTAACTGTAAGTCTCTCTGGATCAGAGCGTCTGCTAAATGACTCACTAACTGTAAGTCTCTCTGGATCAGAGCGTCTGCTAAATGACTCATTAACTGTAAGTCTCTCTGGATCAGAGCGTCTACTAAATGACTCACTAACTGTAAGTCACTCTGTATCAGAGTGTCTGCTAAATGACTCACTAACTGTAAGTCTCTCTGGATCAGAGTGTCTGCTAAATGACTCACTAACTGTAAGTCTCTCTGGATCAGAGTGTCTGCTAAATGACTCACTAACTGTAAGTCACTCTGTATCAGAGTGTCTGCTGAATGACTCAAATGTAAAATGACAGAAGGAGAAGTAGGTCAGTGAGAGGTCAGAGGTTAGAGGTAAGTTTAGAACAGACAAGAGGAAGCAAGTAGAAGGTGACAGGGTTAAGGGTGAGGTTAGAGGACAGAGTTTAGAGGTGACTCACAGGTCGGCCATCTCGCTGTCTGCTGTCTGGGAGAAGAAGTGTTGGGGGTCACAGAGATGAGACACCTGCAGCTGGCCGTCCGCCAGGATCCGCTTAATCAGGTCCTCATCTGGAGGGGACAGGTGTGTGTGTGACAGAAAGAGAGACGGTTCGATTCACACATCTGAATAGATGTCAAGGTGGTGTTGAGGCAGAGTAAATGTGTGCTTCATGGCTGTTCTGTTTCTACATCATCACACAGTTCTCTTCCATGTTTTAATCAACATTACAACACTATAATATTCATGATACTGAACCTATATGCTGCAGTGCTAAGTACATTTTAACTGCTTACTGTTGTTGTAGCGCTGTCTGTCTGTCTGTCTGTCTGTCTGTCTGTCTGTCTGTCTGTCTGTCTGTCTGTCTGTCTGTCTGTCTGTCTGTCTGTCTGTCTGTCTGTCTGTCTGTCTGTCTGTCTGTCTGTCTGTCTGTCTGTCTGTCTGTCTGTCTGTCTGTGTGTGTGTGTGTGTGGATTACCTGAGGATGTGAAGTACTTGTTGCGGTGTGTGAAGTTGTCATCGTCGGGGTGAAGGGTCATGTCCACCCCCAGGTGTCTTGACCCTTGACCTCTCTTCAACTTGGGTAGCCCCGCCCCCAGGCCCGCCCCTCCCACCTCAGACATGTCACTTAACAACTCTGGCCAATCACGCTCCTCATCGTCATCCTCTTCCTGGACCACACCCCAACTCTGGACACTAGAGGGGGAGAGAGTGGGAGGAGAGGGGGGAGAGAAGGAGGAGAGAGGGGGAGTGAGGGTGAGAAAGGGAGGAGGGGGAGGAGAGAGGGAGGAAAGGAGGGAGATAGAGGGGTCGAGTCAGGTCAGTGTTTATTGAAAGTGCATTTTAAAGAGTCGGTCACAACTTCCACATAAGTACAATGGAACACAAGAGGAGAGAGGGTTGATGGTTTACCTACAGTGGGAGAAAAAAGTATTTGATCCCCTGCTGATTTTGTACGTTTGCCCACTGACAAAGAAACAAACAGGCTATTATTTTAATGGTAGGTTTATTTGAACAGTGAGAGACAGAATAACAACAAAAAAATCCAGAAAAACGCATGTCAAAAATATTATAAATTGATTTGCATTTTAATGAGGGAAATAAGTATTTGACCCCCTCTCAATCAGAAAGATTTCTGGCTCCCAGGTGTCTTTTATACAGGTAACGAGCTCCTAACCGCAGCTTGTTACCTGTATAAAAGACACCTGTCCACAGAAGCAACCAATCAATCAGATTCCAAACTCTCCACCATGGCCAAGACCAAGGAGCTCTCCAAGTATGTCAGGGACAAGATTGTAGACCTACACAAGGCTGGAATGGGCTACAAGACCATCGCCAAGCAGCTTGGTGAGAAGGTGACAACATTTGGTGCGATTATTCGCAAATGGAAGAAACACAAAATAACTGTCAATCTCCCTCGGCCTGGGGCTCCATGCAAGATCTCACCTCGTGGAGTTGCAATGATCATGAGAATGGTGAGGAATCAGCCCAGAACTACACGGGAGGATCTTGTCAATGATCTCAAGGCAGCTGGGACAATAGTCACCAAGAAAACAATTAGTAACACACTACGCCGTGAAGGACTGAAATCCTGCAGCGCCCGCAAGGTCCTCCTGCTCAAGAATACATTACATGCCCTTCTGAAGTTTGCCAATGAACATCTGAATGATTCAGAGGACAACTGGTGAAAGTGTTGTGGTCAGATGAGACCAAAATGGAGCTCTTTGACATCAACTCAACTCGCCGTGTTTGGAGGAGGAGGAATGCTGCCTATGACCCCAAGAACACCATCTCCACCGTCAAACATGGAGGTGGAAACATTATGCTTTGAGGGTGTTTTTCTGCTAAGGGGACAGGACAACTTCACCACATCATTTGACGGGGCCATGTACCGTCAAATCTTGGGTGAGAACCTCCTTCCCTCAGCCAGGGCATTGGAAATGGGTCGTGGATGGGTATTCCAGCATGACAATGATCCAAAACACACGGCCAAGGCAACAAAGGAGTGGCTCAAGAAGAAGCACATTAAAGTCCTGGAGTGGCCTAGCCAGTCTCCAGACCTTAATCCCATAGAAAATCTGTGGAGGGAGCTGAAGGTTCGAGTTGCCAAACGTCAGCCTCGAAACCTTAATGACTTGGAGAAGATCTGCAAAGAGGAGTGGGACAAAATCCCTCCTGAGATGTGCGCAAACCTGGTGGCCAACTACAAGAAACGTCTGACCTCTGTGATTGCCAACAAGGGTTTTGCCACCAAGTACTAAGTCATGTTTTGCAGAGGGGTCAAATACCTATTTCCCTCATTAAAATGCAAATCCTTTTATAACATTTCTGACATGCGTTTTCTGGATTGTTTTGTTGTTATTCTGTCTCTCACTGTTCAAATAAACCCACCATTAAAATTATAGTCTGATCATTTCTTTGTAAGTGGGCAAACGTACAAAATCAGCAGGGGATCAAATACTTTTTCCCCCCACTGTACAAACACACACACACGCACAGAGTAATTATAGATGCCCACACACACTTTACGGTGTGTTGGAACTCTACAGGGATTTAATGAGACACAGAGAGATTATATCAGGACAACAACTCTCCTCTGTTTCTCATTCCCCTCACACACTCATTTTACTGACTAATTATCTCTGTCTCTCTCTCAAAACATAAATCAATGTCTCCATGGGCCTAATGAGAACTGTCAATTACTCAGCCGTCCTCATAGCAACGGGAGAGCTCACCTCTTGGTGGAGGGCGTGGGGGGGAGGTCCACGTTGGTCTCTTCTGAATAGGTCTGGAGAGAGAGAGAGCGGGGGGGGGGGTGACAGAGATAAAGATAAAGTAATACTTTCAAATTAGATCAAGTAAGGAGACAGACGATAAAATTACTATCAGAATTTAGACCCTGTAGAAATAGTACTTGTGCTGTTGTCTCACCTCTCTATAGCCCCCAATGAACTGTAGATCCTCCCTTCTATCTAACAGTCATCCATCAATCATCTCCCTCTACTGTTTCTGCTAACATCACCTAGACAACCAGACCTAGACAACCAGACCTACACAACCAGACCTAGACAACCAGTCAACCAGACCTTGACAACCAGACAACCAGACCTAGACAACCAGACCTAGACAACCAGACCTAGACAACCAGACCTAGACAACCAGACCTAGACAACCAGACAACCAGACCTAGACAACCAGACCTAGACAACCAGACCTAGACAACCAGACAACCAGACCTAGACAACCAGACCTAGACAACCAGACAACCAGACCTAGACAACCAGACCTAGACAACCAGACCTAGACAACCAGACAACCAGACCTAGACAACCAGACCTAGACAACCAGACCTAGACAACCAGACCTAGACAACCAGCCCTAGACAACCAGACAACCAGACCTAGACAACCAGACAACCAGACCTAGACAACCAGACCTAGACAACCAGACCTAGACAACCAGACAACCAGACCTAGACAACCAGACCTAGACAACCAGACCTAGACAACCAGACAACCAGACAACCAGACCTAGACAACCAGACCTAGACAACCAGACAACCAGACAACCAGACCTAGACAACCAGACCTAGACAACCAGACAACCAGACCTAGACAACCAGACAACCAGACCTAGACAACCAGACCTAGACAACCAGACAACCAGACCTAGACAACCAGACCTAGACAACCAGACCTAGACAACCAGACAACCAGACCTAGACAACCAGACCTAGACAACCAGACCTAGACAACCAGACCTAGACAACCAGACCTAGAGAACCAGACCTAGACAACCAGACAACCAGACCTAGACAACCAGACCTAGAAAACCAGACCTAGACAACCAGACAACCAGACCTCCCCCCCCCCCCCCCCAGACAACCAGACCTCCCAGACAACCAGACCTAGCACCAACCAGACAACCAGACAACCAGACCTAGCACCAACCAGACAACCAGACCTCCCAGACCAACCAGACCTAGACAACCAGACAACCAGACCTAGACAACCAGACCTAGACAACCAGACCTAGACAACCAGACCTAGACAACCAGACCTAGACAACCAGACCTAGACAACCAGACCTAGACAACCAGCCCTAGACAACCAGACAAGCAGACCTAGACAACCAGACAACCAGACCTAGACAACCAGACCTAGACAACCAGACCTAGACAACCAGACCTAGACAACCAGACCTAGACAACCAGACCTAGACAACCAGACCTAGACAACCAGACAACCAGACAACCAGACCTAGACAACCAGACCTAGACAACCAGACAACCAGACAACCAGACCTAGACAACCAGACCTAGACAACCAGACCTAGACAACCAGACCTAGACAACCAGACAACCAGACCTAGACAACCAGACAACCAGACCTAGACAACCAGACCTAGACAACCAGACAACCAGACAACCAGACCTAGACAACCAGACCTAGACAACCAGACCTAGACAACCAGACAACCAGACCTAGACAACCAGACCTAGACAACCAGACCTAGACAACCAGACCTAGACAACCAGACAACCAGACCTAGACAACCAGACCTAGACAACCAGACCTAGACAACCAGACCTAGAGAACCAGACCTAGACAACCAGACAACCAGACCTAGACAACCAGAACTAGACAACCAGACAACCAGACAACCAGACCTAGACAACCAGACAACCAGACCTAGACAACCAGACCTAGACAACCAGACCTAGACAACCAGACCTAGACAACCAGACAACCAGACCTAGACAACCAGACCTAGACAACCAGACCTAGACAACCAGACCTAGACAACCAGACAACCAGCTGCTATATCAGGCCGGTGCAATACTTTTTATTAAGAGTCATCTCTCTCCACACACACACACACACACACACACACACACACACACACACACACACACACACACACACACACACACACACACACACACACACACACGCCACGTACACACCTCTCTCACACACACACGCCACGTACACATCTATCTCTCACACACACACCACGTACACACCTCTCTAGGGACACCGTTGAAGATGAGGAAGGAGCTTCCTGCCATGGAGTTATCCAGGAAGTCATCTATCTCCACTGACTCCTGGTCCACCTGGGAGGACGGCACCTGTTCTACTGACACACACTTACACACACACACACACACACACACACACACACACACACACACACACACACACACACACACACACACACACACACACACACACACACACACACACACAGGGACGCACACGGCGGGATGAAAAACACACACACAGAGTCTTTATGAAGGATTCAGGGATTTAAATGCATAATGGTGGAGATGTGACGAGTGGATGTGTGTGTTCTAAAGATGAGTGTTCTAAAGATGAGTGTTCTAAAGGTGTGTGTTCTAAAGGTGTGTTTGTTCTTGGTGTGTGTGTTCTAAAGGTGTGTGTTCTAAAGGTGTGTGTGTTCTAGGTGTGTGTGTTCTAAAGGTGTGTGTTCTAAATGTGTGTTTGTTCTTGGTGTGTGTGTTCTTGGTGTGTGTGTTCTAAAGGTGTGTGTGTTCTAAAGGTGTGTGTGTTCTAAAGGTGTGTGTTCTAAAGGTGTGTGTTCTAAAGGTGTGTGTGTTCTAAAGGTGTGTGTGTTCTAGGTGTGTGTGTTCTAAAGGTGTGTGTTCTAAAGGTGTGTGTGTTCTAGGTGTGTGTGTTCTAGGTGTGTGTGTTCTAAAGGTGTGTGTGTTCTAAAGGTGTGTGTGTTCTAAAGGTGTGTGTTCTAAAGGTGTGTGTTCTAGGTGTGTGTTCTAAAGGTGTGTGTGTTCTAAAGGTGTGTGTGTGTTCTAAAGGTGTGTGTGTGTTCTAAAGGTGTGTGTTCTAAAGGTGTGTTTGTTCTAAAGGTGTGTTTGTTCTAAAGGTGTGTGTTCTAAAGGTGTGTGTGTTCTAAAGGTGTGTTTGTTCTTGGTGTGTGTGTTCTAAAGGTGTGTGTGTTCTAGGTGTGTGTGTTCTAAAGGTGTGTGTGTTCTAAAGGTGTGTGTTCTAAAGGTGTGTGTGTTCTAAAGATGTGTGTTCTAAAGGTGTGTGTGTTCTAAAGGTGTGTGTGTTCTAAAGGTGTGTTTGTTCTAAAGGTGTGTGTTCTAAAGGTGTGTGTTCTAAAGGTGTGTGTTCTAAAGGTATGTGTGTTCTAGGTGTGTGTGTTCTAAAGGTGTGTGTGTTCTAAAGGTGTGTGTTCTAAAGGTGTGTGTGTTCTAAAGATGTGTGTTCTAAAGGTGTGTGTGTTCTAAAGGTGTGTGTGTTCTAAAGGTGTGTTTGTTCTAAAGGTGTGTGTTCTAAAGGTGTGTGTTCTAAAGGTGTGTGTTCTAAAGGTGTGTGTGTTCTAAAGGTGTGTGTTCTAAAGGTGTGTGTTCTAAAGGTGTGTGTGTTCTAGGTGTGTGTGTTCTAAAGGTGTGTGTGTTCTAAAGGTGTGTGTGTTCTAAAGGTGTGTGTGTTCTAGGTGTGTGTTCTAAAGGTGTGTGTGTTCTAAAGGTGTGTGTTCTAAAGATGTGTGTGTTCTAAAGGTGTGTGTTCTAAAGATGTGTGTGTTCTAAAGGTGTGTGTTCTAAAGGTGTGTTTGTTCTAAAGGTGTGTGTTCTAAATGTGTGTGTGTTCTAAAGGTGTGTGTGTTCTAAAGGTGTGTGTGTTCTAAAGATGTGTGTTCTAAAGGTGTGTGTTCTAAAGGTATGTGTGTTCTAAAGGTGTGTGTGTTCTAAAGGTGTGTGTTCTAAAGGTGTGTGTTCTAAAGGTATGTGTGTGTGTGTGTGTGTGTGTGTGTGTGTGTGTGTGTGTGTGTGTGTGTGTGTGTGTGTGTGTGTGTGTGTGTGTGTGTGTGTGTGTCACCTTGCTACGACTCATCCTGAAGAGAGTGAAGACCAGCAGGTAGAGGGGGTAAATCACCAGACAGCTGACCACTCCCACAGCCACAGTCTCCACATCCACCACCACCAGCCTGGACACTGCTACAGAGCTACAGTAGGACAACACAGTCAGTACTGGAACACACACACAGACATGGACACACACACACACACACACACACACACACACACACACACACACACACACACACACACACACCACACACGGACACACACGGACACACACACTCCCCCTACCTGTAGCTCCTATTGGCCACGGTGCTGTACCACATGGTGTTAGCCAGCAGACAGAGCTGTAGCAGCAGGGCGCTGCACGTCGCCCTCTGGAGGCGGGTAAAGGGACTGCGGACAGGCCGTTCCCATAGCGACAGCCACAAGTGACTCTCACACAGGGCACGCTGAAGCTCCCAGTTCAGGAGGCGGGGCAACCGACGAAGCTCCGCCTCTTCTGTAGGTCAGGACACGCCCACAGGAAGCAGAAAAAAAGGAAGGAGGAAGTAAAAGAGGAAGTAGTGAGTTTGTATTAATGAACAGACCACTGATTTGTGATCAGTGCTCCTGTTCAAAGTCCAACTGTTATCCTTAACGGCTATATGACAAAACTGGCCCTAGACTAGTTGTCGAGGCAGCGGTGGTGAGATGTGGATAGACTCATGTTGGAGACCATTTGGCTAAGGGTTTGACTACTAAACTATGAGGGTAGGGGCTAGGGATAGGGGCTTAGAGCTAGGGGTTAGGGTCCTTACCTGAGGCCTCCACCTCTATCTCCACACGTCCATCTGTCCTCTCGTTGTCCACTGACAGCCACTCCTCTACCAGGAAATAGTAACTGCTTCCTGTCTGTAGGTCCTTCACCAGGACATACTGGAGCTTCCATGCTGGAGACAGACCTGGGAGGAGAGGAGGGAGGAGAGAAAGGGCACATTTACTAGGTTGCTTACGGTTTGACAAAGAGATCTACTGTAAGTGTATAATAATAATAATAATATTTATCAGGGCCTAAATGACCACCTGCCAGGGCGGGGCTACACAGCATTTCACTCACATTTGTGAATTAAAAACAGTCAAGTATGATCACATTTACAGTAAAATAAATGCTGCATTAGCTGTTTTCAAAGTATTTATGTCGTTTTGTTAATCGCACAAAGTATAAGAACTACGAATCCCATATAGCCTATTCCACCTCGCGCTGCAACACTGCCTGGCTGGGGGCTGTGCACACGTGAAGAACTGAGTGAAAGATTCATTTTTAGAAGCGCTGCGAACAGGCATAAAAGTTGGTCTAATAAAATTGAAACGAACGTCTACTGAAGTGAGACTTTGTCCTTGTGTTTCCTGGCCATTTCCATGGTTTTGTTCAGAGGCTAGGTTGTTCAACTGCTAGAGAAGACAACGCCTCTACTAGCCAGATTCAATCTCACAGGCACAAACGAGACTCTAGTCGCGTTACCACAACGCTTCTACTAGCCAGACTCAATCTCACAGGCACAAACGAGACTCTAGTCGCGTTACCACGGTAACCACAACGCTTCTACTAGCCAGACTCAATCTCACAGGCACAAACGAGACTCTAGTCTCGTTACCACGGTAACCACAACGCTTCTACTAGCCAGACTCAATCTCACAGGCACAAACGAGACTCTAGTCGCGTTACCACGGTAACCACAACGCTTCTACTAGCCAGACTCAATCTCACAGGCGCAAACGAGACTCTAGTCGCGTTACCACGGTAACCACAACGCCTCTACGAGCCAGACTCAATCTCACAGGCACAAACGAGACTCTAGTCGCGTTACCACGGTAACCACAACGCTTCTACTAGCCAGACTCAATCTCACAGGCACAAACGTGATTCTAGTCGCGTTACCACGGTAACCACAACGCCTCTACTAGCCAGACTCAATCTCACAGGCGCAAACGAGACTCTAGTCGCGTTACCACGGTAACCACAACGCCTCTACGAGCCAGACTCAATCTCACAGGCACAAACGAGACTCTAGTCGCGTTACCACGGTAACCACAACGCTTCTACTAGCCAGACTCAATCTCACAGGCACAAACGTGATTCTAGTCGCGTTACCACGGTAACCACAACGCCTCTACTAGCCAGACTCAATCTCACAGGCACAAACGCGACTGTAGTCGCATTACCACGGTAACCACAACGCTTCTAGAAGCCAGACTCAGAAAGCAGTAATTCTGTAATTTTGCCAAATGTATTTAAATTTATCAGGGGTTCTGCAGCCCCTCCAGAACCCTTCAAGCGGTTATAATTCTGTAACTAAATAAATGATGAAGTGCAACGCAGGAGAGACGGGAGTTGCTGGCTCATGTCTATCAGAACAGAGAGAGGGAGAGAGAACATAGAAAGTGAATCTCATTCTAGTTCTGTGAGAGATACAGGCTTGCTACTCACACAGCCATGCAACGCATTGGTCTCAAACATAGGTTACAATGTCACGCCAACTCTAATCCAACCCGAATCAACTCTTAGAATATCAGACCCAAGCTGTAAGTCTACTTTTTCACACTACGTTTTTATTTTTTTTGTTTACAAAGGAACGAAGAGGCAAGAACTTTGATCGCTTTTATTATGATTTTTACATTGCAAAAAGTAACTATGTTTCATGCCAGGAGAGGTACTGGATCTGGCCAAATAGGTTCCGGAACAAAACAGTCCAGAACTAATCACTGACCACATTACTTCTTACTAGTAATACATTATACCTTTTATGGAACATTACAGAGCACGCTCATCTGTTATTTTGTGTTGTGCTGGTTTAATTTTAGCTGATTTGGGGGGGGGCTGGTAAAAATCATCTGAGTGGCTGGTAGACCAAAACGTACTTTTTTTGCAATGATAAAAATAATATGAATAATAATAATATGAATAATGACAATTATATGAATAATGATAATAATACTAATACTAATAATAATAGGAATAATGATAATAAAATAATATGAATAATAATATGAATAATGATAATAATAATAATAATAATATGAATAATGATAATAATAATAATAATATGAATAATGATAATATGAATATGAATAATGATAATAATAATATGAATAATGATAATAATATGAATATGAATAATGATAATAATAATATGAATAATGATAATAATAATATGAATAATAATAATAATAATATGAAAAATGATAATAATATGAATAATGATAATAATAATAATATGAATAATGCTAATAATAATATGAATAATGATAATAATATGAATAATGATAATAATACTAATAATAATATGAATAATGATAATAAAATAATATGAATAATAATATGAATAATGATAATAATAATAGTATGAATAATAATAATAATATGAATAATGATAATAATAATATGAATAATAATATGAATAATGATAATAATATGAATACTGATAATAATAATAATATGAATAATGATAATAATAATATGAATAATGATAATAATAATATGAATAATAATATGAATAATGATAATAATATGAATACTGATAATAATAATAATATGAATAATGATAATAATAATATGAATAATGATAACAATATGAATAATGCTAATAATAATAATATGAATAATGCTAATAATAATATGAATAATGCTAATAACATGAATAATAATAATAATATGAATAATGCTAATAATAATATGAATAATGATAATAATAATATGAATAATGATAATAATAATATGACTAATGATAATAATAATATGAATAATGACAATAATAATAATATGAATAATGATAATAATAATATGAATAATGATAATAATATGAATATGAATAATGATAATAATAATATGAATAATGATAATAATATGAATATGAATAATGATAATAATAATATGAATAATGATAATGATAATAATAATGATATGAACAATGATAATAATAATAATATTACATTGTACTTGTAACATGCTTTTCAAAAATAGTCCTATATCCATCATTTGAGAAATTTGCTCCCTGACTGTGTAGCTTTAATTTCGGGGATTATTAGCTAGCTGGACACAGTCAAGATATTGTATGAATGTTTCCTAAATATTTGAGGCTACTCAAACCACCATGGGCCGGATTGTGTGTGTGTGTTAGTGTGTGTGTGTCCTCCTACCCTTGTTGTCGTGCCAGACGCGGATCTTCCAGACGCTGCCCAGGCTAGTTTCTGTGG
Organism: Salmo salar; assembly: GCF_965601325.2. Lineage (NCBI taxonomy): Eukaryota > Metazoa > Chordata > Actinopteri > Salmoniformes > Salmonidae > Salmo > Salmo salar. The sequence continues at coordinate 16,509,174 of NC_138302.1, forward strand.
CGATGTGGAAGATGTCCAGTCCGTTACGTGCGAAGGCCCCGGGGCTGTCCAGGTGGCGATGCCCGCTACGCCCCTCACAGCCGTACACACTGATGCCTACATGTGCTGAAGTGCCTAGCAGACAGGGGGAGGAGTTAGATATACACATCATATAATAACTACAAACGTCTTGAGGCAGGTGATGGATGGGTATGTACTGTAGTCATGGAGACAGGTGATGGATGGGTATGTACTGTCGTCTTGGAGACAGGTGATGGATGGGTATGTACTGTAGTCATGGAGACAGGTGATGGATGGGTATGTACTGTCGTCTTGGAGACAGGTGATGGATGGGTATGTACTGTCGTCTTGGAGACAGGTGATGGATGGGTATGTACTGTCGTCTTGGAGACAGGTGATGGATGGGTATGTACTGTCGTCTTGGAGACAGGTGATGGATGGGTATGTACTGTCATCTTGGAGACAGGTGATGGATGGGTATGTACTGTCATCTTGGAGACAGGTGATGGATGGGTATGTACTGTCATCTTGGAGACAGGTGATGGATGGGTATGTACTGTCATCTTGGAGACAGGTGATGGATGGGTATGTACTGTCATCTTGGAGACAGCTGATGGATGGGTATGTACTGTCGTCTTGGAGACAGCTGATGGATGGGTATGTACTGTCATCTTGGAGACAGGTGATGGATGGGTATGTACTGTCATCTTGGAGACAGGTGATGGATGGGTATGTACTGTCATCTTGGAGACAGGTGATGGATGGGTATGTACTGTCGTCTTGGAAACCTTTCATTATGTTCCCTTGATCTTTGGGGATTTGAGCCTCGGTTGCTGTCTGAGGGGGTTGCTGTCTGAGGGGGTTGCTGTCTGAGGGGTTGCTGTCTGAGGGGGTTGCTGTCTGAGGGGGTTGCTGTCTGAGGGGGTTGCAGACTGAGGGGGTTGCTGTCTGAGGGGTTGCTGTCTGAGGGGTTGCTGTCTGAGGGGGTTGCTGTCTGAGGGGGTTGCTGTCAGAGGGCTGCAGCCTGAGAGGTTGCTGTCTGAGGGTTGCAGTCTGAGGGTTGCTGTCTGAGGGGGTTGCTGTCTGAGAGGGTTGCTGTCTGAGGGGGTTGCTGTCTGAGGGGGTTGCTGTCTGAGGGGGTTGCTGTCTGAGGAGGTTGCTGTCTGAGGGCTGCAGTCTGAGAGGTTGCTATCTGAGGGGGTTGCTGTCTGAGGGATGCAGACTGAGGGGTTGCTGTCTGAGGGGGTTGCTGTCTGAGGGGGTTGCTGTCTGAGGGCTGCAGTCTGAGAGGTTGCTGTCTGAGGGGGTTGCTGTCTGAGGGATGCAGACTGAGGGGTTGCTGTCTGAGGGGGTTGCTGTCTGAGGGGTTTGCTGTCTGAGCGGCTTGCTGTCTGAGGGGGTTGCTGTCTGAGGGGGTTGCTGTCTGAGGGTTGCTGTCTGAGGGGGTTGCTGTCTGAGGGTTGCTGTCTGAGGGGGTTGCTGTCTGAGGGGGTTGCTGTCTGAGGGGTTGCAGTCTGAGGGGTTGCTGTCTGAGGGGGTTGCTGTCTGAGGGGTTGCTGTCTGAGGGGGTTGCTGTCTGAGGGTTGCAGACTGAGGGGGTTGCTGTCTGAGGGTTGCAGACTGAGGGGGTTGCTGTCTGAGGGGTTGCAGTCTGAGGGGGTTGCTGTCTGAGGGGGTTGCTGTCTGAGGGTTGCAGACTGAGGGGGTTGCTGTCTGAGGGTTGCAGACTGAGGGGGTTGCTGTCTGAGGGTTGCAGACTGAGGGGGTTGCTGTCTGAGGGGGTTGCTGTCTGAGGGGGTTGCTGTCTGAGGGTTGCAGACTGAGGGTGTTGCTGTCTGAGGGGGTTGCTGTCTGAGGGGGTTGCTGTCTGAAGGGGTTGCTGTCTGAGGGGGTTGCTGTCTGAGGGGGTTTCTGTCTGAGGGGTTGCAGTCTGAGGGGGTTGCAGTCTGAGGGGGTTGCTGTCTGAGGGGGTTGCTGTCTGAGGGGGTTGATGTCTGAGGGGGTTGATGTCTGAGGGGGTTGCTGTCTGAGGGGGTTGCTGTCTGAGGGGGTTGCTGTCTGAGGGGGTTGCAGACTGAGGGGGTTGCAGACTGAGGGGGTTGCAGTCTGAGGGGGTTGCTGTCTGAGGGGGTTGCTGTCTGAGGGTTGCAGACTGAGGGGGTTGCTGTCTGAGGGTTACAGACTGAGGGGGTTGCTGTCTGAGGGGGTTGCTGTCTGAGGGGGTTGCTGTCAGAGGGCTGCAGCCTGAGAGGTTGCAGTCTGAGGGTTGCAGTCTGAGGGTTGCTGTCTGAGGGGGTTGCTGTCTGAGAGGGTTGCTGTCTGAGGGGGTTGCTGTCTGAGGGGGTTGCTGTCTGAGGAGGTTGCTGTCTGAGGAGGTTGCTGTCTGAGGGCTGCAGTCTGAGAGGTTGCTATCTGAGGGGGTTGCTGTCTGAGGGATGCAGACTGAGGGGTTGCTGTCTGAGGGGGTTGCTGTCTGAGGGGGTTGCTGTCTGAGGGCTGCAGTCTGAGAGGTTGCTGTCTGAGGGGGTTGCTGTCTGAGGGGGATGCTGTCTGAGGGGTTGCTGTCTGAGGGGTTTGCAGTCTGAGGGGTTTGCAGTCTGAGGGGTTTGCTGTCTGAGGGGGTTGCTGTCTGAGGGGGTTGCTGTCTGAGGGGGTTGCTGTCTGAGGGGGTTGCTGTCTGAGGGGGTTGCTGTCTGAGGGCTGCAGTCTGAGAGGTTGCTGTCTGAGGGGTTGCTGTCTGAGGGATGCAGACTGAGGGGTTGCTGTCTGAGGGGGTTGCTGTCTGAGGGGTTTGCAGTCTGAGGGGTTTGCTGTCTAAGGGGGTTGCTGTCTGAGGGGGTTGCTGTCTGAGGGGGTTGCTGTCTGAGGGTTGCTGTCTGAGGGGGTTGCTGTCTGAGGGGGTTGCTGTCTGAGGGGGTTGCTGTCTGAGGGGTTGCAGTCTGAGGCGTTGCTGTCTGAGGGGGTTGCTGTCTGAGGGGTTGCTGTCTGAGGGGGTTGCTGTCTGAGGGTTGCAGACTGAGGGGGTTGCTGTCTGAGGGTTGCAGACTGAGGGGGTTGCTGTCTGAGGGGTTGCAGTCTGAGGGGGTTGCTGTCTGAGGGGGTTGCTGTCTGAGGGTTGCAGACTGAGGGGGTTGCTGTCTGAGGGTTACAGACTGAGGGGGTTGCTGTCTGAGGGTTGCAGACTGAGGGGGTTGCTGTCTGAGGGGGTTGCTGTCTGAGGGGGTTGCTGTCTGAGGGTTGCAGACTGAAGGGGTTGCTGTCTGAGGGGGTTGCTGTCTGAGGGGGTTGCTGTCTGAAGGGGTTGCTGTCTGAGGGGGTTACTGTCTGAGGGGGTTGCTGTCTGAGGGGGTTGCTGTCTGAGGGGTTGCAGTCTGAGGGGTTTGCAGTCTGAGGGGGTTGATGTCTGAGGGGGTTGATGTCTGAGGGGGTTGCTGTCTGAGGGGGTTGCTGTCTGAGGGGGTTGCTGTCTGAGGGGGTTGCTGTCTGAGGGTTGCAGACTGAGGGGGTTGCAGACTGAGGGGGTTACTGTCTGAGGGGTTGCAATCTGAGGGGGTTGCTGTCTGAGGGGGTTGCTGTCTGAGGGTTGCAGACTGAGGGGGTTGCTGTCTGAGGGTTGCAGACTGAGGGGGTTGCTGTCTGAGGGGGTTGCTGTTTGAGGGGGTTGCTGTCTGAGGGTTGCAGACTGAGATGGTTGCTGTCTGAGGGGGTTGCTGTCTGAGGGGGTTGCTGTCTGAGGGGGTTGCTGTCTGAGGGGTTTGCAGTCTGAGGGGTTTGCTGTCTGAGGGGGTTGCTGTCTGAGGGGGTTGCTGTCTGAGGGTTGCAGACTGAGGGGGTTGCTGTCTGAGAGGTTGCAGACTGAGGGGGTTGCTGTCTGAGGGGGTTGCTGTCTGAGAGGGTTGCTGTCTGAGGGGGTTGCTGTCTGAGGGGTTTGCTGTCTGAGGGTTGCTGTCTGAGGGGGTTGCTGTCTGAGGGTTGCTGTCTGAGGGGGTTGCTGTCTGAGGGGGTTGCTGTCTGAGGGGTTGCAGTCTGAGGGGTTGCTGTCTGAGGGGGTTGCTGTCTGAGGGGTTGCTGTCTGAGGGGGTTGCTGTCTGAGGGTTGCAGACTGAGGGGGTTGCTGTCTGAGGGTTGCAGACTGAGGGGGTTGCTGTCTGAGGGGTTGCAGTCTGAGGGGGTTGCTGTCTGAGGGGGTTGCTGTCTGAGGGTTGCAGACTGAGGGGGTTGCTGTCTGAGGGTTGCAGACTGAGGGGGTTGCTGTCTGAGGGTTGCAGACTGAGGGGGTTGCTGTCTGAGGGGGTTGCTGTCTGAGGGGGTTGCTGTCTGAGGGTTGCAGACTGAGGGGGTTGCTGTCTGAGGGGGTTGCTGTCTGAGGGGGTTGCTGTCTGAAGGGGTTGCTGTCTGAGGGGGTTGCTGTCTGAGGGGGTTTCTGTCTGAGGGGTTGCAGTCTGAGGGGGTTGCTGTCTGAGGGGGTTGATGTCTGAGGGGGTTGCTGTCTGAGGGTTGCAGACGGAGGGGGTTGCTGTCTGAGGGGGTTGCTTTCTGAGGGGGTTGCTGTCTGAGGGTTGCAGACTGAGGGGGTTGCAGACTGAGGGGGTTGCAGACTGAGGGGGTTGCAGTCTGAGGGGGTTGCTGTCTGAGGGGGTTGCTGTCTGAGGGTTGCAGACTGAGGGGGTTGCTGTCTGAGGGTTGCAGACTGAGGGGGTTGCTGTCTGAGGGGGTTGCTGTCTGAGGGGGTTGCTGTCAGAAGGCTGCAGCCTGAGAGGTTGCAGTCTGAGGGTTGCAGTCTGAGGGTTGCTGTCTGAGGGGGTTGCTGTCTGAGAGGGTTGCTGTCTGAGGGGGTTGCTGTCTGAGGGGGTTGCTGTCTGAGGAGGTTGCTGTCTGAGGAGGTTGCTGTCTGAGGGCTGCAGTCTGAGAGGTTGCTATCTGAGGGGGTTGCTGTCTGAGGGATGCAGACTGAGGGGGTTGCTGTCTGAGGGGGTTGCTGTCTGAGGGCTGCAGTCTGAGAGGTTGCTGTCTGAGGGGGTTGCTGTCTGAGGGGGTTGCTGTCTGAGGGGGTTGCTTTCTGAGGGTTGCTGTCTGAGGGGGTTGCTGTCTGAGGGGGTTGCTGTCTGAGGGGTTGCAGTCTGAGGGGTTGCTGTCTGAGGGGATTGCTGTCTGAGGGGTTGCTGTCTGAGGGGGTTGCTGTCTGAGGGTTGCAGACTGAGGGGTTGCAGTCTGAGGGGGTTGCTGTCTGAGGGGGTTGCTGTCTGAAGGGGTTGCTGTCTGAGGGGGTTGCTGTCTGAGGGGGTTTCTGTCTGAGGGGTTGCAGTCTGAGGGGGTTGCAGTCTGAGGGGGTTGCTGTCTGAGGGGGTTGATGTCTGAGGGGGTTGCTGTCTGAGGGTTGCAGACGGAGGGGGTTGCTGTCTGAGGGGGTTGCTTTCTGAGGGGGTTGCTGTCTGAGGGTTGCAGACTGAGGGGGTTGCAGACTGAGGGGGTTGCAGTCTGAGGGGGTTGCTGTCTGAGGGGGTTGCTGTCTGAGGGTTGCAGACTGAGGGGGTTGCTGTCTGAGGGTTGCAGACTGAGGGGGTTGCTGTCTGAGGGGGTTGCTGTCTGAGGGGGTTGCTGTCAGTGGGCTGCAGCCTGAGAGGTTGCAGTCTGAGGGTTGCAGTCTGAGGGTTGCTGTCTGAGGGGGTTGCTGTCTGAGAGGGTTGCTGTCTGAGGGGGTTGCTGTCTGAGGGGGTTGCTGTCTGAGGAGGTTGCTGTCTGAGGAGGTTGCTGTCTGAGGGCTGCAGTCTGAGAGGTTGCTATCTGAGGGGGGTTGCTGTCTGAGGGGTTGCAGTCTGATGGGGTTGCTGTCTGAGGGGGTTGCTGTCTGAGGGTTGCAGACTGAGGGGGTTGCTGTCTGAGGGTTACAGACTGAGGGGGTTGCTGTCTGAGGGTTGCAGACTGAGGGGGTTGCTGTCTGAGGGGGTTGCTGTCTGAGGGGGTTGCTGTCTGAGGGTTGCAGACTGAGGGGGTTGCTGTCTGAGGGGGTTGCTGTCTGAGGGGGTTGCTGTCTGAGGGGGTTACTGTCTGAGGGGGTTGCTGTCTGAGGGGGTTGCAGTCTGAGGGGTTGCAGTCTGAGGGGTTTGCAGTCTGAGGGGGTTGATGTCTGAGGGGGTTGATGTCTGAGGGGGTTGCTGTCTGAGGGGGTTGCTGTCTGAGGGTTGCAGACTGAGGGGGTTGCAGACTGAGGGGGTTGCAGACTGAGGGGGTTACTGTCTGAGGGGTTGCAGTCTGAGGGGGTTGCTGTCTGAGGGGGTTGCTGTCTGAGGGTTGCAGACTGAGGGGGTTGCTGTCTGAGGGTTGCAGACTGAGGGGGTTGCTGTCTGAGGGGGTTGCTGTTTGAGGGGGTTGCTGTCTGTGGGTTGCAGACTGAGATGGTTGCTGTCTGAGGGGGTTGCTGTCTGAGGGGTTTGCAGTCTGAGGGGTTTGCAGTCTGAGGGGTTGCTGTCTGAGGGGGTTGCTGTCTGAGGGGGTTGCTGTCTGAGGGGGTTGCTGTCTGAGGGTTGCAGACTGAGGGGGTTGCTGTCTGAGAGGTTGCAGACTGAGGGGGTTGCTGTCTGAGAGGGTTGCTGTCTGAGGGGGTTGCTGTCTGAGGGGTTTGCTGTCTGAGGGGGTTGCTGTCTGAGGGGGTTGCTGTCTGAGGGGGTTGCTGTCTAAGGGCTGCAGTCTGAGAGGTTGCTGTCTGAGGGGGTTGCTGTCTGAGGGATGCAGACTGAGGGGTTGCTGTCTGAGGGGGTTGCTGTCTGAGGGGTTTGCAGTCTGAGGGGTTTGCTGTCTGAGGGGGTTGCTGTCTGAGGGGGTTGCTGTCAGAGGGTTGCTGTCTGAGGGGGTTGCTGTCTGAGGGTTGCTGTCTGAGGGGGTTGCTGTCTGAGGGGGTTGCTGTCTGAGGGGTTGCAGTCTGAGGGGTTGCTGTCTGAGGTGGTTGCTGTCTGAGGGGTTGCTGTCTGAGGGGGTTGCTGTCTGAGGGGTTTGCTGTCTGAGGGGGTTGCTGTCTGAGGAGGTTGCTGTCTGAGGGGGTTGCTGTCTGAGGGCTGCAGTCTGAGAGGTTACTGTCTGAGGGGGTTGCTGTCTGAGGGATGCAGACTGAGGGGTTGCTGTCTGAGGGGGTTGCTGTCTGAGGGGTTTGCAGTCTGAGGGGGTTGCTGTCTGAGGGGGTTGCTGTCTGAGGGTTGCTGTCTGAGGGGGTTGCTGTCTGAGGGTTGCTGTCTGAGGGGGTTGCTGTCTGAGGGGGTTGCTGTCTGAGGGGTTGCAGTCTGAGGGGTTGCTGTCTGAGGTGGTTGCTGTCTGAGGGGTTGCTGTCTGAGGGGGTTGCTGTCTGAGGGTTGCAGACTGAGGGGGTTGCTGTCTGAGGGTTGCAGACTGAGGGGGTTGCTGTCTGAGGGGTTGCAGTCTGAGGGGGTTGCTGTCTGAGGGAGTTGCTGTCTGAGGGTTGCAGACTGAGGGGGTTGCTGTCTGAGGGTTGCAGACTGAGGGGGTTGCTGTCTGAGGGTTGCAGAGTGAGGGGGTTGCTGTCTGAGGGGGTTGCTGTCTGAGGGGGTTGCTGTCTGAGGGTTGCAGACTGAGGGGGTTGCTGTCTGAGGGGGTTGCTGTCTGAGGGGGTTGCTGTCTGAAGGGGTTGCTGTCTGAGGGGGTTGCTGTCTGAGGGGGTTGCTGTCTGAGGGGTTGCAGTCTGAGGGGTTTGCAGTCTGAGAGGGTTGCTGTCTGAGGGGGTTGATGTCTGAGGGGGTTGCTGTCTGAGGGGGTTGCTGTCTGAGGGGGTTGCTGTCTGAGGGGGTTGCTGTCTGAGGGTTGCAGACTGAGGGGGTTGCAGACTGAGGGGGTTACTGTCTGAGGGGTTGCAGTCTGAGGGGGTTGCTGTCTGAGGGGGTTGCTGTCTGAGGGTTGCAGACTGAGGGCGTTGCTGTCTGAGGGTTGCAGACTGAGGGGATTGCTGTCTGAGGGGGTTGCTGTCTGAGGGGGTTGCTGTCTGAGGGTTGCAGACTGAGGGGGTTGCTGTCTGAGGGGGTTGCTGTCTGAGGGGTTTGCAGTCTGAGGGGTTTGCAGTCTGAGGGGTTGCTGTCTGAGGGGGTTGCTGTCTGAGGGGGTTGCTGTCTGAGGGGTTGCAGTCTGAGGATTGCAGACTGAGGGGGTTGCTGTCTGAGGGTTGCAGACTGAGGGGGTTGCTGTCTGAGCGGTTGCAGTCTGAGGGGGTTGCTGTCTGAGGGGGTTGCTGTCTGAGGGGGTTGCTGTCTGAGGGTTGCAGACTGAGGGGGTTGCTGTCTGAGGGGGTTGCTGTCTGAGGGGGTTGCTGTCTGAGGGTTGCAGACTGAGGGGTTGCTGTCTGAGGGGATTGCTGTCTGAGGGGGTTGCTGTCTGAGGGGGTTGCTGTCTGAGGGGTTGCTGTCTGAGGGGGTTGCTGTCTGAGGGTTGCTGTCTGAGGGTTGCTGTCTGAGGGGTTGCTGTCTGAGGGTTGCTGTCTGAGGGGTTGCTGTCTGAGGGGTTGCAGTCTGAGGGTTGCTGTCTGAGAATTGCTGTCTGAGGGTTGCTGTCTGAGGGTTGCTGTCTGAGGGGTTGCTGTCTGAGGGTTGCTGTCTGAGGGGGTTGCTGTCTGAGGGGTTGCAGTCTGAAGGGGTTGCTGTCTGAGGGGGTTGCTGTCTGAGGGATGCAGACTGAGGGGTTGCTGTCTGAGGGGGTTGCTGTCTGAGGGGTTTGCAGTCTGAGGGGGTTGCTGTCTGAGGGGGTTGCTGTCTGAGGGGGTTGCTGTCTGAGGGTTGCTGTCTGAGGGGGTTGCTGTCTGAGGGTTGCTGTCTGAGGGGTTTGGCTGTCTGAGGGGGTTGCTGTCTGAGGGGTTGCAGTCTGAGGGGTTGCAGTCTGAGGGGGTTGCTGTCTGAGGGGTTGCTGTCTGAGGGGGTTGCTGTCTGAGGGTTGCAGACTGAGGGGGTTGCTGTCTGAGGGTTGCAGACTGAGGGGGTTGCTGTCTGAGGGGTTGCAGTCTGAGGGGGTTGCTGTCTGAGGGGGTTGCTGTCTGAGGGTTGCAGACTGAGGGGGTTGCTGTCTGAGGGTTGCAGACTGAGGGGGTTGCTGTCTGAGGGTTGCAGACTGAGGGGGTTGCTGTCTGAGGGGGTTGCTGTCTGAGGGGGTTGCTGTCTGAGGGTTGCAGACTGAGGGGGTTGCTGTCTGAGGGGGTTGCTGTCTGAGGGGGTTGCTGTCTGAAGGGGTTGCTGTCTGAGGGGGTTGCTGTCTGAGGGGGTTGCTGTCTGAGGGGGTTGCTGTCTGAGGGGTTGCAGTCTGAGGGGTTTGCAGTCTGAGGGTTGCAGACTGAGGGGGTTGCTGTCTGAGGGTTGCAGACTGAGGGGGTTGCTGTCTGAGCGGTTGCAGTCTGAGGGGGTTGCTGTCTGAGGGGGTTGCTGTCTGAGGGTTGCAGACTGAGGGGGTTGCTGTCTGAGAGGTTGCAGACTGAGGGGGTTGCTGTCTGAGGGGGTTGCTGTCTGAGGGGGTTGCTGTCTGAGGGTTGCAGACTGAGGGGTTGCTGTCTGAGGGGGTTGCTGTCTGAGGGTTGCAGACTGAGGGGTTGATGTCTGAGGGGGTTGCTGTCTGAGGGTTGCTGTCTGAGGGTTGCTGTCTGAGGGGTTGCTGTCTGAGGGTTGCTGTCTGAGGGGTTGCTGTCTGAGGGGTTGCAGTCTGAGGGTTGCTGTCTGAGAATTGCTGTCTGAGGGTTGCTGTCTGAGGGTTGCTGTCTGAGGGGGTTGCTGTCTGAGGGGGTTGCTGTCTGAGGGGGTTGCTGTCTGAGAGGTTGCAGACTGAGGGGGTTGCTGTCTGAGGGGGTTGCTGTCTGAGGGTTGCAGACTGAGGGGGTTGCTGTCTGAGGGTTGCTGTCTGAGGGGTTGCTGTCTGAGGGGGTTGCTGTCTGAGGGGGTTGCTGTCTGAGGGTTGCAGACTGAGCGGTTGCTGTCTGAGGGTTGCAGACTGAGGGGTTGCTGTCTGAGGGTTGCAGACTGAGGGGTTGCTGTCTGAGGGTTGCAGACTGAGGGGTTGCTGTCTGAGGGTTGCAGACTGAGGGGTTGCTGTCTGAGGGTTGCAGACTGAGGGGTTGCTGTCTGAGGGTTGCAGACTGAGGGGTTGCTGTCTGAGGGTTGCAGACTGAGGGGTTGCTGTCTGAGGGTTGCAGACTGAGGGGGTTGCTGTCTGAGGGGGTTGCTGTCTGAGGGTTGCAGACTGAGGGGGTTGCTGTCTGAGGGGGTTGCTGTCTGAGGGGGTTGCTGTCTGAAGGGGTTGCTGTCTGAGGGGGTTGCTGTCTGAGGGGGTTGCTGTCTGAGGGGGTTGCTGTCTGAGGGGTTGCAGTCTGAGGGGTTTGCAGTCTGAGGGGGTTGCTGTCTGAGGGGGTTGATGTCTGAGGGGGTTGCTGTCTGAGGGAGTTGCTGTCTGAGGGGGTTGCTGTCTGAGGGGGTTGCTGTCTGAGGGTTGCAGACTGAGGGGGTTGCAGACTGAGGGGGTTACTGTCTGAGGGGTTGCAGTCTGAGGGGGTTGCTGTCTGAGGGGGTTGCTGTCTGAGGGTTGCAGACTGAGGGGGTTGCTGTCTGAGGGTTGCAGACTGAGGGGGTTGCTGTCTGAGGGGGTTGCTGTCTGAGGGGGTTGCTGTCTGAGGGTTGCAGACTGAGGGGGTTGCTGTCTGAGGGGGTTGCTGTCTGAGGGGTTTGCAGTCTGAGGGGTTTGCAGTCTGAGGGGTTGCTGTCTGAGGGGGTTGCTGTCTGAGGGGGTTGCTGTCTGAGGGGTTGCTGTCTGAGGGGTTGCAGTCTGAGGGTTGCAGACTGAGGGGGTTGCTGTCTGAGGGTTGCAGACTGAGGGGGTTGCTGTCTGAGCGGTTGCAGTCTGAGGGGGTTGCTGTCTGAGGGGGTTGCTGTCTGAGGGTTGCAGACTGAGGGGGTTGCTGTCTGAGAGGTTGCAGACTGAGGGGGTTGCTGTCTGAGGGGGTTGCTGTCTGAGGGGGTTGCTGTCTGAGGGTTGCAGACTGAGGGGTTGCTGTCTGAGGGGGTTGCTGTCTGAGGGGGTTGCTGTCTGAGGGGGTTGCTGTCTGAGGGTTGCAGACTGAGGGGTTGATGTCTGAGGGGGTTGCTGTCTGAGGGTTGCTGTCTGAGGGTTGCTGTCTGAGGGGTTGCTGTCTGAGGGTTGCTGTCTGAGGGGTTGCTGTCTGAGGGGTTGCAGTCTGAGGGTTGCTGTCTGAGAATTGCTGTCTGAGGGTTGCTGTCTGAGGGTTGCTGTCTGAGGGGGTTGCTGTCTGAGGGGGTTGCTGTCTGAGGGGGTTGCTGTCTGAGAGGTTGCAGACTGAGGGGGTTGCTGTCTGAGGGGGTTGCTGTCTGAGGGGGTTGCTGTCTGAGGGTTGCAGACTGAGGGGGTTGCTGTCTGAGGGTTGCTGTCTGAGGGGTTGCTGTCTGAGGGGGTTGCTGTCTGAGGGGGTTGCTGTCTGAGGGTTGCAGACTGAGCGGTTGCTGTCTGAGGGTTGCAGACTGAGGGGTTGCTGTCTGAGGGTTGCAGACTGAGGGGTTGCTGTCTGAGGGTTGCAGACTGAGGGGTTGCTGTCTGAGGGTTGCAGACTGAGGGGTTGCTGTCTGAGGGTTGCAGACTGAGGGGTTGCTGTCTGAGGGTTGCAGACTGAGGGGTTGCTGTCTGAGGGTTGCAGACTGAGGGGTTGCTGTCTGAGGGTTGCAGACTGAGGGGTTGCTGTCTGAGGGTTGCAGACTGAGGGGTTGCTGTCTGAGGGTTGCAGACTGAGGGGTTGCTGTCTTTCTCCCAACATGAGATCTTCATGACTTGAGTATTAGTGCGATATGTGATACGTTTCTGCCCTTTGTGAATACAATTTGATTGATTGATTAAAAGTCTAATTTCTTTCCATTTGAATCCGGAACCTTTGCCTTCTCACCTGCCCCACGGCTGAAGCCGGTCTTGACCTGCACCTCATACTTGAATGTTCCGTCGTGTCCACAGAGCGGCACCGTCCCCGCCCTCCTCAGGTCCAGCTGGTCAAGTTTATGTAAGATGGCCGCCGCCACGGCGTAACACAGCAACCCCACCACACACGTCAACAACACGACCAGGCTGGGACCCCCCCGCTCCTAAAGGACGAGAGGAGAGTGTGAGAAAATGTGTGTGTGTGAAAGTCAGCTGATTTCACAGTATGGCATCGTAACATTACTGTGCGTTTCCTCAGGCGGTTGGCTTGGACCAGAAGTGTATTACTAAGTGTGTCAAAATAAATCACATTTTATTGGTCACATACACATGGTTAGCAGATGTTATTGGTCACATACACATATTTAGCAGATGTTATTGGTCCATACACATATTTAACAGGTGTTAATGGTCACATACACATATTTAGCAGATGTTATTGGTCCATACACATATTTAGCAGATGTTATTAGTCACATACACATATTTAGCAGATGTTATCGCATACACATGGTTAGCAGATGTTATTGGTCCAAACACATATTTAACAGGTGTTATTGGTCCATACACATATTTAGCAGGTGTTATTGGTCACATACACATATTTAGCAGGTGTTATTGGTCCAAACACATATTTAGCAGATGTTATTGGTCACATACACATATTTAGCAGATGTTATTGGTCCATACACATATTTAGCAGGTGTTATTGGTCACATACACATATTTAGCAGGTGTTATTGGTCCAAACACATATTTAGCAGATGTTATTGGTCACATACACATATTTAGCAGATGTTATTGGTCCATACACATATTTAACAGGTGTAATTGGTCACATACACATATTTAGCAGATGTTATTGGTCCAAACACATATTTAGCAGGTGTTATTGGTCCATACACATATTTAGCAGATGTTATTGGTCACATACACATATTTAACAGATGTTATTGGTCCATACACATATTTAGCAGGTGTTATTGGTCCATACACATATTTAGCAGGTGTTATTGGTCACATACACATATTTAGCAGATGATATTGGTCCAAACACATATTTAGCAGGTGTTATTGGTCCATTCACATATTTAGCAGGTGTTATTGGTCACATACACATATTTAACAGGTGTAATTGGTCACATACACATATTTAGCAGATGATATTGGTCCAAACACATATTTAGCAGGTGTTATTGGTCCATTCACATATTTAGCAGGTGTTATTGGTCCATACACATATTTAGCAGGTGTTATTGGTCCAAACACATATTTAGCAGGTGTTATTGGTCCATACACATATTTAGCAGGTGTTATTGGTCACATACACATATTTAGCAGATGTTATTGGTCACATACACATATTTAGCAGGTGTTATTGGTCCATTCACATATTTAGCAGGTGTTATTGGTCCATACACATATTTAGCAGGTGTTATTGGTCCAAACACATATTTAGCAGGTGTTATTGGTCCATACACATATTTAGCAGATGTTATTGGTCACATACACATATTTAGCAGGTGTTATTGGTCACATACACATATTTAGCAGGTGTTATTGGTCCAAACACATATTTAGCAGATGTTATTGGTCACATACACATATTTAGCAGATGTTATTGGTCCATACACATATTTAACAGGTGTAATTGGTCACATACACATATTTAGCAGATGTTATTGGTCCAAACACATATTTAGCAGGTGTTATTGGTCCATACACATATTTAGCAGATGTTATTGGTCACATACACATATTTAACAGATGTTATTGGTCCATACACATATTTAGCAGGTGTTATTGGTCCATACACATATTTAGCAGGTGTTATTGGTCACATACACATATTTAGCAGATGATATTGGTCCAAACACATATTTAGCAGGTGTTATTGGTCCATACACATATTTATCAGATGTTATTGGTCCATTCACATATTTAGCAGGTGTTATTGGTCACATACACATATTTAACAGGTGTAATTGGTCACATACACATATTTAGCAGATGATATTGGTCCAAACACATATTTAGCAGGTGTTATTGGTCCATTCACATATTTAGCAGGTGTTATTGGTCCATACACATATTTAGCAGGTGTTATTGGTCCAAACACATATTTAGCAGGTGTTATTGGTCCATACACATATTTAGCAGGTGTTATTGGTCACATACACATATTTAGCAGGTGTTATTGGTCACATACACATATTTAACAGGTGTAATTGGTCACATACACATATTTAGCAGATGTTATTGGTCCAAACACATATTTAGCAGATGTTATTGGTCACATACACATATTTAACAGGTGTAATTGGTCACATACACATATTTAGCAGATGTTATTGGTCCAAACACATATTTAGCAGGTGTTATTGGTCCATACACATATTTAGCAGATGTCATTGGTCACATACACATATTTAACAGATGTTATTGGTCCATACACATATTTAGCAGGTGTTATTGGTCCATACACATATTTAGCAGGTGTTATTGGTCCATACACATATTTAGCAGGTGTTATTGGTCACATACACATATTTAGCAGATGATATTGGTCCAAACACATATTTAGCAGGTGTTATTGGTCCATTCACATATTTAGCAGGTGTTATTGGTCACATACACATATTTAGCAGGTGTTATTGGTCACATACACATATTTAACAGGTGTAATTGGTCACATACACATATTTAGCAGATGATATTGGTCCAAACACATATTTAGCAGGTGTTATTGGTCCATTCACATATTTAGCAGGTGTTATTGGTCACATACACATATTTAGCAGGTGTTATTGGTCACATACACATATTTAGCAGATGTTATTGGTCACATGGTTAGCAGATGTTCATGGTCACATACACATGGTTAGCAGATGTTAAGGCGAGTGTAGTGAAATGCTTGTGCTTCTAGTTCTGACAATGCAGTAATATCTAACAAGTAATCTAACAATTCCACAACAACTACCTTATACACACACAAGTGTAAAGGAATGAATATGTACATGTAGCGGCAAAGGCAAAATGCAATAGATGGTATAAAATGAGATGAGTAATGTAAGATATGTAAACATTACTAAAGTGGCATTATTTAAAGTGCTAGTCACTTTAAATAATGCCACTTTAGTAATGTTTACATATGATCCATTTATTAAAGTGGCCAATGATTTGATGTCGGCAGCAGCCTCTCAATGTTAGTGATGGCTGTTTAACAGTCTGATGGCCTTGAGATAGAAGCTGTTTTTCAGTCTCTCGGTTCCAGCTTTGATGCACCTGTACTGACCTCGCCTTCTGGATGATAGCGGGGTGAACAGGCAGTGGCTCGGGTGGTTGTTGTCCTTGATGATCTTTTGGCCTCCCTGTGACATCGGGTGGTGTAGGTGTCCTGGAGGGCAGGTAGTTTGCCCCCGGTGATGCGTTGTGCAGACCTCACTACCCTCTGGAGAGCCTTACGGTTATGGGCGGAGCAGCTGCCGTACCAGGCGGTGATACAGCCCGACAGGATGCTCTCAATTTGTAAAGGTTTGTGAAGGTTTTAGGTGACAAGCCAAATTTCTTCAGCCTCCTGAGGTTGAAGAGGCGCTGCTGCACCTTCTTCACCACGCTGTCTGTGTGGGTGGACCATTTCAGTTTGTCCGTGATGTGTACGCCAAGGAACTTTTCCACCTTCTCCACTGCTGTCCAGTCGATGTAGATATGGGGCTGCTCCCTCTGCTGTTTCCTGAAGTCCACGATCATCTCCTTTGTTTTGTTGACGTTGAGTGAGAGGTTGTTTTCCTGACACCACACTCCGAGGGCCCTCACCTCCTCCCTGTAGGGTGTCTCGTTGTTGTTGGTAATCAAGCTTACTACTGTAGTGTCGTCTGCAAACTTGATGATTGAGTTGGAGGCGTGCATGGCCACGCAGTCATGGGTGAACAGGGAGTACAGGAGAGGGCTGAGAACGCACCCTTGTGGGGCCCCAGTGTTGAGGATCAGCGAAGTGGAGATGTTGTTTCCTACCTCCACCACCAGGGGGGCGGCCCGTCAGAAAGTCCAGGACCCAATTGCATAGGGCGGGGTTCAGACCCTGGGCCTCCAGCTTGATAATGAGCTTGGAGGGTACTATGGTGTTGAATGCTGAGCTGTAGTCAATGAACATCATTCTTACATAGGTATTCCTCTTGTCCAGATGGGTTAGGGCAATGTGCAGTGTGATGGCGATTGCATCGTCTGTGGATCTATTGGGGCGGAATGCAAACTAAGGTGGGTATAGGGTGTCAGGTAAGGTGGTGGTGATATGATCCTTGACTAGTCTCTCAAAGCACTTCATGATGACAGAAGTGAGTGCTATGGGGCGATAGTCATATAGTTCAGTTACCTTTGCCTTCTTGGGTACAGGAACAATGGTGGCCATCTTGAAGCATGTGGGGACAGTAGACTGGGATAGGGAGAGATTGAATATGTCCGTAAACACATCAGCCAGCTGGTCTGGGCATGCTCTGAGGGATGCCGTCTGGGCCAGTAGCCTTGGGAGGGTTAACACGTTTAAATGTCTTACTCACATCGGCCACGGAGAAGGAGAGGGGAGGCCTGCAGTCCTTGGTAGCGGGTCGCATTGGTGGCAATGTATTATCCTCAAAGCTGGCAAAGAAGGTGTTTCGTTTGTCTGGAAGCAAGACGTCAGTGTCCGTGACGTGGCTGGTTTTCTTTTTGTAGTCCGCAATTGCCTGTAGACCCTGCCACATACATCTAATGTCTGAGCCGTTGAATTGCGACTCCATTTTGTCCCTATACCAACATATTGTTTGTTTGATTGCCTTGCGGTAGGGAATAACTACACTGTTTGTATTCGGCCATATTCTCAGTCATCTTTCCATGGTTAAATGCGGTGGGTCGCGCTTTCAGATTTTGATAGTCACCGTGGGTACAACATCTCCAATGCACTTCCTTATAAACTCACTCCCCGAATCAGCATATTAATCGATGTTATTCTCTGAGGCTGCCAGGAACATTTCCCAGTCCGCGTGATCAAAACAATCTTGAAGCGTGGATTCTGATTGGTCAGACCAGCGTTGAATGGTTCTTGTCACGGGTGCATCCTGTTTGAGTTTCTGCCTATAGGACAGTAGGAGGAAAATGGAGTCGTGGTCGGATTTGCCGAAGGGAGGGCGGGGGAGGGCCTTGCATCGTGGAAGTTGGAGTAGCAGTGATCCAGAGTATTGCCCACGCGAGTGCTACAATCAATATGCTGATAGAATTTAGGTAGCCTTGTTCTCAGATTTACTTTGTTAAAATCCCCATCTACAATAAATGCAGACTCAGGGTATGTGGTTTCCAGCTTACATAGAGTCCAGTGAAGTTCCTTGAGGGCCGTTGTGGTATTCGCTTGAGGGGGGCTTTACACGGCTGTGACAATAACCGACGAGAATTCTCTTGGGAGATGATATGGTCGGCATTCGATTGTAAGGAATTCTAAGTCAGGTGAACCAAAGGACTTGAGTTCCTCTATGTTGTTATAATTACACCATGATTCGTTAATCATGAACCTTCTTCCCAGAGAGATGTTTATTTCTGTCGGTGCGACGCATGAAGAATCCCAGTGGCTGTACAGACACCAACAACATATCCAGAGAGAGCCATGTTTCCGTGAAACAGAGAATGTTACAATCTCTGATGTCTCTCTGAAAGGCAACCCTTGCCATAATTTCGTCTACCTTGTTGTCTAGAGACTAGACATTGGCGAGTAATATACTCCGAAGCGGTGAGAGGCAGCTCCGTCTTCCTCTTCTGCGGCGACGTTGTTTTGGGTCGGCCTCTGGTATTAGATCCAATGTCCTGGGTGGTGAACCGAACAAAGGATCCACTTCGGGAAAGTTGTATTCCTGGTCATAATGTTGATAAGGTGACTTCGTTCTGATATCCAATAGTTCTTCCCGGCTGAATGTAATAACACTTAAGATTTTCTGGGCTAACAATGTAAGAAATTATATATAAAAAAACTAAATACTGCATAGTTTCCTAAGGACTAGAAACGAGGCGACCATCTCTGTCGGCGCCATCTGTGTGTGTATTATCAGGTGTGTGTGTGTGTATTATCAGGTGCGTGTGTATTATCAGGCGTGTGTGTGTATTATTAGGTGTGTGTGTGTTTATCAGGTGTGTGTGTGTGTGTATTATCAGGTGTGTGTATGTGTATTATTAGGTATGTGTGTGTGTGTATTATCAGGTGTTTGTGTGTTTATCAGGTGTGTGTGTGTGTGTATTATTAGGTGTGTGTGTGTATTATCAGGTGTGTGTGTGTTTATCAGGTGTATGTGTGTGTATTATCAGGTGTGTGTATTATCAGGTGTGTGTGTGTATTATTAGGTGTGTGTGTATTATTAGGTGTGTGTGTGTGTGTGTGTGTATTATCAGGTGTATCTCTACTTTAAAAATATATATATATATTTAACCTTTATTTAACTAGGCAAGTCAGTTAAGTGAATTATTATTTACAATGACGGCCTAGGAACAGTGGGTTAACGGCATTGTTCAGGGCAGAACAACAGATTTTTACCTTGTCAGCTCGGGATTCGATCTAGCAACCTTTCGGTTACTGGCCTAATGCTCTAACCACCTGCTGCCCGTACTTACAGGCCGTATGAAGGTGACAGCGTCAGGTGGAACGAAGAGACTGGCAGCGAAAGCTGTGAGGTGACGGGTGCTGCAGACGGCCCGGCTGGCATTAGTCTCTGCCAGCGGCACCATGCCGTCTGTACGCCACAGCTTGGCGCTCTCGCTGAAGTACTGGCACAGGGACGCAAACACACCCACCTAGAGAAGGGATGGAATGAGTCAGAGAGATATTTAGAAGGGAAGGGTTTTCAACACAGGTCAACACTTGGTTTCCTTCTTAGAGAGTTTGTCAGTGTGTGTCACCACCCTAGACAGAGGAAGGGTTTAAGAACAGATTCTATGAACTACATACGCTCACCGGATAGTTTATTAGGTACACCCATCTAGTACCCGATCGAACCCCCCCCCCCCCTTTCCTCCAGAACAGCCCGAATTCTTCGGGGCATGGATTCTACAAGGTGTCGGGGACGTTCCACAGGGATGCCGGTTCATGCTGACGCGATGGCGTTACACAGTTGCTGCAGATTGGACGGTGGTACATTCCTGCTGCCAACAGCCTGCTCCATCTCATCCCAGAGATGTTCTATTGGGTTTGGTCAGCAACAACGTTCTGATTGGCTGTGGCGTTCCATCGGTGCTCAGTTGGTATCAAGAGACCTAACGTGTGCTAGGAAAACATTCCCCACACCAGTACACCACCGCCACCAGGCAGGATGGGTCCATTGCCCAGTGTTGGTGACGGCCTGCCCACTGGAGCCACTTCTTCTTGTTTATAGCTGATAGTAGTGGAACCCGGTGTGGTCGTCTGCTGTAATAGCCCATCAGTGACAAGGAGGGGCGAGTTGTGTGTTCTGAGATGCCGTTCTGCACACCACTGTTGTACTGCTCCGTTATTTGTCTGTTTGTGGCCCCGAATGTTCGCTTGCACGATTCTTGCCATTCTCTTTCGACCTCTCTCATCACGGAGCTGTTTTCACCCACAGGACTGCCGCTGACTGGATGTTTTGTGTTTGTCACATCATTCTTGGGAAACCCTAGACTGTAGTGTGTGAAAAGCCCAGGAGGGCGGCCATTTCTGAGACACTGGATCCGGCGTGCCTGGCACCAACGATCATACCACTGCACCACGCTCAGAGTCTCTTAGGTCACTCGTTTTGTCCATTTTAACGTTCAATGGAACAGTAACTGAATGCCTCGATGCCTGTCTGCCTGCTTTATATAGCAAGCCCTGGACACGTGACTCACTGTCTGTAGGAGCTAACCATGTCGGTGTACGAGGTGGTCTACCTAACACTGTCTGTAGGAGCTAACCATGTCGGTGTACGAGGTGGTCTACCTAACACTGTCTGTAGGAGCTAACCATGTCGGTGTACGAGGTGGTCTACCTAACACTGTTTGTAGGAGCTAACCATGTCGGTGTACGAGGTGGTCTACCTAACACTGTCTGTAGTAGCTAACCATGTCGGTGTACGAGGTGGTCTACCTAACACTGTCTGTAGGAGCAATCCATGTTGGTGTACGAGGTGGTCTACCTAATAAACTGTTCTGTAAGTGTATGTATAATGCTTTATAACGTCCTTTATAATGCACTTAAAATGTGTTATGACACCGACTCAAAGCGCCCATGAATTATACATTTAAGTTTAAACAAACACCCACCTCCAGACGCACCCCCGCGCTGGGGGAGTCAGTGGTACAGCCCGTTGTCACGTTGACATAGTAGTCCAGGGTCGTGTCATGGGACCTGGGCAACGGGAGAAGAGAGAGGGGTGGTTGGTTAGATCTGAGCAAAATGGCTGCCGAAGTTGACATGTATACACAGCATTTACAGTATGAACAAACTCTATGAAGTGTTTCACTGTCTTGATAAGAGGAAGTTCATCTCATGACTTAACATAAGACATCCAGAGGAGAGACCGCTTAGACAGACGAGAGAGACAGAGGCCACTTAGACAGCCGAGAGAGAGACAGAGAGGCCACTTAGACAGACGAGAGAGAGGCCACTTAGACAGACGAGAGAGAGGCCACTTAGACAGACGAGAGAGAGACAGAGAGGCCACTTAGACAGACGAGAGAGAGACAGAGAGGCCACTTAGACAGACGAGAGAGAGACAGAGAGGCCACTTAGACAGACGAGAGAGAGACAGAGAGGCCACTTAGACAGACGAGAGAGAGGCCACTTAGACAGACGAGAGAGAGACCACTTAGACAGACGAGAGAGAGACAGAGAGGCCACTTAGACAGACGAGAGAGAGGCCACTTAGACAGACGAGAGAGAGACCACTTAGACAGACGAGAGAGAGACCACTTAGACAGACAGAGAGACCACTTAGCCAGACGAGCGAGACAGAGAGAGACCACTTAGACAGACAGAGACCGCTTAGACAGACGAGAGAGACAGAGAGAGACCGCTTAGACAGACAGACAGAGACAGAGAGACCGCTTAGACAGACAGACAGAGACCACTTAGACAGACAGAGAGAGACCACTTAGACAGACAGAGAGAGACCGCATAGACAAAGAGACAGAGAGAGCCCGCTTAGACAGACAGAGAGACAGAGAGAGACCACTTAAACAGACGGAGAGAGACCACTTAGACAGACAAAGAGACAAAGAGAGAGAGAGAGAGACCGCTTGGACAGAGAGAGACCAATTAGAAAGACAGAGAGAGACCACTTAGAAAGACAGAGAGAGAGTGAGAGACCACTTAGACAGACAGAGACCACTTAGACAGACAGAGAGACCGCTTAGACAGACGAGAGAGACCGCTTAGACAGACGAGAGAGACAGACAGTGAGACCGCTTAGACAGACGAGAGAGACAGAGAGAGACCACTTAGACAGACGAGAGAGAGACCACTTAGACAGACAGAGAGAGACCACTGAGACAGACAGAGAGAGAGACCACTTAGACAGACAGAGAGACCACTTAGACAGACAGCGAGAGAGAGAGAGACCACTTAGACAGACAGCGAGAGAGAGAGAGACCGCTTAGACAGACAGAGAGAGAGAGAGACAGAGAGAGAGAGAGACAGAGAGACAGAGAGAGAGAGAGAGAGAGAGAGAGAGAGAGAAATAAAGAGAGAAAGAGAGATACAATGAAGCAATAAGGCCCGAGGGCAGTACCTGGATCCAGTAATATTCATAGTAGGGTGACGACCACTGTTCCCTCTAAGTGCTTTCTGCACTGAGTATATTTCAGTTCTGCTGAGCGAAAACTTGAATGTTGTGAAAATTCTGCGCAACTTCTGGCGCGCGTTTACTGTGGTCACTGAGGCTGTACCAGCTTTAAGTTACAGTTTTAACAGTGATCACTGAGGCTGTACCAGCTTTAAGTTACAGTTTTAACAGTGATCACTGAGGCTGTACCAGCTTGAAGTTACAGTTTTACCAGTGGTCACTGAGGCTGTACCAGCTTGAAGTTACAGTTTTAACAGTGGTCACTGAGGCTGTACCAGCTTTAAGTTACAGTTTTAACAGTGATCACTGAGGCTGTACCAGCTTTAAGTTACAGTTTTAACAGTGATCACTGAGGCTGTACCAGCTTTAAGTTACAGTTTTAACAGTGGTCACTGAGGCTGTACCAGCTTTAAGTTACAGTTTTAACAGTGATCACTGAGGCTGTACCAGCTTTAAGTTACAGTTTTAACAGTGATCACTGAGGCTGTACCAGCTTTAAGTTACAGTTTTAACAGTGGTCACTGAGGCTGTACCAGCTTTAAGTTACAGTTTTAACAGTGGTCACTGAGGCTGTACCAGCTTTAAGTTACAGTTTTAACAGTGGCCAGGTAGGCTACTGTGGCTATTTGATCATAATGTAGACCTACCAGTTTGGTCTACCATCAAAAACAATGGAGAAAATGCATCCCATAACATTTTAACATGGAAATAGCTGTTCTATCATTCAGCCTACAGTAGCAGCCAATGTGTGGTGTTCAGACTTTTGAAAAAAACATTCAGGGCTTGACATTAACCTTTTTATCCACTTGTCCTTCAGACAAGGAGGTGACTGAAAATGTTGTTGAGTCGTTTGATGCAAGAAACCATTTTATTCCCATACCATTATTACAGAGAATCAGACAAATACAATACAAATACAACACTGCCCCTTTAAGACAAAAAAGCTCTTTAACTGACTCCCTTTTTAAAGATGTCTAGAAATGCACGTGTTGTGTCTTGTAGGAAGCAACCACTCCCCCATTGCTGACTAAAACATATCTAGAACTGGGCTAATAACTCACTAACTAGCAAAGGGTATGAACAAACGTGGCTACATGCAGCTCTCGCTTTGATCTCAAAACAAGCTCATCTAATCACGACCGCTGACTCTGTAAAGACAGTCACATTCAAAGTGAATGGTACATACAGTGCCTTGCGAAAGTATTCGGCCCCCTTGAACTTTTCGACCTTTTGCCACATTTCAGGCTTCAAACATAAAGATATAAAACTGTAATTTTTTGTGAAGAATCAACAAGGGGGACACAATCATGAAGTGGAACGAAATTTATTGGATATTTCAAACTTTTTTAACAAATAAAAAACTGAAAAATTGTGCGTGCTAAATTATTCAGCCCCCTTAAGAGACTGAAATTTTTGCCCATTCCTCCTTGCAAAACAGCTCGAGCTCAGTGAGGTTGGATGGAGAGCGTTTGTGAACAGCAGTTTTCAGTTCTTTCCACAGATTCTCGATTGGATTCAGGTCTGGACTTTGACTTGGCCATTCTAACACCTGGATATGTTTATTTGTGAACCATTCCATTGTAGATTTTG
>NC_138302.1:16537500-16542500 GCF_965601325.2 Salmo salar
GTGTGTGTGTGTGTGTGTGTGTGTGTGTGTGTGTGCGTGTGCTCACCCATGATGTTGAGGATGTTGTCTGCTATCTCAGTAGGTGTGACTGTTCCCTGCTTGCTGTCAGTCTGCAGTATATCCAACATAGACTCCAGCTTGTTCAACGTGCTGTTCTGACATTCCTCACAGATAAACTCACCACTCACCGCCTGACACACACACACACACACACACACACACACACACCACACACACACACACACACACACACACACACACACACACACACACACAGACACACACACACACACACACACACACGTCAATACTTTAGTTTCCTAGAACACAAACTTTCCAATACTCAATAACTTTATGTCGGTGAGACGGGGGAAAAACTCCCAAAACTCCATCTCCCTCCCTCCCTCCCTCCCTGCCCGTCTACCCTCCCTCCCTCCCTCCCTGCCCCTCTACCCTCCCTGCCCCTCTACCCTCCCTCTCACCCTGCCCCTCCCTCCCTCCCTCCCTCCCTCCCTGCCCCTCTACCCTCCCTCTAACCCTGCTCCTCCCTCCCTCCCTGCCCCTCTACCCTCCCTCCCTCCCTCCCGCCCTGCCCCTCTACCCTCCCTCTCACCCTGCCCCTCCCTCCCTCCCTGCCCCTCTACCCTCCCTGCCTCTCTACCCTTCCTCTCACCCTGCCCCTCCCTCCCTCCCTCCCTCCCTGCCCCTCTACCCTCCCTGCCCCTCTACCCTCCCTCTCACCCTGCCCCTCCCTCCCTCCCTGCCCCTCTACCCTCTACCCTCCCTGCCCCTCCCTCCCTCTCTACCCTCCCTGCCCCTCTACCCTCCCTACCCCTCTACCCTCCCTCCCTGCCCCTCTACCCTCCCTGCCCCTCTACCCTCCCTCCCTCCCTGTCCCCCTACCCTCCCTGCCCCTCTACCCTCCCTGCCTCTCTACCCTTCCTCTCACCCTGCCCCTCTACCCTCCCTGCCCCTCTACCCTCCCTCTCGCCCTGCCCCTCTACCCTCCCTGCCCCTCTACCCTCCCTCTCACCCTGCCCCTCCCTCCCTCCCTGCCCCTCTACCCTCCCTGCCTCTCTACCCTTCCTCTCACCCTGCCCCTCCCTCCCTCCCTCCCTCACCCTTCCTCTCACCCTGCCCCTCCCTCCCTCCCTCCCTCCCTCCCTCCCTCCCTCCCTCCCTCCCTCCCTGCCCCTCTACCCTCCCTCTAACCCTGCTCCTCCCTCCCTCCCTGCCCCTCTACCCTCCCTCCCTCCCTCCCGCCCTGCCCCTCTACCCTCCCTCTCACCCTGCCCCTCCCTCCCTCCCTGCCCCTCTACCCTCCCTGCCTCTCTACCCTTCCTCTCACCCTGCCCCTCCCTCCCTCCCTCCCTCCCTGCCCCTCTACCCTCCCTCTCACCCTGCCCCTCCCTCCCTCCCTGCCCCTCTACCCTCCCTCCCTCCCTCCCTCCCTGCCCCTCTACCCTCCCTGCCCCTCTACCCTCCCTCCCTCCCTGCCCCTCTACCCTCCCTCCCTCCCTCCCTCCCTGCCCCTCTACCCTCCCTGCCCCTCTACCCTCCCTCTCACTCTGCCCCTCCCTCCCTCCCTGCCCCTCTACCCTC
Source organism: Salmo salar (assembly GCF_965601325.2). Taxonomy (NCBI): domain Eukaryota; kingdom Metazoa; phylum Chordata; class Actinopteri; order Salmoniformes; family Salmonidae; genus Salmo; species Salmo salar. Next base: position 16,539,103 of record NC_138302.1, read on the forward strand.
TACCCTCCCTGCCCCTCCCTCCCTCTCTACCCTCCCTGCCCCTCTACCCTCCCTACCCCTCTACCCTCCCTCCCCCTCTACCCTCCCTCCCTGCCCCTCTACCCTCCCTGCCCCTCTACCCTCCCTCCCTCCCTGTCCCCCTACCCTCCCTGCCCCTCTACCCTCCCTCTCACCCTGCCCCTCCCTCCCTGCCCCTCCCTCCCTCCCTCCCTGCCCCTCTACCCTCCCTCTCACCTTTCTTTCTCCTCTCTTTCCCCTCCTCACCGTGCATTGTGCCAGGGCAGCAGAGGTCTGCTGGATGTCGTTAACTGTAGTCAGGTCGAGGGCCGTGAGAGCTCTGGTGATGTCACTACGCACGATGACCCGGTAACCGTGCTCCGCCCTGGATACTATCGGTGACTGACGGGTCTGCTCATACTGGGGGAGGAGAGGGACAAACAGAGCAAATAACACAAAACACTATATATATTAAACAATTCTGTGATGAGGAGAGGAGAAGAGGGGGAGAGAAAGGGGGAGAGAAAGGAGAAGAGGAGGAGAAGGGGGAGGAGAAGAGGAGAAGATGGGAGGAGGGAGGAAAGAGAGAGGAGAAGATGGGAGGAGGGAGGAAAGGAGAGGAGAAGATGGGAGGAGGGAGGAAAGGAGAGGAGAAGATGGGAGTAGGGAGGAAAGGAGAGGAGAAGATGGGAGGAGGGAGGAAAGGAGAGGAGAAGATGGGAGGGAGGAAAGGAGAGGAGAAGATGGGAGGAGGGAGGAAAGGAGAGGAGAAGATGGGAGTAGGGAGGAAAGGAGAGGAGAAGATGGGAGGAGGGAGGAAAGGAGAGGAGAAGATGGGAGGAGGGAGGAAAGGAGAGGAGAAGATGGGAGGAGGGAGGAAAGGAGAGGAGAAGATGGGAGGAAAGGAGAGGAGAAGATGGGAGGAAAGAGAGAGGAGAAGATGGGAGTAGGGAGGAAAGGAGAGGAGAAGATGGGAGGAGGGAGGAAAGGAGAGGAGAAGATGGGAGGAGGGAGGAAAGGAGAGGAGAAGATGGGAGGGAGGAAAGGAGAGGAGAAGATGGGAGTAGGGAGGAAAGGAGAGGAGAAGATGGGAGGAGGGAGGAAAGGAGAGGAGAAGATGGGAGGAGGGAGGAAAGGAGAGGAGAAGATGGGAGGAGGGAGGAAAGGAGAGGAGAAGATGGGAGGAAAGGAGAGGAGAAGATGGGAGGAGGGAGGAAAGAGAGAGGAGAAGATGGGAGTAGGGAGGAAAGGAGAGGAGAAGATGGGAGGAGGGAGGAAAGGAGAGGAGAAGATGGGAGGAGGGAGGAAAGGAGAGGAGAAGATGGGAGGAAAGGAGAGGAGAAGATGGGAGGAGGGAGGAAAGAGAGAGGAGAAGATGGGAGGAGGGAGGAAAGGAGAGGAGAAGATGGGAGGAGGGAGGAAAGGAGAGGAGAAGATGGGAGGAAAGGAGAGGAGAAGATGGGAGGAGGGAGGAAAGAGAGAGGAGAAGATGGGAGGAGGGAGGAAAGGAGTGGAGAAGATGGGAGGAGGGAGGAAAGGAGAGGAGAAGATGGGAGGAGAGAGGAAAGGAGAGGAGAAGATGGGAGGAGGGAGGAAAGGAGTGGAGAAGATGGGAGGAGGGAGGAAAGGAGAGGAGAAGATGGGAGGAAAGAGAGAGGAGAAAATGGGAGGAGGGAGGAAAGGAGAGGAGAAGATGGGAGGAGGGAGGAAAGGAGAAGAGAAGATGGGAGGCAAGGAGAGGAGAAGATGGGAGGAGGGAGGAAAGGAGAGGAGAAGATGGGAGGAGAGAGGAAAGGAGAGGAGAAGATGGGAGGAGGGAGGAAAGGAGTGGAGAAGATGGGAGGAGGGAGGAAAGGAGAGGAGAAGATGGGAGGAAAGAGAGAGGAGAAAATGGGAGGAGGGAGGAAAGGAGAGGAGAAGATGGGAGGAGGGAGGAAAGGAGAAGAGAAGATGGGAGGCAAGGAGAGGAGAAGATGGGAGGAGGGAGGAAAGGAGAGGAGAAGATCGGAGGAAAGAAGAGGAGAAGATGGGAGGAAAGGAGAGGAGAAGATGGGAGGAAAGAGAGAGGAGAAAATGGGAGGAGGGAGGAAAGGAGAGGAGAAGATGGGAGGAGGGAGGAAAGGAGAGGAGAAGATGGGAGGAAAGGAGAGGAGAAGATGGAAAGGAGAGGAGAAGATGGGAGGAGGGAGGAAAGGAGAGGAGTAGTTAACAGGTGGTTGCTATTCATAGACAACACCATGGGAAATCACTCTCTCTCTCCTGACTGAGGGTTACTGCCTCACTGGCTGACCACATTGATGTCTGCTTGACTGATGGGTACAGGGGGAGAGGACTGTAGGGGGAGAGAGAGAGATAGACAGACATACAGGGGGAGAGAGAGAGATAGACAGACATACAGGGGGAGAGGACTGTAGGGGGAGAGAGAGAGATAGACAGACATACAGGGTGAGAGGACTGTAGGGGGAGAGAGAGAGATAGACATACAGGGGGAGAGGACTGTAGGGGGAGAGAGAGAGAGATAGACATACAGGGTGAGAGGACTGTAGGGGGAGAGAGAGAGATAGACAGACATACAGGGGGAGAGGACTGTAGGGGGAGAGAGAGATAGACAGACATACAGGGGGAGAGAGAGAGATAGACATATAGGGAGAGAGAGAGATAGACAGACATACAGGGGGAGAGAGAGAGATAGACATATAGGGAGAGAGAGATAGACAGACATATAGGGGGAGAGAGATAGACAGACATATAGGGGGAGAGAGAGATAGACATATAGAGGGAGAGATAGAGATAGACAGACATATAGGGGAGAGATAGAGATAGACAGACATATAGGGGAGAGAGAGATAGACATATAGGGGGAGAGAGATAGACAGACATATAGGGGGAGAGAGATAGACAGACATATAGGGGGAGTGAGATAGACAGACATATAGGGGGAGAGAGAGATAGACATATAGGGGGAGAGATAGAGATAGACAGACATATAGGGAGAGAGAGATAGACAGACATATAGGGGGAGAGAGATAGACAGACATATAGGGGGAGAGAGAGATAGAGAGATAGAGATAGACAGACATATAGGGGAGAGAGAGATAGACATATAGGGGAGAGAGATAGACAGACATATAGGGGGAGAGAGAGATAGACATATAGGGGGAGAGAGATAGACAGACATATAGGGGGAGTGAGATAGACAGACATATAGGGGGAGAGAGAGATAGACATATAGGGGGAGAGAGATAGACAGACATATAGGGGGAGAGAGAGAGAAAGACAGACAGATAGAGGAGTAAATAAATAGACGGACAGAGGGACAGACAGATAGAGGAGTAAATAAATAGATAGACAGATAGAGGAGTAAATAAATAGATGGACAGAGGGACAGACAGATAGAGGAG
>NC_138302.1:16545000-16557500 GCF_965601325.2 Salmo salar
TCTCTGACCCTCTGTGAGTCTCCCTGTTTCAGTAGCTGTCTAAGTGTGGTGGAGGTCAGCTCACTGAGCCAGTGGGGCAGGCTGCTGTAGCCTGGAGGACTGTCTGGAAGAACCACCTCCACAGAGCTAGGGACAGACACAATAACAACACACACACACATTGTGAGATAACACACACACACACACACACACACACACACACACACACACACACACACACACACACACACAGACACACACACACATACGCAGAAATTCATCTTCACAGTGTGTGCCCAATGCGTCTTAATGGCCCTTACTTGTTGAGAGCGATGCTAGCTGCCCCCTGGTGGTCTTCTACAGTAATGGATGCTGACACCCTGTATCGACCTGATCTGAACCCAGGGGGCAGGAAGGCAGAGTGCTCTGGACTGGTCCCTTTATACACACAGAACTCCTCACAGTGCATGTCACTGCAGCGAGTCACCAACAGGCTATACAGGAGAGGGGTCTCTGATGCGCCCAGGTCACTGTAACCTAGAGGAGGGAGAGGAGAGTCACAGTGTCTGACACACTCAAGACTTCGGGAGGAGAGACGAGAGAGGAGGGAGGAGAGGAAGATGTATAGTAGAGTACAACAGAATAGAGTACAGTAGAAAAGAGTAGAGTAGAATATAACAGAATAGAGTACAGTAGAAAAGAGTACAGTAGAATATAACAGAATAGAGTACAGTAGAAAAGAGTAGAGTAGAATAGAGTAGAGTATAGTCGAACAGAGTATAGTAGAATTGAGTAGAGTATAGTAGAATAGAATATAGTAGAGTATAGCAGAATAGAGTAGAGTAAAATAGAGAACAGTAGAAAAGAGTAGAGTATAGCGGAATAGAGTATAGTAGAATACAGTATAGTAGAATAGAGTATTGGAGAATAGAGTATAGTAGAGTAGAGTATAATAGAATACAGTATAGTAGGATAGAGTATAGTAGAATAGAGTAGAGTATTGGAGAATAGAGCAGAGTATAGTTGAATATAGGAGAATAGCAGAGTATAGTAGAATAGAGTATAGGAGAATAGAGTAGACTATAGTAGAGTACAGTACAGTATAATAAAAAGAAGTAGAGTATAGGAGAATAGAGTAGAGTATAGTAGAATAGAGTAGAGTATAATAGAGTACAGTAGAAAAGAGTAGAGTAGAATAGAGTAGAATATAGTATAGTAGAATAAAGTATAGTAGAATAGAGTATTGGAGAATAAAGTATAGTAGAATAGAGTAGAGTATAATATAATACAGTATAGTAGAATAGAGTAGAGTATAATATAATACAGTATAGTAGAATAGAGTAGAGTATAGTAGAATAGAATATAGTAGAGTATAGTAGAATAGAGTAGAGTATAGTAGAATATAGGAGAATAGAGAAGAGTATAGTATAATAAAGTATAGGAGAATAGAGTAGAGTATAGTGGAATAGAGTAGAGTACAGTATAGTAAAAATGAGCAGAGTATATGATAATAGAGTATAGTATAGTAGAATAGAGTATAGTAGAATAGAGTAGAGTATAGGAGAATAAAGAAGAGTATAGTAGAATACAGTATGGGAGAATGGAGTAGAGTATAGGAGAATAAAGAAGAGTATAGTAGAATAGGGTATAGGAGAATAGAGTACTGTAGAATAGAGTATAGTAGAATATAGTAGAGTATAGTAGAATAGAGTATAGGAGAATAGAGTAGAGTATAGGAGAATTAAGTAGAGTATAGTAGAATATAGTTGAATAGTGTATAGTAGAATAGAGTATAGTAGAAAAGAGTAGAGTATAGGAGAAAAGAATAGAGTATAAGAGAATATAGGAGAATAGAGTATAGGAGAATAGAGTAGAGTATAGGAGAATAGAGTATAGGAGAATAGAGTATAGGAGAATAGAGAAGAGTATAGTATAATAAAGTATAGGAGAATAGAGTAGAGTATAGTGGAATAGAGTAGAGTACAGTATAGTAAAAATGAGCAGAGTATATGATAATAGAGTATAGTATAGTAGAATAGAGTATAGTAGAATAGAGTAGAGTATAGGAGAATAAAGAAGAGTATAGTAGAATACAGTATGGGAGAATGGAGTAGAGTATAGGAGAATATAGGAGAATAAAGAAGAGTATAGTAGAATAGGGTATAGGAGAATAGAGTACTGTAGAATAGAGTATAGTAGAATATAGTAGAGTATAGTAGAATAGAGTATAGGAGAATAGAGTAGAGTATAGGAGAATTAAGTAGAGTATAGTAGAATATAGTTGAATAGTGTATAGTAGAATAGAGTATAGTAGAAAAGAGTAGAGTATAGGAGAAAAGAATAGAGTATAAGAGAATATAGGAGAATAGAGTATAGGAGAATAGAGTAGAGTATAGGAGAATAGAGTATAGGAGAATAGAGTATAGGAGAATACAGTAGAGTACAGGAGAATAGAGTAGAGTATAGGAGAATAGAGTATAGGAAAATAGAGTATAGGAGAATATAGTAGAGTATAGGAGAGTATAGTATAGTAGAATAGAGTATAGTAGAATAGAGTAGCGTATAGGATAATAAAGTAGAGTATAGTAGAATATAGGAGAATAAAGAAGAGAATAGTAGAATACAGTATGGGAGAATGGAGTAGAGTATAGGAGAATAGAGTAGAGTATAGGAGAATTAAGGAGAATAAAGAAGAGTATAGTAGAATAGGGTATAGTAGAATATAGGAGAATAAAGAAGAGTACTGTAGAATAGAGTATAGTAGAAAATAGTAGAGTATAGTAGAATAGAGTATAGGAGAATAGAATAGAGTAGAGTAGAATATAGTAGAATAGTGTATAGTAGAATAGAGTATAGTAGAAAAGAGTAGAGTATAGGAGAAAATAATAGAGTATAGGAGAATATAGGAGAATATAGAAGAGTATAGGAGAATAGAGTATAGGAGAATAGAGTAGAGTATAGGAGAATAGAGTAGAGTATAGGAGAATAGAGTAGAGTATAGGAGAATAGAGTATAGGAGAATAGAGTATAGGAGAGTATAGGAGAATAGAGTATAGTAGAATAGAGTAGCGTATAAGAGAATAGAGTAGATTATAATAGAGTAGAGTATAGTAGAATAGAGAAGAGTATAGGAGAATAGAGTGGAGTATAGTAGAATATAGTAGAATAGAGTATAGTACACTAGAGTATAGTAGACTAGAGTAGAGGAAAAAAGAGTAGAGGAGAATAGAGTAGAGTATATGATAATATAGTAGAGTAGAGTATATTAGAATAGAGTATAGCATAATATAGTATAGTAGAAAAGAGTAGAGTATAGGAGAATAGAGTAGAGTATAGTAGAACAGAGTAGAGTATAGGAGAATAGACTAGAGTATAGTAGAATAGAGTATAGTATAGGAGAGTAGAGTATAGTGGAATATAGTATAGTATAATATAGTAGAGTATAGGAGAATAGACTATAGTATAGTAGAATAGAGTAGATTATAGTAGAATACATTAGAGTAGAATATAGTAGAGTATAGTAGAATAGAGTAGAATATAGTAGAGTAGAATATAGTATAGGAGTATAGAGTAGAGTACGGAGTATAGGAGGATAAAGTAGAGTGCAGAGTATAGGAGAATAGAGTAGAGTATAGTAGAATAGAGTATAGGAGTATAGAGTAGAGTACGGAGTATAGGAGAATAAAGTAGAGTACAGAGTATAGTAGAATAGAGTAGAGTATAGTAGAATAGAGTATAGGAGTATAGAGTAGAGTACGGAGTATAGGAGAATAAAGTAGAGAACAGAGAATAGGAGAATAGAGTAGAGTATAGTAGAACAGAGTAGATTATAGTAGAATATAGTAGAGTTGAATATAGTAGAGTATAGTAGAATATAGTAGAGTATAGTAGAGTAGAGTACAGAGTATAGGAGAATAGAGTAGATTATAGTAGAATATAGTAGAGTAGAATATAGTAGAGTAGAATATAGTAGAATATAGTAGAGTAGATTATAGTAGAATATAGTAGAGTAGAATATAGTAGAGTAGAATATAGTAGAATATAGTAGAGTAGATTATAGTAGAATATAGTAGAGTAGAACATAGTAGAGTAGAATAGAGTAGATTATAGTAGAATATAGTAGAATATAGTAGAGTAGAATAGAGTGTGTCTACCTGAACAGTTGAAATGCACCCTGTCCACCAGTGTTCTGATCGGTCCCCCCTCTCCTCCTCCCCTTGTTCGGATGTCACATTGCCCGCCCTCCGGGGGCATGTTGGGCTGTAGCGTGATGGACGCCACGCCCTCGCGGTCCATGTTGCCGTCGGTTACGTGGAGGGTGAAGACGTAGGAGTCTCCGTCTCGCAGGATGCCCTGGCGGAGAACCAGGTTCATACCGTCACATCCGGTTGTTGTGCTGCTGGAGTCCAGGACCAGGGTCTCCTTACGATGGGTGACTGCTGTCCAACGCTACGGGGGAGGAGAGGGAGAATTAATGTCTGCTGGAGTCCAGGACCAGGGTCTCCTTACGATGGGTGACTGCTGTCCAACGCTACGGGGGAGGAGAGGGAGAATTAATGTCTGCTGGAGTCCAGGACCAGGGTCTCCTTACGATGGGTGACTGCTGTCCAACGCTACGGGGGAGGAGAGGGAGAATTAATGTCTGCTGGAGTCCAGGACCAGGGTCTCCTTACGATGGGTGACTGCTGTCCAACGCTACGGGGGAGGAGAGGGAGAATTAATGTCTGCTGGAGTCCAGGACCAGGGTCTCCTTACGAAGACGCTAGGAGAGGAGGGAGGGAGACAGATAGAAAGAGAGAAGTGAAAGGTATTTTACTGTTGATAGTTCCAGTCTAAACTGTTGTCAGAGAGGAGAGGTCAGGTCATACAGAACATGTTGAGATGTTTAACAGTAATTATATTACAACTCCAATCTGACATTTAAATGAATGATATGTACTCATTGATTCTTGAAGAATATATCTTATAAACTCAGCAAAAGAAGCTGAGACAAGGGGACACTGACCTCATCTTACTGAGACAGGGGGACACTGACCTCATCTTACTGAGACAGGGGATCACTGACCTCATCTTACTGAGACAGGGGGACACTGACCTCATCTTACTGAGACAGGGGATCACTGACCTCATCTTACTGAGACAGGGGATCACTGACCTCATCTTACTGAGACAGGGGGACACTGACCTCATCTTACTGAGACAGGGGGACACTGACCTCATCTTACTGAGACAGGGGGACACTGACCTCATCTTACTGAGACAGGGGGACACTGACCTCATCTTACTGAGACAGGGGATCACTGACCTCATCTTACTGAGACAGGGGACACTGACCTCATCTTACTGAGACAGGGGGACACTGACCTCATCTTACTGAGACAGGGGGACACTGACCTCATCTTACTGAGACAGGGGATCACTGACCTCATCTTACTGAGACAGGGGGACACTGACCTCATCTTACTGAGACAGGGGGACACTGACCTCATCTTACTGAGACAGGGGGACACTGACCTCATCTTACTGAGACAGGGGGACACTGACCTCATCTTACTGAGACAGGGGATCACTGACCTCATCTTACTGAGACAGGGGGACACTGACCTCATCTTACTGAGACAGGGGATCACTGACCTCATCTTACTGAGACAGGGGGACACTGACCTCATCTTACTGAGACAGGGAGACACTGACCTCATCTTACTGAGACAGGGGATCACTGACCTCATCTTACTGAGACGGGGGACACTGACCTCATCTTACTGAGACAGGGGATCACTGACCTCATCTTACTGAGACGGGGGACACTGACCTCATCTTACTAAGACAGGGGATCACTGACCTCATCTTACTGAGACAGGGGATCACTGACCTCATCTTACTGAGACAGGGGAACACTGACCTCATCTTACTGAGACAGGGGGACACTGACCTCATCTTACTGAGACGGGGGACACTGACCTCATCTTACTGAGACAGGGGAACACTGGTAGACTCAGAGTGGCTAAGTAATTCAAAGGCATAGGGCCAGAGGTGACACACACACACACACACACACACACACTTTCAAGTCTTACCCCGCGGTGGAAGTGGTGACAGTTGGTGCAGGTTCCAGCCAGGTAGACGTAGGAGTTCTGACTGACCTCGAAGATGGACCGGGCCTTACAAGACACACACTCCAGATAGACCATGGGGATACGACCACTCTGGACCATCACCTGGGAGAAACACACTATTACACACACTGTTCCACCATGGAGATACGACCACTCTGGACCATCACCTGGGAGAAACACACTATTACACACACTGTTCCACCATGGAGATACAACCACTCTGGACCATCACCTGGGAGAAACACACTATTACACACACTGTTCCACCATGGAGATACAACCACTCTGGACCATCACCTGGGAGAAACACACTATTACACACACTGTTCCACCATGGAGATACGACCACTCTGGACCATCACCTGGGAGAAACACACTATTACACACACTGTTCCACCATGGAGATACAACCACTCTGGACCATCACCTGGGAGAAACACACTATTACACACACTGTTCCACCATGGAGATACAACCACTCTGAGAGAAGAGAAGATTGCTTCATCATCAGTCCACTTATTTCACCTAAATCACTGAATGCACTTCACATGACCCCTTCACACAGCAGCACTCTACTCTACCTTCCATCTAACATAACAGTAGTGGAGGGAGGGAGGGAGGGAGGGGAGGGAGGGAGGGAGGGAGGGAGGGAGGGAGGGAGGGAGAAGGAGAACTTCAACATTTACTGGAAGCTCATTATCTGTATTTCAGGGAACAAGACTAACAGAGAAAGAAAAAGGGGGAGGGAAAGTGGGTGGGGGTGAGGGGGGTAAAGGAGGAGGGGGGTTGAGAGAGAGAGAGGGGGAGAGCGAGGAAGGGGTTGAGAGAGAGACTAGCATGCCAGTAGGTTGGTTTACAGACTAGTAAATGACAGTTAACTCTCCCAAAACATATTCCAGAGCAAGTCCCCGTGCCCTGTAACCTTTTCATTCAAATAATGACCATAATCATGATTACTCCTCTGAGACAAAGGGTGTGTCTCATTCTACCGAGACATACACTCCTTTCCCTTCCTCTCCATGGCTCCACTCTGTCCTGCTTTACTCTCCATTTGAACATCCAAGTTAGCCTGAAATCCACAGACCTGTTTCGTGCTAACATTCCACTCCTTGTAGTCCGTGTCGTGTGCCAATGTTTGGCAGGGCATGCTAGGCGAGCCACGGAACGTTAGCACAAAACAGACTGATACCCAGGCTAGAATCAGGTTGATTTGATCTAGTCAATCTCTACTTACTACAATCGCGCGATAGGTCAGTGCTATCCGGGATTGTTGGGACGTCCCTACCCTAAACCTAACCTTAACCCACTACCCTTACCCTAACCAGCCCTCCGCACCTCCCTGATTCAGAGGGGTTGGGTTAAATGCGGAAGACACATTTCAGATGAATACATTCAGTTGTACAACTGACTAGGTATCCCCCTTTCCCTCTAACTGAACCTTAAGCTTTCCCATAACCATTTTACATGTCCAATTCAGTGGGTTAGGGACCGTTCCACACAGCCTGGTCAGGTATCAGGTAGTGGTTAGTAGCGGTGGGTTAGGGACCGTTCCACACAGCCTGGTCAGGTATCAGGTAGTGGTTAGTAGCAGTGGGTTAGGGACCGTTCCACACAGCCTGGTCAGGTATCAGGTAGTGGTTAGTAGCGGTGGGTTAGGGACCGTTCCACACAGCCTGGTCAGGTATCAGGTAGTGGTTAGTAGCGGTGGGTTAGGGACCGTTCCACACAGCCTGGTCAGGTATCAGGTAGTGGTTAGTAGCAGTGGGTTAGGGACCGTTCCACACAGCCTGGTCAGGTATCAGGTAGTGGTTAGTAGCAGTGGGTTAGGGACCGTTCCACACAGCCTGGTCAGGTATCAGGTAGTGGTTAGTAGCAGTGGGTTAGGGACCGTTCCACACAGCCTGGTCAGGTATCAGGTAGTGGTTAGTAGCAGTGGGTTAGGGACCGTTCCACACAGCCTGGTCAGGTATCAGGTAGTGGTTAGTAGCGGTGGGTTAGGGACCGTTCCACACAGCCTGGTCAGGTATCAGGTAGTGGTTAGTAGCAGTGGGTTAGGGACCGTTCCACACAGCCTGGTCAGGTATCAGGTAGTGGTTAGCAGCAGTGGGTTAGGGACCGTTCCACACAGCCTGGTCAGGTATCAGGTAGTGGTTAGTAGCGGTGGGTTAGGGACCGTTCCACACAGCCTGGTCAGGTATCAGGTAGTGGTTAGTAGCGGTGGGTTAGGGACCGTTCCACACAGCCTGGTCAGGTATCAGGTAGTGGTTAGTAGCGGTGGGTTAGGGACCGTTCCACACAGCCTGGTCAGGTATCAGGTAGTGGTTAGTAGCGGTGGGTTAGGGACCGTTCCACACAGCCTGGTCAGGTATCAGGTAGTGGTTAGTAGCGGTGGGTTAGGGACCGTTCCACACAGCCTGGTCAGGTATCAGGTAGTGGTTAGCAGCAGTGGGCGAGTGGAGCTACAACCACATGTCTAACCGTGTTCTTTCAGACTGAACACGACTGAAAAACAGCCTGTAAGGAGCTCTGCTCCGTAGCAGACCGCCTTGCTAATGATGATGGGTAATATGCTAATGTTGTAGCTATGGGAGTCAAGAAACAACAACCTTTTCATCAAGTCTGTGTTGGCTGAACATGTATCTGCTGCATAAACAATACCAGTCATAAAACACTAACAAATCAAAACATTTACATATTCTAATTAAACAAATGGACTACAAAGAACAATGTAGAGATGCAGACAACAGAGATCTGAATAGAATAGTAAACATTTCATCTGTCTGTCTGTGTGTGTGAACTCACGGTCTGTCTGTGTGTGTGTACTCATGGTCTGTGTGTGTGTGTGTGTGTGTACTCAGGGTCTGTCTGTGTGTGTGTGTGTGTGTGTGTGTGTGTGTGTACTCACAGTCTGTCTGTCGTGTGTGTGTGTGTGTGTGTGTGTGTGTGTGTGTGTGTGTGTGTGTGTGTGTGTGTGTGTGTGTGTGTGTGTGTGTGTGTGTGTGTGTGTGTGTGTGTGTGTACTCACGGTCTGTGTGTGTGTGTGTGTGTGTGTATGTGTGTACTCAAGATCTGTGTGTGTGTGTGTGTGTGTGTGTGTGTGTGTACTCACGGTCTTTGTGTGTGTGTACTCACGGTCTGTATGTGTGTATGTGTGTGTACTCACGGTCTGTCTGTCTGTGTGTGTGTACTCACGGTCTGTCTGTGTGTGTACTCACGGTCTGTCTGTGTGTGTGTACTCACTGTCTGTCTGTGTGTGTACTCACAGTCTGTCTGTGTGTGTGTGTGTACTCAGGGTCTGTCTGTGTGTGTGTGTGTGTGTGTGTGTGTGTGTGTGTGTGTGTGTGTGTGTGTGTGTGTGTGTGTGTGTACTCACGGTCTGTCTGTGTGCGTGTCTACTCACAGTCTGTCTGTGTGTGTGTGTACTCAGGGTCTGTCTGTGTGTGTGTACTCACGGTCTGTCTGTCTGTGTGTGTGTGTGTGTGTGTGTGTGTGTGTGTGTGTGTGTGTGTGTGTGTGTGGTGTGTGTGTGTGTACTCACGGTCTGTCGTGTGTGTGTGTGTGTGTGTGTGTGTGTGTGTGTGTGTGTGTGTGTGTGTGTGTGTGTGTGTGTACTCACGGTCTGTCTGTGTGTGTGTGTGTGTGTGTGTGTGTGTGTGTGTGTGTGTGTGTGTGTGTGTGTGTGTGTGTGTGTACTCAGGGTCTGTCTGTGTGTGTGTGTGTGTGTGTGTACTCAGGGTCTGTCTGTGTGTGTGTACTCACGGTCTGTCTGTGTGTGTGTGTGTGTGTGTGTGTGTGTGTGTACTCATGGTCTGTCTGTGTGTGTGTGTGTGTACTCACGGTCTGTCTGAGTGTGTGCTCACGGTCTGTGTGTGTGTGCGTGTGTACTCACGGTCTGTCAGTGTGTGCGTGTGTACTCACGGTCTGTGTATGTGTGCGTGTGTACTCACGGTCTGTGTGTGTGTGTGTGTGTGTGTGTGTGTGTGTGTGTGTGGTGGTGGTGTGTGTGTGTGTGTGTGTGTGTGTGTGTGTGTGTGTGTGTGTGGTGTGTGTGTGTGTGTGTATGTGTGTGTGTGTGTGTGTGTACTCACGGTCTGTGTAGTAGACTCTGGGGCCATTCCCTCCTTGCGAACCGTCAGTCTGAAGGTGTACTCTACATCTGCCTGGAGCTCAGAGCCAGGGATACCCAGGACAGGACCACTGGACCCCAGACCAAAGTTCAGACTGGAACAGTACAATGGCCCCTGGGAGGAGGGAGGGTGGGAGAGAGAGAGACAACTATGATTAAATGATTTATAAATGATTGTGTGTGTCTGACGTTCATCCAACATTATTATTGGTTCCAAGGTTTCCAAGGTGAGGGAATGTTGGTTCAAGGACATGACTCTCCTCTTCAGTCTCTGTTAGTGGTGCAGTTTGGACCACTTATTATGTCCCTCTCTCTCCCTCTCTCACCCTCTCTCCTCCCTCCCCCTTTCCCTCTCTTGCCCTCTCTCCTCCCTCTCCCTCTCTCCCTCTCTCCCTCCCTCCCTCTCCATCTCTTCCTCTCCCTCCCATCCCTCTCCATCACTTCCCTCCCTCCCTCCCTTCCCTCCCCATCTCTTCCTCTCTCTCTCCCTCCCCTCCCTCTCCCTCTCCCTCTCTCCCTTCTATCACTCTCCTCCCTCCCTCTCCATCTCTTCCTCTCCCTCCCCTCCCTCTCCATCACTTCCCTCCCTCCCTTCCCTCCCCATCTCTTCCTCTCTCTCTCCCTCCCCTCTCTCTCCATCTCTTCCTCTCTCTCCCTCCTCTCCCTCTCTTCCCTCCCTCCCTCCCTTCCTATCTCTTCCTCCCTCTCTCCCTCCCCTCCCCTCTCTCCCTCCCCTCCCTCTCCTCTCTCCTCCTCCTCCCTCCTCCCTCCCTCTCTCTCCATCTCTTCCTCCCTCTCTCCCTCCCCTCCCTCTCTCCCTCCCCTCCCTCTCCATCTCTTCCTCCCTCTCTCCCTCCCCTCCCTCTCTCCCTCCCTCTCCATCTCTTCCTCCCGCTCTCCCTCCCTCCCCCTCATCTCTTCCTCTCCCCCCTGCCATCCCTCTCCATCACTTCCCTCCCTCCCTCCCTTCCCTCTCCATGTCTCCTCTCTCTCTCCCTCCCCTCTCTCTCATCTCTTCCTCTCTCTCTCCCTCCCCTCCCTCTCTCCCTCCCCTCCCTCTCCATCTCTTCCTCCCTCTCTCCCTCCCTCCCTCCCTCTCCATCTCTTCCTCTCTCCCTCCCCTCCCTCCCTCTCTCCCTCCCTCCCTCTCCATCTCTTCCTCTCTCCCTCCCCTCCCTCCCTCTCTCCCCCCTCCCTCTCCATCTCTTCCTCCCTCTCTCCCTCCCCTCCCTCTCTCCCTCCCTCTCCATCTCTTCCTCCCTCTCTCCCTCCCTCTCCCTCCATCTCTTCCTCTCCCTCCCTCCCATCCCTCTCCATCACTTCCCTCCCTCCCTCCCTTCCCTCTCCATGTCTTCCTCTCTCTCTCCCTCCCCTCTCTCTCCATCTCTTCCTCTCTCTCTCCCTCCCCTCCCTCTCTCCCTCCCCTCCCTCTCCATCTCTTCCTCCCTCTCTCCCTCCCCTCCCTCTCTCCCTCCCTCTCCATCACTTCCCTCCCTTCCCTCCCCATCTCTTCCTCTCCCTCCCCCTCCCCTCATGTTCTCTCTCAATTTGCCAACAAGATTTTCTCATTTTCTACTTCCCTCAACCTCATCTTGTTCTCCTCTTCCTCCACCCTTCTTTCCCTTGTCATTATTTTTCTCTCGTTCTCTCCATTTTCCTCCTTATTTCACACACACACACACACACACACACACACACACACACACACACACACACACACACACACACTCTCTCTTTCCCAGAACACTCTCAGAGCACTCTCTCTTCGCAGACAATTTCCTGCTACACATGCTAACAGGTCCGGTATAGTTGTGTTCTTGCCAGGCAGACACACACCATTAAACCCAAGTTGTCTTCAGAGCAGCCAAGCCTGTGCTCACTAAAACCAATTACCAGATGTCAACCATGTAACATTACAGACTAAAAATATTACAAACCCACTGAATTCTCAGTAAAAAGCACTTTGAAAAGAACAGATTCAAGGGGAAAGCGGTTTAATTGGACGTTCCAAGTCTGTTTTGTCTCAAAGAGGCCCATACGGACTACCCATAATCCTACGCAAGGCCCCAGAGAGAGAGAGAAAGGAGAGAGAGAGAGGACTCCCTCTTTTAACGCAGAGGAAAAAGGAAGACGGCAGTGGAATGTAAAAGCCTTCTGTAAGCATGAGGAGAAGAGGAGAACATTCTAGAAAACAGCTGAAGGTGTCATACTATTTTCCAGTCACTTCACTGTTTGGGCACCACTGACTTTCTTCTTTTCACTGTTAGGGACTGTTCAAC
>NC_138302.1:16562500-16722500 GCF_965601325.2 Salmo salar
ATGGATTACAGTTTCTCCTGGCCCCTGAAAGTAGTCTACAATGGACTATGGATTACAGTTTCTCCTGGCCCCTGAAAGTAGTCTACACTGGACTATGGATTACAGTTTCTCCTGGCCCCTGAAAGTAGTCTACACTGGACTATGGATTACAGTTTCTCCTGACCCCTGAAAGTAGTCTACAATGGACTATGGATTACAGTTTCTCCTGGCCCCTGAAAGTAGTCTACACTGGACTATGGATTACAGTTTCTCCTAGCCCCTGAAAGTAGTCTACAATGGGCTATGGACTACAGTTTCTCCTGGCCCCTGAAAGTAGTCTACACTGGACTATGGATTACAGTTTCTCCTGGCCCCTGAAAGTAGTCTACAATGGACTATGGATTACAGTTTCTCCTGGCCCCTGAAAGTAGTCTACACTGGACTATGGATTACAGTTTCTCCTGGCCCCTGAAAGTAGTCTACACTGGAGTATGGATTACAATTTCTCCTGGCCCCTGAAAGTAGTCTACACTGGACTATGGATTACAGTTTCTCCTGACCCCTGAAAGTAGTCTACAATGGGCTATGGATTACAGTTTCTCCTGGCCCCTGAAAGTAGTCTACACTGGACTATGGATTACAGTTTCTCCTGACCCCCGAAAGTAGTCTACAATGGGCTATGGATTACAGTTTCTCCTGGCCCCTGAAAGTAGTCTACACTGGACTATGGATTACAGTTTCTCCTGGCCCCTGAATGTAGTCTACACTGGACTATGGATTACAGTTTCTCCTGGCCCCTGAAAGTAGTCTACAATGGACTATGGATTACAGTTTCTCCTGGCCCCTGAAAGTAGTCTACAATGGGCTATGGATTACAGTTTCTCCTAGCCCCTGAAAGTAGTCTACAATGGGCTATGGACTACAGTTTCTCCTGGCCCCTGAAAGTAGTCTACACTGGACTATGGATTACAGTTTCTCCTGGCCCCTGAAAGTAGTCTACAATGGACTATGGATTACAGTTTCTCCTGGCCCCTGAAAGTAGTCTACACTGGACTATGGATTACAGTTTCTCCTGGCCCCTGAAAGTAGTCTACAATGGACTACGGATTACAGTTTCTCCTGGCCCCTGAAAGTAGTCTACAATGGACTATGGATTACAGTTTCTCCTGGCCCCTGAAAGTAGTCTACAATGGACTATGGATTACAGTTTCTCCTGGCCCCTGAAAGTAGTCTACACTAGACTATGGATTACAGTTTCTCCTGGCCCATAACCATCTAACAGAGTTTACAAATACTGAACTCCTCCTTTAAGGTTTTTAAATCTTATTTTTATTTTGGCCTGCAATCAGTGATTTTATTGTGTTCTTCATTTATTTTTATTGTAAAAAAAATGAACTACTCCTTCAACAGCATCTGCCCCTCTTACCTGTAGGTCCCTCCCTCTATGATAGGTACCAGGCGGGCGGCCATGACGGTTAGCTGTAGACAGGCAGCCTTCCTCAGGGGAACCCCCTGGTAGGACAGGGAGAACACCAGCGAGTAGTTCCCCGAACGCAGAGCCATCTTGGGCACCGAGAGCTGCAGCCGTCGCACGTCTACTTCCCCCGGGAGAGGGATCTTAGAGGCCAGAGGTGCTGCCCCCTGGAGGTCGGAGGGTGAATAGAGTCACAACGCATCATCACCAAGGTTTTTGCTCTGTACTGAAAGTGCTCCATCTTGAAAACTTGACTGCTGAGGTGCAACAATTGACGCTTCACAAAGATCTGGCCCAGAGCTTTTCCCCCCGAGGTTGCAACAGTAACAAAGGGGCCGAGGCTTAGCGAAGGGTCAATTGTTTGAGATTGTATTATTGACAGTGGATAATCAACACAATACAGAACAACATATTGATTTAAGAAGTAGTACCGAGTGGTCGTAGTTGCAGTGCGGGGTGGAGAAGATCTCCCAGAGGTACTGGGCTCCGTAGCGGATGCAAGCCTTCAGGTCCACGCTAGCCTCCACCAGGGTGGGCTGGTAGCGCCAGATGGCTAGCCTAGGAGCCTGAACTACCTGAACCTCTGGCTCCTCACACTCCAACACCCTGATGGTCACCTCCACCCTGGCTACCACCCAGCTCACCAAGTTACTACAGTTCACCTAGTGGTGGGGAGGAGAATTACGGTCAGTCTGTGTTTATAACATTTGTGTTTGTTATAAAATGGGGTTGGGGGGTTGGTTTACAGTAATGGTGGGAAGGTGAATCAAAACTGTTACTTTGTGTAAAATAATGTTTATCATAGTAGAAGTATAACCTTATTTAGGGTGCTGAAAATTCCCTAGTGGTGGGAGGAAGAATGACAACTATCTCAGTGTTACAAAATGGTGTTAGAGAATTGTAAGTGTAGCTTTGTGTAATAAAACGGTATTGTACAGTAGACATAATGTTTATTATAGTTGTACTTATAGAAAGTCACTAGAAAAGGGAAATTGGGTTTGCTGTCATTCATACAAAATCAAGAAACACATGAAAATAAACATGTAAAAAACACGACGATGATAAATAATAGAAAGCTAGTATACCTGGACCAGGTATTGACCTGGGGACGCGTACACATGTTCAACAGAGGAGGTGGCAGAGAGCCGGGGCGCAGAGCCGTCCTTAAAGTCCCACAGGTAGGTAACGGGTGTGGATTGAGGCGTGATGCCCACCGTTAGCATCACCGTCTTGTTGATGAAGGTGTCTCTGGGCTGGGCCTCCACCCGGGCCTCTGTCAGAACGTTCTGCACCTGGATGTGCTTGGTGATGTTCTGGCCGTTTAGCAAGTTGAACACCCTGGATGCATTAAGAAAGATATCATTTAGCAGATAGAAAATACAAAGCAACATGTAACAGAGTGTGCAGATTTTCATATTGGTGGCCCCAGTGGGAATCGAACCAACAACCTTGGCATTGTTCGTAGGGTTACAAAATTACAGTAACTTTCCCCACATTACCAGCATTTCCAAAAATCCTGGTTAGAAGATTCCCGAAATCAGAAGAGAATCAGCAGGATATCCTGGAACCTCCAACCAGGATGTCTGTAAAACCTGGGAATTCTGGCGTTGCAAAGGAAGGCTCAGTTGGTACCTCAACAGAGAGTATTAATGGTTCTGGCAGAACCCACAACCTTTGTGTTGTGAGCCCCATATTCAGTTGGTAAGTCACCTCAACTAGAGGGTGACTGACATGGCCTCATTTACAACAGACTTACAGTACAGACTTACAGTACAGACTTTTAATAGCCTACATTTTGGTATTGGCGGCGCCAGCGGGAACTGATCCCTTTGCGTCCATAGCCCCGTACTCAGTTGATACCTTACCTCA
The DNA here is from genome assembly GCF_965601325.2 of Salmo salar. Lineage (NCBI taxonomy): Eukaryota > Metazoa > Chordata > Actinopteri > Salmoniformes > Salmonidae > Salmo > Salmo salar. The sequence goes on from NC_138302.1 coordinate 16,565,823, forward strand.
GGTAGATGGTGAGTGACCCGGCCTGGTCGGGGTTGTAGGTCACCTCCTTCCCGATGTGGGGAAGGGGGTGGTGGTTAAGGTCAAAGGTCCACAGGAAGGTCACAGGGTTTCCTGTCAGGATGTCGGCTACGAAGGTCTTCTTGACGCCCACAGGCATGGCGGCATCACAGCAGTCCAGGATACTCAGCCTGCTCACTGGCTCCATCACCTCCACCTGCAGATGGCGCCACTCAGAACTCACCTGGGGAAATGATGAGATTACGGTAAAACAAGACAAAGAAAAACACAACAAACATCAACTAGCATAACATATGACAATATATGTAAAAAAATTGTATTGAGTTCTAAAAAATTTTATCAACTACAACGATATTAAAATGCTTAATAAAAATAAATTGTTAATAGAAAAAATGTAATGTAAACACGATACATAGCATTCTCCCCTGGAAGTCCTGTATCTCACCTGGTTGTGTGCGGACAGGTTTACCATGTAGGTGTCGACCCGGCTGAACTGGTGAACGTAGGTCTGGTTGAGGCTGATCACGGTCGAGTCTCCGCAGATGCTGAGGATGAAGCTGACATTCGTCCCTGACGCCTTGGCGATGGTAAACTCCACCCTCTCCCCGACCGCCGCGATCCTCTTACTGGCCCTCAGCTCCAACCCCTGAATCTTATCCTGTACCGTCAACTCTCTGGAAAACCCCTCGCCGCTAACGTCGTTGGTAGCGTTTAGCATAACGGTGAACGGCCCTGGTTCCTGGAAAACGTGGGACACCCTCCGCCCCATTTCTGTTCTGCCCAGCAACAGCCAGGTCCAAGATACGTTGGTGCCGGTCCTTAATTCTCCATGGAGGGAGACATTGACGCCGGTGGCCACAAAGTTCTGCTCCGTGACGTTAGTCGAGAACGTCACTCCCGTTACCACTTCCTGGACGTCAATGAACTTCGACACCGTCTCGGCGCTGACCTCATTGGACACTTCCACGGTAACGACCTTCATTCCTGGACCAGTGAACCAATGAACCACAGAGGGCTCATTCCAGCCTAGAGCGCCCTCATCAACCGACCACCGGTACTGCAGGTCCGATCCTTTACTGGCCAACACCGTCAGGTTAGTGGAGGAGTTGACCGCCACGGGGTTGACGCTGGTCTCCAGGTACAGCTCTCCAACCGGATCGAGGAACTGGATGGTTCTGTTCACCGTGAGCGTTCCGAGGAGGTTGGTGGCCCGCAGGAAGACGTCACAGGGACCAGGGGTGGAGAAGTTGACCGGGATGGTCTTCCCGCTGAGGTTGAGCGCAGTGCTGACCGGCGCCAGCTCCCTGAGGAGGTTCCAGCTGAAGGACATGTTGGTCCCTTCCCTCAGCGCGGCCTGGAGGTGGAGCACGCGGTTCGTAGCGTAGCAGCACCCCCGCTCACCCCCCATCTCCTCCTCAGGCTGGATCTGCAGCCCCTCCAGCTCCCGCAGCACGTAGATGTATACGCTGGCCTGGGCTGAGCCCACGTCGCTCTCTGCCGTGACGATGACGTTGTACGTCCCCACCGACCGGAAGGTGTAATGAGTCTTCCATTCTTGGAGCCTGGGCGTGCAGCCGTCACACAGGTTCCACGAAAACCGCACGCCGTCGCCTTCCTCGAGGTGAGCCTTGAAGTTGACTGTGGCGTTTATGGGGACGTTGACCCGATCAGCGTTGACCACCAGGCCGCGGATGGGTGCCAGGACCGCCACGGCAACCCGGGTGTGGTTGCTGCTCACCGGGTTTGCCGCCGTCAGCGTGACATTGAAGTCTCCAGAGACGTTGTAGGCGTGTGTCACGTTCGGCCCAGGGGTGAGGGGCATTCCGTCGCCGAAATCCCAGGTGTAGAGGCTGGCGGGCGCCAGCGAAGAGGTGGTGAAGAGGTACACCTCCCTCAGAGTCAGGTTATTGGATCTAGTCCCGTTATGTTGAATCAGAACCAGACCTACCGGCCGCTGGATCTGAATCAGGACGCTGTCGTTACTGCAGGAGATGTTGTTGGACACAGTGACCGTCACCAGGTACTGACCAGGGTTTTTATAGGTGAACACCATGTCCTTATGGCCCTGGACAGGTGTAGAGTCGTCAATCACCCCAAAATCCCATAGGTAGGTGTAGTCGAAGTCTGGCCAGGCGCTGGCCCTGAACCGGCTCTCCTCCCCCAGTCTGAAGTTCCTCTTCTCTGGGGTCAGGGTCACGTTGGACACCGCCGGCTGGACGCACACCCACGCAAAGAAGTTGGCCTTGTTGACGCCGCTGGACAGCAGCAAGGAGAGATGGTAGTCCCCGCTGCCCCAGTAGGAGTGGCTGATCCTGGGGCTGCCCCGGTGTGTCTGGTTGGGGGTCCCGTCCCCGAAGCTCCACTCATACAGGTGAGAGGAGGCATTCCCCGAAACGAAGGCCTGGAAGTCGACCTGGGTCAGCTCCTGGACGCAGCCCGCCGGCTCCAGCCTCACCACCTGCAGCACGAACACCTGGACAGGTACCAGGGTCCAGCGGGCGCTCACCGCGTTCCACGCCGTCACGTTCACCGTGTAGTTCCCGTCTTTCACGTAGGTGTGCGGAACCTCGGAACCCGCCGTCGTCACCACGGACCCGTCGCCCATGTCGAAGCTCCAGGTGACGTTGTTACCTGCCTCCAGGTGTGCAGAGACCATCGTCGGGGTGTTGAGCTCGGTCGGGGCGGAGGAGGTCGCCGTTAACCCTTTAATCTCCTCGTACACCAACATCTCAGCGCAGGCCTCCGTCCAGCTGATGGTATTATTCACGGACACACACACGTTGTGGACGCCACTGTGGCCGACCCCGTAGGTGTGGTTGACCCGACGTTGAGGCCCCTCCCGGGAGGCGGAGCCATCGCCAAAATCCCACGTATAGACGATGCCATAGGCCGAGGGCAAGGCGTGAGCCTCAAAAGCTGCTGTTTGGCCGGCCTGGAGGAGGCGCGGCTCTGTTTCTATGTCGACGTGGGTAAGGACACTGTAGACGTGCATGTCGATGCGCTGGGTTCTGTTCTCGTAATGGTTAGACACAGACACCAGGACGGTGTACACTCCTACAGAGAGACAGGGAGGCCAGGGGGAAAGAGAAAGCATGACATTGTCCTCTTTTCCAAAATGTAACAAGACATTCCCAGTGACACTCCCAGATAGGGTTGATAAATCCTGGTAACATTCCCAAAATTCCCCGGTTTTCCAGAGATGCAGGTTGGAGGATTCTAGATTTCCTACTTATTTCCTCCTGAATCCGGTAATCTTCTAACCGGGATTTCTGTAAAACCAGCTGTTTTTAAATAATATACTGTAAATATAGCATGAATACTATGAACCAGTATAGAGGTGGATTAACAGACCTGGCTGGGGGTACTTGTATTTGACTTTGTTGGGCAGGAGCACCTGTGTAGGGGAGTCTGGTAGGGGAGGGAACAGGGAGGAGTTGTATGGAGGTTTAAAGTCATACTCCTGGTAACCTCCGTCTCCAAACGACCACCTGGGGGACAGGGCACAATGTTGTCAATACAATCAATCCAGTCAAACAGAACACACACACACACACACACACACACACACACACAAACTAGTGTCTGAGAAGCAGTGGAGGGCTTGGAGAGAGAGGAGTGGAAACTCTGGATCGCTCACTGAGATGAACAAGAGAGTGAAGAGAGACTGAGGGAAGGAGGGAAGGAGGGAGATGGAGGTAAAATGATAGAGTGGAGAGAGAGGGAAGGAGAGAGAGAAACGTAGGGGAACATTCCTGTCAGCAATCTGCTCTAACCACAAGACTGTAAATCAAAACCCTGCCATTATCAACACAGAGACTGTGTGTGTGTTTGTGTGTGTCTCTGTCTGTGTGTCTCTGTCGTGTGTGTGTGTGTGTGTGTGTGTGTGTGTGTGTGTGTGTGTGTGTGTGTGTGTGTGTGTGTGTGTGTGTGTGTGTGTGTGTGTGTGTGTGTGTGTGTGTGTGTGTGTGTGTGTGAGCTCGCGTCATGCATGTGTTAAAGAGAGAGAGAAAGAAAAAATAGGGAGCGGGGAAAGGAGAGGCAGCTAGACAGTCTCAGAGAGATGTATACATGTATAGGAGACAGTCTCAGAGAGATGTATACATGTATAGGAGACAGTCTCAGTCTCAGAGAGATGTATACATGTATAGGAGACAGTCTCAGTCTCAGAGAGATGTATACATGTATAGGAGACAGTCTCAGAGAGATGTATACATGTATAGGAGACAGTCTCAGTCTCAGAGAGATGTATACATGTATAGGAGACAGTCTAAGAGAGATGTATACATGTATAGGAGACAGTCTCAGAGAGATGTATACATGTATAGGAGACAGTCTCAGTCTCAGAGAGATGTATACATGCATAGGAGACAGTCTCAGAGAGATGTATACATGTATAGGAGACAGTCTCAGAGAGATGTATACATGTATAGGAGACAGTCTCAGAGAGATGTATACATGTATAGGAGACAGTCTCAGTCTCAGAGAGATGTATACATGTATAGGAGACATTCTCAGTCTCAGAGAGATGTATACATGTATAGGAGACAGTCTCAGAGAGATGTATACATGTATAGGAGACAGTCTCAGAGAGATGTATACATGTATAGGAGACAGTCTCAGAGAGATGTATACATGTATAGGAGACAGTCTCAGTCTCAGAGAGATGTATACATGTATAGGAGACAGTCTCAGAGAGATGTATACACGTATAGGAGACAGTCTCAGAGAGATGTATACATGTATAGGAGACAGTCTCAGAGAGATATATACATGTATAGGAGACAGTCTCAGAGAGATGTATACATGTATAGGAGACAGTCTCAGAGAGATGTATACATGTATAGGAGACAGTCTCAGTCTCAGAGAGATGTATACATGTATAGGAGACAGTCTCAGTCTCAGAGAGATGTATACATGTATAGGAGACAGTCTCAGAGAGATGTATACATGTATAGGAGACAGTCTCAGAGAGATGTATACATGTATAGGAGACAGTCTCAGAGAGATGTATACATGTATAGGAGACAGTCTAAGCATGAGCTTGGATTGGTCTGTGTTTATGATATGTTGGTGTGTGTTGGTGTGCGTGCTTGCGTGTGTGTGTGTGTGTGTGTGTGTGTGTGTGTGTGTGCGTGCGTGCGTGCGTGCGTGTGTGTGCGCGCGTGTCTCTCACACACTACAACCTACCGGAAGGTGGCGTCCACGGACATATCCAGGACCACAGAGGTGGTCAGGAACTGGTCCGAGCCCTGCGTGACCACGCCAGGCACGCCGGTGACCGTGAGGTTGACCATGGGGTTCATACGGTCGACCGTCACGTTGAAGTGGTCCGTCAGGTTGCTCACATGGTTCATCGCCGTCACCTGTAGGATAGGAGGAGATTGACTGGTTGATTGATTGATAGCTACTTCAGTATTGAGGTTTCTGCATTGTGATGTATTTACAGGTCAACATTCTACGGCAGCCACCTTAACTCCCCATTAACATTACATGGGGAATATTTAAACAATGCTATGTAACGGAATGTCTAGAACATTCCAAAATCTAAAAGTTGGCCCAACTCTCCACATATCTCTCTCTGCTTCTACCTAATCCCAGCAGGTGTCTGTTCCATATGGCTGGTGGACAGGGGGATGAGAGCTCCCCCTTATCCGTTGATTCATTGATGGATTGATTGTTTATTGTCCTTTATGAGAGTCAGCTTTCACAAAGTCCTATGTCAAGATACTAACAGCACTACTGGGGGTTTATAAAGGTGAAACCGATACCAGTGTGCTGCTCACAGTATATCTTCCTCTACTGTCCCGGTCCCCATACCGAGCTCCAACCAGTCTTCCTCTGATTCAAAACACACGGTATATCTTCCTCTACTGTCCCGGTCCCCATACCGAGCTCCAACCAGTCTTCCTCTGATTCAAAACACACGGTATATCTTCCTCTACTGTCCCGGTCCCCATACCGAGATCCAACCAGTCTTCCTCTGATTCAAAACACACGGTATATCTTCCTCTACTGTCCCGGTCCCCATACCGAGATCCAACCAGTCTTCCTCTGATTCAAAACACACGGTATATCTTCCTCTACTGTCCCGGTCCCCATACCGAGATCCAACCAGTCTTCCTCTGATTCAAAACACACAGTATATCTTCCTCTACTGTCCCGGTCCCCATACCGAGATCCAACCAGTCTTCCTCTGATTCAAAACACACGGTATATCTTCCTCTACTGTCCCGGTCCCCATACCGAGATCCAACCAGTCTTCCTCTGATTCAAAACACACGGTATATCTTCCTCTACTGTCCCGGTCCCCATACCGAGCTCCAACCAGTCTTCCTCTGATTCAAAACACACGGTATATCTTCCTCTACTGTCCCGGTCCCCATACCGAGATCCAACCAGTCTTCCTCTGATTCAAAACACACGTGACCACCATCCTTGACAACGTACCAACCAATTGAGCTCTACAAAAAGGTACCAATTGGATAGTTCCATGGGTGACATTTCAAGCTAGCTGTGGACGGAGCTTACGGCACGTTCTTCATAACTCTGTTATAACTCTGTTATGAAGGCAAGGTTTCCCATCACATTTCTGAGGTAGAGATTTCCCATAACTACAGATCTAGGATTTGAACTCTTTGTATTTGTCATGCTGGTGTTGCACAGAAGTGGTGGATGAGTTGGTGGGGAGTGTCCTTTGAGATCTGGTGAAAACTGATGCCAAAAGCAGCAGTACATGGATATCAAAGATCAAAGTAGCTAGACATTAGCTTAGCTTTACCACCTAGCTTTAACCAACACCAAACCAGCATCAACCAAGGCAGGGGCCCATGTCAGTGTCATCTATGTTGTATTGTGTGTGTGTGTGTGTATGTGTGTGTGTGTGTGTGTGTGTGTGTGTGTGTGTGTGTGTGTGTGTGTGTGTGTGTGTGTGTGTGTGTGTGTGTGTGTGTGTGTGGTGTGTGTGTGTGTGTGTGTGTGTGTGTGTGTGTGTCTCACCGATAGTTTGTAGACAGCTGGGTTCTGGTATATAATGTTCAGCACTGTGTTGTAGTAGGTGAAGTAGGGCTTATCATCCACTGTCCATTTAAAGGTTGGGTTGGAACCTCCCTCTACAGCAGCAGTATAGCTCTGGAACACACAGAGAGGAGATCACACACACACACACACCCAACACACACACACACACCCCCCAACACACACACACCCAACACACACACACCCCAACACATACACACCCAACACACACACACCCAACACACACACACCCAACACACACACCCCCCCAACACACACACACCCAACACACACACACCCAACACACACACCCCCCCAACCACACACACACCCAACACACACACACCCCCCAACACACACCCCCCCAACACACACACACCCAACACACACACACCCCCCAACACAAACACACCCCCCAACACAAACACACCCAACACACCCCAACACACCCCCAACACACACAAACACAACACACCCCCAACACACACACACACCCAACACACACCCAACACACACCCAACACACACACACCCAACATACCCCCAACACAAACACCCCAACACACCCCAACACAAACACACCCAACACACCCCCAACACAAACACCCCCAACACACCCCAACACAAACACACCCAACACACCCCCAACACAAACACACCCAACACACCCCCAACACAAACACCCCCAACACACCCCCAACACAAACACCCCCAACACACCCCAACACAAACACACCCAACACACCCCCAACACAAACACACCCAACACACCCCAACACAAACACCCCCAACACAAACACACCCAACACACCCCCAACACAAACACCCCCAACACACCCCCAACACAAACACCCCCAACACACCCCCAACACAAACACACCCAACACACCCCCAACACAAACACACCCAACACACCCCAACACAAACACCCCCAACACACCCCAACACAAACACACCCAACACACCCCCAACACAAACACACCCAACACACCCCAACACACACACACCCAACACACCCCCAACACAAACACACCCAACACACCCCAACACAAACACACCCAACACACCCCCAACACAAACACACCCAACACACCCCAACACAAACACACCCAACACAAACACACCCAACACACCCCCAACACAAACACACCCAACACACCCCAACACAAACACACCCAACACACCCCAACACAAACACACCCAACACACCCCCAACACAAACACACCCAACACAAACACACCCAACACCCCCCAACACAAACACACCCAACACAAACACACCCAACACCCCCCAACACAAACACACCCAACACCCCCCAACACAAACACACCCAACACAAACACACCCAACACACCCCCAACACAAACACCCCCAACACAAACACCCCCAACATACCCCCAACACAAACACCCCCAACATACCCCCAACACAAACACACCCAACACACCCAACATACCCCCAACACAAACACACCCAACACAAACACACCCAACACAAACACACCCAACACAAACACACCCAACATACCCCCAACACACCCCCAACACAAACACACCCAACATACCACAAACACACCCAACACACCCAACATACCCCCAACACAAACACACCCAACATACCCCCAACACAAACACACCCAACATACCCCCAACACAAACACACCCAACACACCCCCAACACAAACACACCCAACACAAACACACCCAACACACACACACACACACATTGAACTCACCACGACTGATTCCATGAGGACTCTGTGTCTGGGATGAGGCTGGACCACCAGACCTCTCAGAGGTTCCTCCACCCCGACCAACAGGCTGAGACTGGCCTCCGTCACCTCGCTGTGGACACACACACACACACACACACACACACACACACACACACACACACACACACACACACACACACACACACACACACACACGCACACACACACACACACACACACACACACACACACACGTGATGAGCAACATTGAAACTTAAAGACTTGTGTTAGCTTCCCTAACAGACTAATATACTGTCTATACAATCACACTGTATGTAGATATACTGTATGTAGATATACTGTATGTAGATATACTGTCTATACAATCACACTGTATGTAATATACTGTATGTAGATATACTGTATGTAGATATACTGTCTATACAATCACACTGTATGTAGATATACTGTATGTAGATATACTGTCTATACAATCACACTGTATGTAGATATACTGTATGTAGATATACTGTATGTAGATATACTGTCTATACAATCACACTGTATGTAGATATACTGTATGTAGATATACTGTCTATACAATCACACTGTATGTAGATATACTGTATGTAGATATACTGTATGTAGATATACTGTCTATACAATCACACTGTATGTAGATATACTGTATGTAGGTATACTGTATGAAATACACTGTATGTAGATATACTGTATGTAGATATACTGTCTATACAATCACACTGTATGTAATATACTGTATGTAGATATACTGTATGTAGATATACTGTCTATACAATCACACTGTATGTAGATATACTGTATGTAGATATACTGTCTATACAATCACACTGTATGTAGATATACTGTATGTAGGTATACTGTATGAAATACACTGTATGTAGATATACTGTATGTAGATATACTGTCTATACAATCACACTGTATGTAATATACTGTATGTAGATATACTGTATGTAGATATACTGTCTATACAATCACACTGTATGTAGATATACTGTATGTAGGTATACTGTATGAAATACACTGTATGTAGATATACTGTATGTTATACACTATATGTAGATACACTGTATGTGATATACTGTATGTAGATATACTGTATGTAGATATACTGTACAATCACACTGTATGTAGATATACTGTATGTTATACACTGTATGTAGATATACTATATGTGATATACTGTACGTGATATAGTGTATGTAGATATACTATATGTAGATATACTGTACAATCACACTGTATGTAGATATACTGTATGTAGATATACTGTATGTTATACACTGTATGTAGATATACTGTATGTAGATATACTGTACAATCACACTGTATGTAGATATACTGTATGTTATACACTGTGTGTAGATATACTATATGTGATATACTGTATGTGATATAGTGTATGTAGATATACTATATGTAGATATACTATATGTAGATATACTATATGTAGATATACTGTATGTAGATATACTGTATGTGATATAGTGTATGTAGATATACTATATGTAGATATACTATATGTAGATATACTGTATGTGATATAGTGTATGTAGATATACTATATGTAGATATACTATATGTAGATATACTATATGTAGATATACTGTATGTGATATAGTGTATGTAGATATACTGTATGTAGATATACTATATGTAGATATACTATATGTAGATATACTGTATGTGATATAGTGTATGTAGATATACTGTATGTAGATATACTATATGTAGATATACTATATGTAGATATACTATATGTAGATATACTGTATGTGATATAGTGTATGTAGATATACTGTATGTAGATATACTGTATGTGATATAGTGTATGTAGATATACTATATGTAGATATACTGTATGTAGATATACTGTATGTGATATAGTGTATGTAGATATACTATATGTAGATATACTATATGTAGATATACTGTATGTGATATAGTGTATGTAGATATACTATATGTAGATATACTATATGTAGATATACTGTATGTGATATAGTGTATGTAGATATACTGTATGTAGATATACTGTATGTGATATAGTGTATGTAGATATACTGTATGTAGATATACTGTATGTGATATAGTGTATGTAGATATACTGTATGTAGATATACTGTATGTGATATAGTGTATGTAGATATACTATATGTAGATATACTATATGTAGATATACTGTATGTGATATAGTGTATGTAGATATACTGTATGTGATATAGTGTATGTAGATATACTGTATGTGATATAGTGTATGTAGATACACTGTATGTAGATATACTATATGTGATATACTGTACGTGATATAGTGTATGTAGATATACTATATGTAGATATACTGTACAATCACACTGTATGTAGATATACTGTATGTAGATATACTGTATGTTATACACTGTATGTAGATATACTGTATGTAGATATACTGTACAATCACACTGTATGTAGATATACTGTATGTTATACACTGTGTGTAGATATACTATATGTGATATACTGTATGTGATATAGTGTATGTAGATATACTATATGTAGATATACTATATGTAGATATACTGTATGTAGATATACTGTATGTGATATAGTGTATGTAGATATACTATATGTAGATATACTATATGTAGATATACTGTATGTGATATAGTGTATGTAGATATACTATATGTAGATATACTATATGTAGATATACTATATGTAGATATACTGTATGTGATATAGTGTATGTAGATATACTGTATGTAGATATACTATATGTAGATATACTATATGTAGATATACTGTATGTGATATAGTGTATGTAGATATACTGTATGTAGATATACTATATGTAGATATACTATATGTAGATATACTATATGTAGATATACTGTATGTGATATAGTGTATGTAGATATACTGTATGTAGATATACTGTATGTGATATAGTGTATGTAGATATACTATATGTAGATATACTGTATGTAGATATACTGTATGTGATATAGTGTATGTAGATATACTATATGTAGATATACTATATGTAGATATACTGTATGTGATATAGTGTATGTAGATATACTATATGTAGATATACTGTATGTGATATAGTGTATGTAGATATACTGTATGTAGATATACTGTATGTGATATAGTGTATGTAGATATACTGTATGTAGATATACTGTATGTGATATAGTGTATGTAGATATACTGTATGTAGATATACTGTATGTGATATAGTGTATGTAGATATACTATATGTAGATATACTATATGTAGATATACTGTATGTGATATAGTGTATGTAGATATACTGTATGTAGATATACTGTATGTGATATAGTGTATGTAGATATACTATATGTAGATATACTGTATGTAGATATACTGTATGTGATATAGTGTATGTAGATATACTATATGTAGATATACTATATGTAGATATACTGTATGTGATATAGTGTATGTAGATATACTGTATGTAGATATACTGTATGTGATATAGTGTATGTAGATATACTGTATGTAGATATACTATATGTAGATATACTGTATGTGATATAGTGTATGTAGATATACTGTATGTAGATATACTGTATGTGATATAGTGTATGTAGATATACTATATGTAGATATACTATATGTAGATATACTATATGTAGATATACTGTATGTGATATAGTGTATGTAGATATACTGTATGTAGATATACTGTATGTGATATAGTGTATGTAGATATACTGTATGTAGATATACTGTATGTAGATATACTATATGTAGATATACTGTATGTGATATAGTGTATGTAGATATACTGTATGTAGATATACTATATGTAGATATACTATATGTAGATATACTGTATGTGATATAGTGTATGTAGATATACTGTATGTAGATATACTATATGTAGATATACTATATGTAGATATACTATATGTAGATATACTGTATGTGATATAGTGTATGTAGATATACTATATGTAGATATACTATATGTAGATATACTGTATGTGATATAGTGTATGTAGATATACTGTATGTAGATATACTGTATGTGATATAGTGTATGTAGATATACTATATGTAGATATACTGTATGTAGATATACTGTATGTGATATAGTGTATGTAGATATACTATATGTAGATATACTATATGTAGATATACTATATGTAGATATACTGTATGTGATATAGTGTATGTAGATATACTATATGTAGATATACTATATGTAGATATACTGTATGTGATATAGTGTATGTAGATATACTGTATGTAGATATACTGTATGTGATATAGTGTATGTAGATATACTGTATGTAGATATACTGTATGTGATATAGTGTATGTAGACATACTGTATGTAGATATACTGTATGTGATATAGTGTATGTAGATATACTATATGTAGATATACTATATGTAGATATACTGTATGTGATATAGTGTATGTAGATATACTGTATGTAGATATACTGTATGTGATATAGTGTATGTAGATATACTGTATGTAGATATACTGTATGTGATATAGTGTATGTAGATATACTATATGTAGATATACTATATGTAGATATACTGTATGTGATATAGTGTATGTAGATATACTGTATGTAGATATACTGTATGTGATATAGTGTATGTAGATATACTGTATGTAGATATACTATATGTAGATATACTGTATGTGATATAGTGTATGTAGATATACTGTATGTAGATATACTGTATGTGATATAGTGTATGTAGATATACTATATGTAGATATACTATATGTAGATATACTGTATGTGATATAGTGTATGTAGATATACTGTATGTAGATATACTGTATGTGATATAGTGTATGTAGATATACTGTATGTAGATATACTGTATGTAGATATACTATATGTAGATATACTGTATGTGATATAGTGTATGTAGATATACTGTATGTAGATATACTGTATGCAGATACACTCTTAGAGAAAAGGGTTCCAGAAGGGATCTTCGCTGTCCTCATAGCAGAACCCTTTTTGGTTCCAGGTGGAACCCTTTTTGTTTCCAGGGTAGAAACATTTTGGGTTGCATGTAGAACCCTCTGTGGAACATGGAACAAAAGGGTTCTACCTGGACCAAAGGGTTCTCCTATTGGAACAGCCGAAGATCCCTTTTAAGTTCTAGAACGCACCCTTTTTTCAGTGTAGGGATGTATAGAATCATAGAGATATCTGACCTGTGTGCTGACAGATTCACCACCACCGGCCCCCTCTCCTCCCCTAGCCCCAGATCTATCACCGCAAACAGACTGTGGCTCTGGTCCTCCCCCCCTCTCCCTGGTTCTCCTGCCCTGCCTGCCCCTCTACACTCCCCCACAGTGGGCAGGAAGTCAGGGGGGCAGTGGTCCTGGAAGAGGACACTCTGGTTGCTTCCCTGCCAGTGGACTTTGGCTCCGTACTGGGAGTGGACCCGGAGCAGAACCACCGTCTGGTTGGGCCTGGATCACAATCACAATCATTTGTATTTGCCAAGTACATTAATTCACATGTGCCAGGAATTTGACCAGGTGAAATGGTACTGATAATATCATTACAATAAACAGAATTATACAAGACAGAATATTAATAAAGTCATTTATGAATCCAATCCAATCCAATCCAATCCAATCAAACACAACACAACACAACACAACACAACACAACACAACACAACACAACACAACACAACACAACACAACACAACACAACAACACAACACAACACAACACAACACAACACAACACAACACAACACAACACCACACCACACCACACCACACCACACCACACCACACCACACCACACCACAACACAACACAACACAACACAACACAACACAACACAACACAACACAACACAACACAACACAACACAACACAACACAACACATTACCTGAAGTAGTAGGTTCCGTTCTGAGAGGGGGGGTGGAGGACGGTGAGGCCCAGGGGAGGGACCACGCGGACGGGACATGACGCCGTGACGGGGAAGGCAGGATCGTCGGAGGTCACCTCCAGGCTATAGAGCCCCGGCTGGGGGAGGCCGGAGGAGAGCTGGGACCCCTGTAGCTGTGTCTCACTATGCCCAACGTAGAGCACCCTGATCGGGCAGACCATGTCCACAGCCCAGCCTCCTCCTCGAACATCCTCCAGGGTTATTTCAACGCTCTGGTCCAGGTCCACGGAACCTTCTGATTGGTTGGAGTTGGCCCACAGCCAGTCAGATTGGTTGAGGGCCAGGATTGGCTGTCGCCACGGCGACTGGGGTGAAGGGTCGCAGCGGAGCAGGGAGGCGGGGCCGGCGTCGTGCTGCAGGCCGATGATGTCGCCGGGGGAGACCAGCAGGTCCTCGACACGCTCCCTCATCTGAGGGGGAAGGAGAGGAGGAGAGAGGAGGTAAGAGAGGAGGAGAGAGGAGGCAAGTTTTAAAAGTACCAGTTGTGTTTGTTGTGTGTAGTTGTGTGTATCACTGTAGGTGTTTTGTTCTTTCATCATTGTGTTCATTTGGTGTGTGTGTGTGTGTGTGTGTGACTGTGTGCATCTGTCCATCCACTCACCAGTATGTGTGTAACAGGTCCAGCAGGCAGTGTAACCACCACCTCATCCACCAGGCTGTAGCTAGGACGCAGCGCCCCGGGTGGCAGAGTGTCTGCCTGGGTACAGTTGGCACAGGATCCAGGGTGGCAGGGGCTGGCTAGGGGTAGGCAGCGGCCCAGGAAGGGGCACCACTGCTGGGGAGGAGGGCAGGAGGTGGAGGGTAAAGGGGTGGAGGTGCTGGTCTCCATGGAGACACACAGAGCCACAGGATGACATAGGGGACCACCGCATCCTGGAGGGAGGAGAGTCGTCATGACAGAAACAACATCATGACAGAAACATCATGACAGAAACATCATCATGACAGAAACATCATCATGACAGAAACATCATCATGACAGAAACATCATCATGACAGAAACATCATCATGACAGAAACATCAACATGACAGAAACATCATGACAGAAACATCAACATGACAGAAACATCATCATGACAGAAACATCATCATGACAGAAACATCATCATGACAGAAACATCATGACAGAAACATCATCATGACAGAAACATCATCATGACAGAAACAACATCATGACAGAAACAACATCATGACAGAAACATCATGACAGAAACATCATCATGACAGAAACATCATCATGACAGAAACATCATCATGACAGAAACATCATCATGACAGAAACATCAACATGACAGAAACATCAACATGATAGAAACATCATCATGACAGAAACATCATCATGACAGAAACAACATCATGACAGAAACAACATCATGACAGAAACATCATGACAGAAACATCATCATGACAGAAACATCATCATGACAGAAACATCATCATGACAGAAACATCATGACAGAAACATCAACATGATAGAAACATCATCATGACAGAAACATCATCATGACAGAAACATCATCATGACAGAAACATCAACATGACAGAAACATCAACATGACAGAAACATCATGACAGAAACATCAACATGACAGAAACATCAACATGACAGAAACATCAACATGACAGAAACATCATGACAGAAACATCATCATGACAGAAACATCATGACAGAAACATCAACATGACAGAAACATCATGACAGAAACATCATCATGACAGAAACATCATCATGACAGAAACATCATCATGACAGAAACATCATCATGACAGAAACATCAACATGACAGAAACATCAACATGACAGAAACATCATGACAGAAACATCATCATGACAGAAACATCAACATGACAGAAACAACATCATGACAGAAACATCAACATGACAGAAACATCATGACAGAAACATCATGACAGAAACATCAACATGACAGAAACATCAACATGACAGAAACATCATGACAGAAACATCATCATGACAGAAACATCATCATGACAGAAACATCATCATGACAGAAACATCATCATGACAGAAACATCATCATGACAGAAACATCATCATGACAGAAACATCATGACAGAAACATCAACATGATAGAAACATCATCATGACAGAAACATCATCATGACAGAAACATCATCATGACAGAAACATCAACATGACAGAAACATCAACATGACAGAAACATCATGACAGAAACATCAACATGACAGAAACATCAACATGACAGAAACATCAACATGACAGAAACATCATGACAGAAACATCATCATGACAGAAACATCATGACAGAAACATCAACATGACAGAAACATCATGACAGAAACATCATCATGACAGAAACATCATCATGACAGAAACATCATCATGACAGAAACATCATCATGACAGAAACATCAACATGACAGAAACATCAACATGACAGAAACATCATGACAGAAACATCATCATGACAGAAACATCAACATGACAGAAACAACATCATGACAGAAACATCAACATGACAGAAACATCATGACAGAAACATCATGACAGAAACATCAACATGACAGAAACATCAACATGACAGAAACATCATGACAGAAACATCATCATGACAGAAACATCATCATGACATAAACATCATCATGACAGAAACATCATCATGACAGAAACATCATCATGACAGAAACATCATCATGACAGAAACATCATCATGACAGAAACATCATCATGACAGAAACATCATCATGACAGAAACATCAACATGACAGAAACATCATGACAGAAACATCAACATGACAGAAACATCAACATGACAGAAACATCATGACAGAAACATCATCATGACAGAAACATCATGACAGAAACATCATCATGACAGAAACATCATCATGACAGAAACATCATCATGACAGAAACATCAACATGACAGAAACATCAACATGACAGAAACATCATCATGACAGAAACATCATCATGACAGAAACATCATCATGACAGAAACATCATCATGACAGAAACATCAACATGACAGAAACATCATCATGACAGAAACATCAACATGACAGAAACATCATGACAGAAACATCATGACAGAAACATCAACATGACAGAAACATCAACATGACAGAAACATCATGACAGAAACATCATCATGACAGAAACATCATCATGACAGAAACATCATCATGACAGAAACATCATCATGACAGAAACATCAACATGACAGAAACATCATCATGACAGAAACATCATCATGACAGAAACATCATCATGACAGAAACATCAACATGACAGAAACATCATCATGACAGAAACATCATCATGACAGAAACATCCAGTGCTTAATTTGATCCTGCCAGAACAGGAACCGGCACCTCTACATTTTGGACTGTTTTGTTCCAGAACCTATTTAGCCGGATCAGGTACCTCTCGTGGCATGAAAAATAATTTTCACATTTTGCAAAGTAAAAATTATTATAAAAGTGTTCAAAGTCAATTTGAATTGCCTCTTTGTTAATTACCCTGCCCCCCCCACAAAAAAACGTAACGTTAAAAAGTAGATGTTGATTCGGGCCGGGCCTGATAGTTGATTCGAGGGGGGCCTGATAGTTGATTCGAGGGGGGCCTGATAGTTGATTCGAGGGGGGCCTGATAGTTGATTTGGGCCGGGCCTGATAGTTGATTCGAGGGGGGCCTGATAGTTGATTCGAGGGGGGCCTGATAGTTGATTCGAGGGGGGCCTGATAGTTGATTTGGGCCGGGCCTGATAGTTGATTCGAGGGGGGCCTGATAGTTGATTCGAGGGGGGCCTGATAGTTGATTCGAGGGGGGCCTGATAGTTGATTCGAGGGGGGCCTGATAGTTGATTTGGGCCGGGCCTGATAGTTGATTCGAGGGGGGCCTGATAGTTGATTCGAGGGGGGCCTGATAGTTGATTCGAGGGGGGCCTGATAGTTGATTCGAGGGGGGCCTGATAGTTGATTCGGGCCGGGCCTGATAGTTGATTCGGGCCGGGCCTGATAGTTGATTCGAGGGGGGCCTGATAGTTGATTTGGGCCGGGCCTGATAGTTGATTCGAGGGGGGCCTGATAGTTGATTCGAGGGGGGCCTGATAGTTGATTCGAGGGGGGCCTGATAGTTGATTCGGGCCGGGCCTGATAGTTGATTCGGGCCGGGCCTGATAGTTGATTCGGGCCGGGCTTGATAGTTGAATTCGAGGGGGGCCTGATAGTTGATTTGGGCCGGGCCTGATAGTTGATTCGAGGGGGGCCTGATAGTTGATTCGAGGGGGGCCTGATAGTTGATTCGAGGGGGGCCTGATAGTTGATTCGGGCCGGGCCTGATAGTTGATTCGGGCCGGGCCTGATAGTTGATTCGAGGGGGGCCTGATAGTTGATTCGGGCCGGGCCTGATAGTTGATTCGAGGCGGGCCTGATTGTTGATTCGAGGGGGGCCTGATAGTTGATTCGGGCCGGGCCTGATAGTTGATTCGAGGGGGGCCTGATAGTTGATTCAAGGGGGGCCTGATAGTTGATTCGGGCCGGGCCTGATAGTTGATTCGGGCCGGGCCTGATAGTTGATTCGAGGGGGGCCTGATAGTTGATTTGGGCCGGGCCTGATAGTTGATTCGAGGGGGGCCTGATAGTTGATTCGAGGGGGGCCTGATAGTTGATTTGGGCCGGGCCTGATAGTTGATTCGAGGGGGGCCTGATAGTTGATTCGAGGGGGGCCTGATAGTTGATTCGAGGGGGGCCTGATAGTTGATTCGGGCCGGGCCTGATAGTTGATTCGGGCTGGGCCTGATAGTTGATTCGAGGCGGGCCTGATTGTTGATTCGAGGGGGGCCTGATAGTTGATTCGGGGCGGGCTTAATAGTTGATTCGGGCCGGGCCTGATAGTTGATTCGAGGGGGGCCTGATAGTTGATTCGAGGGGGGCCTGATAGTTGATTCTGGCCGGGCCTGATAGTTGATTCGAGGGGGGCCTGATAGTTGATTCGAGGGGGGCCTGATAGTTGATTCGGGGCGGGCCTGATAGTTGATTCGGGCCGGGCCTGATAGTTGATTCGAGGGGGGCCTGATAGTTGATTCGGGCCGGGCCTGATAGTTGATTCGGGCCGGGCCTGATAGTTGATTCGAGGGGGGCCTGATAGTTGATTCGGGCCGGGCCTGATAGTTGATTCGAGGGGGGCCTGATAGTTGATTCGAGGCGGGCCTGATTGTTGATTCGAGGGGGGCCTGATAGTTGATTCGGGCCGGGCCTGATAGTTGATTCGAGGGGGGCCTGATAGTTGATTCGAGGGGGGCCTGATAGTTGATTCGGGCCGGGCCTGATAGTTGATTCGGGGCGGGCCTGATAGTTGATTCGGGGCGGGCCTGATAGTTGATTCGGGCCGGGCCTGATAGTTGATTCGGGGCGGGCCTGATAGTTGATTCGGGACGGGCCTGATAGTTGATTCGGGGCGGGCCTGATAGTTGATTCGGGGGGGGCCTGATAGTTGATTCGAGGCGGGCCTGATAGTTGATTCGGGGGGGGCCTGATAGTTGATTCGAGGCGGGCCTGATAGTTGATTTGGGGCGGGCCTGATAGTTGATTCGAGGGGGCCTGATAGTTGATTCGAGGGGGGCCTGATAGTTGATTCGGGGCGGGCATGATAGTTGATTCGGGCCGGGCCTGATAGTTGATTCGAGGGGGGCCTGATAGTTGATTCGGGCCGGGCCTGATAGTTGATTCGGGCCGGGCCTGATAGTTGATTCGGGCCGGGCCTGATAGTTGATTCGAGGGGGGCCTGATAGTTGATTCGGGGCGGGCCTGATAGTTGATTCGGGGCGGGCCTGATAGTTGATTCGGGGCGGGCCTGATAGTTGATTCGGGCCGGGCCTGATAGTTGATTCGGGGCGGGCCTGATAGTTGATTCGGGACGGGCCTGATAGTTGATTCGGGGCGGGCCTGATAGTTGATTCGGGGGGGGCCTGATAGTTGATTCGAGGCGGGCCTGATAGTTGATTCGGGGGGGGCCTGATAGTTGATTCGAGGCGGGCCTGATAGTTGATTTGGGGCGGGCCTGATAGTTGATTCGAGGCGGGCCTAATAGTTGATTTGGGCCGGGCCTGATAATTGATTCGGGCCGAATGTGAGAAGCAAGCCTGTATCTCTCACAGAACTAGAATGAGATTCACTTTCTATGTTCTCTCTCCCTCTCTCTGTTCTGATAGACATGAGCCTGCAACTCCCGTCTCTCCTGCGTTGCACTTCATCATTTATTTAGTTACAGAATTATAACCGCTTGAAGGGTTCTGGAGAGGCTGCAGAACCCCTGATAAATGTAAATACATTTGGCAAAATTACAGAATTACTGCTGTCTGTTCAGAAAGAAATGAAACCATTCAGAATGTCCTACTACACCATGAGAAGGCCTATCATTAAGCCACAGACGATCAATAGCTTCTTTTAAAAACTGCCTTGCTGTGGATTGTAGTCCATAACAAGACCTACAGTCAGGAATGTTCTGCAAATCTGTCAGTGAACGACAGCATGCAGACAAAACAGGCCTTTCACAATATTTCAAATACAAATCGCAGGAAAACACAGGTAGGAAAGCAAATGTCTCCTGCAGAAAACAGAAGACTAATCTGTCTGCTGTAGGCGGACAAAATATTTCATCAACTTCGAAATATTGTTTTACATAGTAAAGAGAGAGAGAGAGAGGCTTTTGGCACGAACACATCGGCCATCACCAGTGAGTGATCTGAGCATCATTAGGTGAGTCAGTGAAACTGGAAAGCATTTTTAGGACTATAATTTCCTCCTCACATTGTGTCTCCACACATCTAGGTCTAGACTATTGATGGGCACAAGACAAGGTCGATTTTTATTGATCTCAGATTCTCAGTTTGTCAGGGTCAAAGCAGTCTGCAATGTCCATCATTTGTGAGTTATTGAAAAAGATTCTGCCAGTCTCCAGTCATCTACAGAATTGCATGAAATGAGTTTATAAAAGGCCAGACTTTTCCCGGACCCTCAACAACTAAACATGTTCCCAGTGTGTGCAACTTCTGTAAGTGCCTCTACTCTACTGCTCTATGCCACTACGCAAATGTGATGATATGCATGCAAGGATTTATTATAAAAGGTGTTGTTTTTTCTCAGGCATTCTGGTATCTCAGAACTCCCCCCTGTCATGCTCACTGTTGGTTCCGGAACCTCCCAATTTACAAATGAAGCACTGGAAACATCATCATGACAAGAAACATCATCATCTGTCATTTCAGCCTTTGGTTTTATGACTCAAGCAGTTCAGAGTATTGAGCTTTCTGTCTTGACAGATGAAAAACAGCAAAACTAAACTAGACTTTCCACTGACAGGAAGCCAAAAGGCAATGGAAGAGATGGAGGGATGAGAGAGGATGGGAGAGAAAGAGAGAGCTGGCAGAGGTAGAGATAGAGGGAGCTGGCAGAGGGAGAGATAGAGAGAGCTGGCAGAGGGAGAGAAAGAGAGAGCTGACAGAGGGAGAGATAGAGAGAGCTGACAGAGGGAGAGAAAGAGAGAGCTGACAGAGGGAGAGATAGAGAGAGCTGACAGAGGGAGAGATAGAGAGAGCTGGCAGAGGGAGAGATAGAGAGAGCTGGCAGAGGGAGAGATAGAGAGAGCTGGCAGAGGGAGAGAAAGAGAGAGCTGGCAGAGGGAGAGATAGAGAGAACTGGCAGAGGGAGAGATAGAGAGAACTGGCAGAGGGAGAGAAAGAGAGAACTGGCAGAGGGAGAGATAGAGAGAACTGGCAGAGGGAGAGAAAGAGAGAACTGGCAGAGGGAGAGAAAGAGAGAACTGGCAGAGGGAGAGAAAGAGAGAGCTGGCAGAGGGAGAGATAGAGAGAGCTGGCAGAGGGAGAGATAGAGAGAGCTGGCAGAGGGAGAGATAGAGAGAGCTGGCAGAGGGAGAGATAGAGAGAGCTGGCAGAGGGAGAGATAGAGAGAGCTGGCAGAGGGAGAGATAGAGAGAGCTGGCAGAGGGAGAGATAGAGAGAGCTGGCAGAGGGAGAGATAGAGAGAGCTGGCAGAGAAAGCACAAGAGCTGAAGTTGTGGGTAAATATTTTGGAGATGAGCAGTGTTTGCAATCAGCGATTGTGTGTGTGTGTGCTTGTGTGTGTGTGTGTGTGTGTGTGTGTGTGTGTTAGCGGAGTGTGTGTGCTTGTGGGTATGTGTGTAGATAGTGTTCTTGGCAGAATATCAATCGCCCAATAAGCAGATTCACTATCTATAATTAATAATATACATATCTCTCTCTCTCTCTCCCTCCCTCCGTAATCACTCTCTATCCCTCCCTCCGCCATCTCTCTCTCTCCCTCCCTCCGCCATCTCTCTCTCTCCCTCCCTCCGCCATCTCTCTCCCTCCCTCCGCCATCTCTCTCTCCCTCCCTCCGCCATCTCTCTCTCTCCTCCCTCTCTCTGCCATCTCTCTGTGTGTGTGTGTGTTATTGGTCTGTCTACCTATGTGTCCTCGAAGACAGAGGAGAAGATGGAAGAATAGATGTCTCTGTTGACTGAACTGAAACACACACCCCTGATCTTGTGTGTGTGTGTGTGTGTGTGTGTGTGTGTGTGTGTGTGTGTGTGTGTGTGTGTGTGTGTGTGTGTGTGTGTGTGTGTGTGTGTGTGTGTGTGTGTGTGTGTGTGTGTGTGTGTGTGCACTTGCATGTGCAGCAGGCAAATAACTTAAAGCAGTCAACAGACCTTAGACCTCAATTCAATCAATTTTGAATGTGACCAATATCAAGAAAACATTATCCTAGTAGTACTACTGGAGAAAACATTATCCTAGTAGTACTACTGGAGAAAACATTATCCTAGTAGTACTACTGGAGAAAACATTATCCTAGTAGTACTACTGGAGAAAACATTATCCTAGTAGTACTACTGGAGAAAACATTATCATAGTATTACTACTGGACAAACCATTATCCTAGTAGTACTACTGAAGAAAACATTATCCTATTAGTACTACTGGAGAAAGCACCAATCTAGTAGTACTACTGGAGAAAACATTATCCTAGCAGTACTACTGGAGAAAACACTATCCTAGTAGTACTACTGGAGAAAACACTATCCTAGCAGTACTACTGGAGAAAACATTATCCTAGTAGTACCACTGGAGAAAAACATTATCCTATTAGTACTACTGGAGAAAGCACCAATCTAGTAGTACTACTGGAGAAAACATTATCCTAGCAGTACTACTGGATAAAACACTATCCTAGCAGTACTACTGGAGAAAACATTATCCTAGTAGTACCACTGGAGAAAACATTATCCTAGTAGTACTACTGGAGAAAACATTATCCTAGTAGTACTACTGGAGAAAACACTATTCTAGTAGTACTACTGGAGAAAACATTATCCTATTAGTACTACTGAAGAAAACACTATCCTAGTAGTACTACTGGAGAAAACATTATCCTATTAGTACTACTGAAGAAAACACTATTCTAGTAGTACTACTGGAGAAAACATTATCCTATTAGTACTACTGAAGAAAACACCAATCTAGTAGTACAACTGATAAATAAGAGCGTGTAAAAGGTTTATTCCTACATATGTGACTGTTCCTCAACCTTGGTGTGTGTGTTCCTCTTTGTATACCGTGTGATTACAACATGTCACATCAGGACCTGATGGCCCTGTTGAGAGGGTATGTAACAGTGTGAGAGACAGTCGCGGTGGGGGGGGCTGCAGCTGCTGTAATGGAAGAGTAAACAGATACACATCTGGCAGAGTGGCCCCGCTAAGCGTGTGTGTGTGTGTGTGTGTGTGTGTGTGTGTGTGTGTGTGTGTGTGTGTGTGTGTGTGTGTGTGTGTGTGTGTGAGAGTGTATCTATCTATCTGTGTGTTCTCTAACATCTGTGTGTGTGTGTGTCTAGTCTCCTACCTTGGGGGCTGTACTGGCAGACGTAGGCCCGTTTAGTGCTGCAGGGGTGTGAGCTGGGCAGAGCTGTGTGGTCTAGAGACACACACACTTTCCCCCGAACCAGCGTAGCCCGGTCTCTCCCTCCGCCCTCGCCCTCCAGCGCCTCCGAGCCGCCCACCCAGCGCAGCGAGCCTGGAGAGTCCACGTCACTGAGACCCAACCAAACACCACGCTCCCTGTAGGGGGTAGAGAACACACACACCTTAGACACACACACTATAGAAAACACACACGTTTAAAGAACACACACACACACGTTAGCGAAGGAGACCACACACACACACACACACACACACACACATCAGTTACGTGTGGTAACAGAACACTAGGGTCACACTAAGGTCTACAGCGTGTGTGTACATGTGTGTGTGTGTGTGTACGTGTGTGTATGTGTACGTGTGTGTGTGTGTGTGTGTGTACATGTGTGTGTATGTGTACGTGTGTGTGTGTGTGTACATGTGTGTGTGTGTGTGTGTACATGTGTGTGTGTGTGTGCGTGTGTGTGTGTGTGTGTACATGTGTGTGTGTGTGTGTGTGTGTGTGTGTGTGTGTGTTACAGGATTTACTTCTAAACTGTGTCACGACACCATTTAGTTTCAAAAGCTCCTTTTTCCCACCAGGAAGAGAAAACTCTGGCTGCCGAAGAGAAAACTCAGACTGCCGAAGAGAAAACTCAGACTGCCGAAGAGAAAACTCAGACTGCCGAAGAGAAAACTCAGACTGCCAAAGAGAAAACTCAGACTGCCGAAGAGAAAACTCAGACTGCCGAAGAGAAAACTCAGGCACAGTGCTTCCTGATCCACTTTAACTCCTGTGCAGAGTTCCACATGGAATGGTTGTTTCTGCTCTCTGAACGTTTGAACAGCACAACAGGCCTTTATTACAGAGCATAGTTCATCTCTCTCTCTCTCTCTCTCTCTCTCTCTCCAATTGGTTGTATCTCTTTCACTCGCTGTTATACACTCTCTTCACTCGTTACACACTCACACCCGTTGCTCTTGTTATTTTTCAAATGTCTCTCCCGCTTCCCCTCTCTTCTCTTTTCGTCTCGATTTCTCCAATTCTCGATACACACACACCCGTTCTCTTGTTATTTTTCAAACGTCTCTCTGTAGGGCTCCAGCAGCCAAATACTCACATCTGGAGAAAACTAGAACTGGGGAAAATAGAGGGGAGAGAAAATGAGGTCTTTGTGCCAAAAAAGAAAACAATGAAGAAGTGGGTTCTTACATAAGATGCAGAGGAGAGGAGAGGAGAGGAGAGGAGAGGAGAGGAGAGGAGAGGAGAGGAGAGGAGAGGAGAGGAGAGGAGAGGAGAGGAGAGGAGAGGAGAGGAGAGGAGAGGAGAGGAGAGGAGAGGAGAGGAGAGGAGAGGAGAGGAGAGGAGAGGAGAGGAGAGGAGAGGAAGGAGAGGAGAGGAGGAGAGAAGAGGAGGGAGAGAAGAGGAGAGAAGGAGAGGAGGAGAGAAGAGGAGAGGAGGAGAGAAGAGGAGAGGAGGAGAGAAGAGTGTAGTCTGTATGTAGTCCATCTATACTGTAGATGTTTAACCAGGTAGACTGTAGTCCATCTATACTGTAGATGTTCAACCAGGTAGACTGTAGTCCATCTATACTGTAGATGTTCAACCAGGTAGACTGTAGTCCATCTATACTGTAGATGTTCAACCAGGTAGACTGTAGTCCATCTATACTGTAGATGTTCAACCAGGTAGACTGTAGTCCATCTATACTGTAGATGTTCAACCAGGTAGACTGTAGTCCATCTATACTGTAGATGTTCAACCAGGTAGACTGTAGTCCATCTATACTGTAGATGTTCAACCATCTGCAGACTTTTCAACAGCATATCCCCCCGACCTCTTAAGAGCAGAGCCTCAGCCCTCAGATTAATGATGGGTGTGGAGCAGTGAAACACACACACACACACACACACACACACACACACACACACACACACACACACACACACACACACACACACACACACACACACACACACACACACACACAGTGAACTGTGGAGGACTCTTCCTATGGTTGTGGTGCAGCTGTGTTTATATGACTGGTAGAGACCAGAACAGAGAACCCTGTGTGTGTGTGTGTGTGTGTGTGTGTGTGTGTGTGTGTGTGTGTGTGTGTGTGTGTGTGTGTGTGTGTGTGTGAGAGCCAGTCTGCACGTGGACCAGCTAGACCAACACTTACCTTACACGTTCTAGAACATATTACATTTCCCCTGAATACATTTCTTCATTTCTCTGACGGTGTAACACCTTGTAGCTGTACAGCCAGGACCACCCACTGATGTCAGATACAATCCTCTGTGTTACAACTCATTTCTTAATTTCTCTGACGGTGTAACACCTTGTAGCTGTACAGCCAGGACCACCCACTGATGTCAGATACAATCCTCTGTGTTACAACTAATTACAACTCATTTCTTCATTTCTCAGACGGTGTAACACCTTGTAGCTGTACAGCCAGGACCACCCACTGATGTCAGATACAATCCTCTGTGTTACAACTAATTACAACTCATTTCTTCCCAACTGCTACTAGCGCTGAGCAATTAACTGACATTTCTGTTATTTTTCCTTTTTTATTTTAAACAACTAATTTACCCACGTCAGTTCAATTCTAATTGTTTCTGAGTGCTCAATGCGCAGTTCCTCTAGAGATAAATCAGGTCAAGGACAAACTACGTGATGTAGTAGGGAGTTGTAGTTCCCAACAGGCCAATATCCTACATACTTCATATATTTAAAAACACAAAATGGATCATACGGGGATGATTTCTGCTTTTTTAAAAGTTACATATCTTGAAAAGTTGATTGCTGACAAGAAAAACATCTTGGGAATATATCAACAATGGACTAATGAAACAAATCGCACAAGATCGTTTCTTTAAACAGAAAGACAAGATGGAGGAGAAAAACAAAAACAACCAAAACAAGAAATTAACAACTAGCAGTGTGTATGTTTTTTATTTCACCTTTATTTCACCAGGTAGGCCAGTTGAGAACAAGTTCTCATTTACAATTGCGACCTGGCCAAGATAAAGCAAAGCAGTTCGACAACATACAAAAACACAGAGTTACACATGGAGTAAAACAACATACAATCAATGATGCAGTAGAAAAAAATAAGACTATATACAATGTGAGCAAATGATGTGAGATAAGGGAGGTAAAGGCAAAAAAGGCCATGGTGGCAAAGTAAATACAATATAGCAAGTAAAACACTGGAATGGTAGATTTGTAGTTTGAAGAAAGTTCAAAGTTAAAATATAAATAATATGGTGCAAAGGAGCAAAATAAATAAAATAAATAAATACAGTAGGGGAAGAGGTAGTAGTTTGGGCTAAATTATAGATGGGCTATGTACAGGTGCAGTGATCTGGAAGCTGCTCTGATAGCTGGTGCTTAAAGCAAGTGAGGGAGATAAGTGTTTCCAGTTTCAGAGATTTTTGTAGTTCGTTCCAGTCATTGGCAGCAGAGAACTGGAAGGAGAGACGACCAAAGGAGGAGTTGGCTTTAGGGGTGACCAGAGAGATATACCTGCTGGAGCGCGTGCTACAGGTGGGTGCTGCTATGGTGACCAGTGAGCGGAGATAAGGGGGACTTTACCTAGCAGGGTCTTGTAGATGACCTGGAGCCAATGTGTTTGGCGACGATTATGAAGCGAAGTCCAGCCAACGAGAGCGTACAGGTCGCAGTGGTGGGTTGTATATGGGGCTTTGGTGACAAAACGGATGGCACTGTGATAGACTGCATCCAGCTTGTTGAGTAGGGTATTGGAGGCTATTTTGTAAATGACATCGCCGAAGTCGAGGATCGGTAGGATGGTCAGTTTTACGAGGGTATGTTTGGCAGCATGAGTGAAGGAGGCTTTGTTGCGAAATAGGAAGCCAATTCTAGATTTAACTTTGGATTGGAGATGTTTGATGTGAGTCTGGAAGGAGAGTTTACAGTCTAACCAGACACCTAGGTATTTGTAGTTGTCCACAAATTCTAAGTCAGAACCGTCCAGAGAAGTGATGCTGGACAGGCGGGCAGGTGCAGGCAGCGATCGGTTGAAGAGCATGCATTTAGTTTTACTTGTGTTTAGGAGCAGTTGGAGACCACGGAAGGAGAGTTGAATGGCATTGAAGCTCGTCTGGAGGGTTGTTAACACAGTGTCCAAAGAAGGGCCAGATGTATACAGAATGGTGTCGTCTGCGTAGAGGTGGATCAGAGATTCACCAGCAGCAAGAGCGACATCATTGATGTATACAGAGAAAAGAGTTGGCCCAAGAATTGAACCCTGTGGTACCCCATAGAGACTGCCAGAGGTCCGGACAGCAGGCCCTCCGATTTGACACACTGAACTCTGTCAGAGAAGTAGTTGGTGAACCAGGCGACGCAATCGTTTGAGAAACCAAGGCTACTGAGTCTGCCGATGAGGATGTGATGATTAACCGAGTCAAAAGCTTTGGCCAGGTCAATGAATACGGCAGCACAGTATTGTTTCTTATCGATGGCGGTTACGATGTCGTTTAGGACCTTGAGCGTGGCTGAGGTGCACCCATGACCAGCTCTGAAACCAGATTGCATAGCGGAGAGGGTGCGGTGGGATTCGAAATGGTCGGTAATCTGTTTGTTGACTTGGCTTTCGAAGACCTTAGAAAGGCAGGGTAGGATGGATATAGGTCTGTAGCAATTTGGGTCAAGAGTGTCACCTCCTTTGAAGAGGGGGATGACAGCAGCTGCTTTCCAATCTATGGGAATCTCAGACGACACGAAAGAGAGGTTGAACAGGCTAGTAATAGGGGTTGCAATAATTTCGGCAGATAATTTAAAAAATAAAGGGTCCAGATTGTCAAGCCCAGCTGATTTGTAGGGGTCCAGATTTTGCAGCTCTTTCAGAACATCAGCTGAATGGATTTGGGAGAAGGAGAAATGGGGGAGGCTTGGGCAAGTAGCTGTGGGGGGTGCAGTGCTGTTGAATGCAGTAGGGGTAGTTAGGTGGAAAGCATGGCCAGCCGTAGAAAAATGCTTATTGAAATTCTCAATTATAGTGGGCTTATCGGTGGTGACAGAGTTTCCTATCCTCAGTGCAGTGGGCAGTTGGGAGGAGGTGTTCTTATTCTCCATGGACTTTACAATGTCCCAGAACTTTTTAGAGTTTGAGTTGCAGGAAGCAAATTCTGTTTGAAAAAGCTAGCCTTGGCGTTTCTAACTGCCTGTGTGTATTGGTTTCTAACTTCCCTGAAAAGTTGCATATCGCGGGGGCAGTTCGATGCTAATGCAGAACCCCACAGGATGTTTTTGTGTTGGTTAAGGGCAGTCAGGTCTGGGGAGAACCAAGGGCTATATCTGTTCCTGGTTCTAAATTTCTTGAATGGGGCATGCTTATTTAAGATGGTGAGGAAGGCATTTTTTTTAAATAACCAGGCATCCTCTACTGACGGGA
Source organism: Salmo salar (assembly GCF_965601325.2). NCBI lineage: Eukaryota > Metazoa > Chordata > Actinopteri > Salmoniformes > Salmonidae > Salmo > Salmo salar. Next base: position 16,595,959 of record NC_138302.1, read on the forward strand.
TGAGTTCAATATCCTTCCAGGATACCAGGGCCAGGTCGATTAGAAAGGCTTGCTCGTTGAAATGTTTCAGGGAGCGTTTGACAGTGATGAGTGGAGGTCGTTTGACCGCTGACCCATTACGGGTGCAGGCAATGAGGCAGTGATCTCTGAGATCTTGGTTGAAAACAGCAGAGGTGTATTTAGAGGGCACGTTGGTTAGGATGATATCTATGAGGGTGCCAGTGTTTGCGGCTTTGGGGTTGTACCTGGTGGGTTCATTAATAATTTGTGTGAGATTGAGGGCATCAAGCTTGGATTGTAGGATGGCTGGGGTGTTAAGCATGTCCCAGTTTAGGTCACCTAGTAGCACGAGCTCTGAAGATAGATGGGGGGCAATCAGTTCACATATGGTGTCCAGAGCACAGCTAGGGGCCGAGGGGGGTCTATAGATTTACATTTACATTTAAGTCATTTAGCAGACGCTCTTATCCAGAGCGACTTACAAATTGGTGCATTCACCTTATGATTTCCAGTGGAACAACCACTTTACAATAGTGCATCTAAATCTTTTAAGGGGGGGGGGGGGGGGGGGTTAGAAGGATTACTTTATCCTATCCTAGGTATTCCTTAAAGAGGTGGGGTTTCAGGTGTCTCCGGAAGGTGGTGATTGACTCCGCTGTCCTGGCGTCGTGAGGGAGCTTGTTCCACCATTGGGGTGCCAGAGCAGCGAACAGTTTTGACTGGGCTGAGCGGGAACTGTGCTTCCTCAGAGGTAGGGGGGCCAGCAGTCCAGAGGTGGATGAACGCAGTGCCCTTGTTTGGGTGTAGGGCCTGATCAGAGCCTGAAGGTATGGAGGTGCCGTTCCCTTCACAGCTCTGTAGGCAATCACCATGGTCTTGTAGCGGATGCGAGCTTCAACTGGAAGCCAGTGGAGAGAGCGGAGGAGCGGGATGACGTGAGAGAATTTGGGAAGGTTGAACACCAGACGGGCTGCGGCGTTCTGGATGAGTTGTAGGGGTTTAATGGCACAGGCAGGGAGCCCAGCCAACAGCGAGTTGCAGTAATCCAGACGGGAGATGACAAGTGCCTGGATTAGGACCTGCGCCGCTTCCTGTGTGAGGCAGGGTCGTACTCTGCGAATGTTGTAGAGCATGAACCTACAGGATCGGGTCACCGCCTTGATGTTAGTGGAGAACGACAGGGTGTTGTCCAGGATCACGCCAAGGTTCTTAGCACTCTGGGAGGAGGACACAAGGGAGTTGTCAACCGTGATGGCGAGATCATGGAACGGGCAGTCCTTCCCCGGGAGGAAGAGCAGCTCCGTCTTGCCGAGGTTCAGCTTGAGGTGGTGATCCGTCATCCACACTGATATGTCTGACAGACATGCAGAGATGCGATTCGCCGCCTGGTTATCAGAAGGGGGAAAGGAGAAGATTAATTGTGTGTCGTCTGCATAGCAATGATAGGAGAGACCATGTGAGGATATGACAGAGCCAAGTGACTTGGTGTATAGCGAGAATAGGAGAGGGCCTAGAACAGAGCCCTGGGGGACACCAGTGGTGAGAGCGCATGGTGCGGAGACAGATTCTCGCCACGCCACCTGGTAGGAGCGACCTGTCAGGTAGGACGCAATCCAAGCGTGGGCCGCGCCGGAGATGCCCAACTCGGAGAGGGTGGAGAGGAGGATCTGATGGTTCACAGTATCAAAGGCAGCAGATAGGTCTAGAAGGATGAGAGCAGAGGAGAGAGAGTTAGCTTTAGCAGTGCGGAGAGCCTCCGTGACACAGAGAAGAGCAGTCTCAGTTGAATGCCCACTCTTGAAACCTGACTGATTAGGATCAAGAAGGTCATTCTGAGAGAGATAGCAGGAGAGCTGGCCAAGGACGGCACGTTCAAGAGTTTTGGAGAGAAAAGAAAGAAGGGATACTGGTCTGTAGTTGTTGACATCGGAGGGATCGAGTGTTGGTTTTTTCAGAAGGGGTGCAACTCTCGCTCTCTTGAAGACGGAAGGGACGTAGCCAGCGGTCAAGGATGAGTTGATGAGCAAGGTGAGGAAGGGGAGAAGGTCTCCGGAAATGGTCTGGAGAAGAGAGGAGGGGATAGGGTCAAGGGGGCAGGTTGTTGGGCAGCCGGCCGTCACAAGACGCGAGATTTCATCTGGAGAGAGAGGGGAGAAAGAGGTCAAAGCACAGGGTAGGGCAGTGTGAGCAGGACCAGCGGTGTCGTTTGACTTGACGAGGATCGGATATCGTCAACCTTCTTTTCAAAATGGTTGACGAAGTCATCCGCAGAGAGGGAGGAGGGGGGGGGAGGGGGAGGAGGATTCAGGAGGGAGGAGAAGGTAGCAAAGAGCTTCCTAGGGTTAGAGGCAGATGCTTGGAATTTAGAGTGGTAGAAAGTGGCTTTAGCAGCAGAGACAGAAGAGGAGAATGTAGAGAGGAGGGAGTAAAAGGATGCCAGGTCCGCAGGGAGGCGAGTTTTCCTCCATTTCCGCTCGGCTGCCCGGAGCCCTGTTCTGTGAGCTCGTAGTGAGTCGTCGAGCCACGGAGCAGGAGGGGAGGACCGAGCCGGCCTGGAGGATAGGGGACAGAGAAAATCAAAGGATGCAGAAAGGGAGGAGAGGAGGGTTGAGGAGGCAGAATCAGGAGATAGGTTGGAGAAGGTTTGAGCAGAGGGAAGAGATGATAGGATGGAAGAGGAGAGAGTAGCGGGAGAGAGAGAGCGAAGGTTGGGACGGCGCAATACCATCCGAGTAGGGGCAGAGTGAGAAGTGTTGGATGAGAGCAAGAGGGAAAAGGATACAATGTAGTGGTCGGAGATTTGGAGGGGAGTTGCAATGAGATTAGTGGAAGAACAGCATCTAGTAAAGATGAGGTCAAGCGTATTGCCTGCCTTGTGAGTAGGGGGGGAAGGTGAGAGGGTGAGGTCAAAAGAGGAGAGGAGTGGAAAGAAGGAGGCAGAGAGGAATGAGTCAAAGGTAGACGTGGGGAGGTTAAAGTCACCCAGAACTGTGAGAGGTGAGCCATCCTCAGGAAAGGAACTTATCAAGGCGTCAAGCTCATTGATGAACTCTCCAAGGGAACCTGGAGGGCGATAAATGATAAGGATGTTAAGCTTGAAAGGGCTGGTAACTGTGACAGCATGGAATTCAAATGAGGAGATAGACAGATGGGTCAGGGGAGAAAGAGAGAATGTCCACTTGGGAGAGATGAGGATTCCAGTGCCACCACCCCGCTGGCTCGATGCTCTAGGGGTATGCGAGAACACGTGGGCAGACGAAGAGAGAGCAGTAGGAGTAGCAGTGTTATCTGTGGTAATCCATGTTTCCGTCAGCGCCAGGAAGTCTAGGGACTGGAGGGTAGCATAGGCTGAGATGAACTCAGCCTTGTTGGCAGCAGACCGGCAGTTCCAGAGGCTGCCGGAGACCTGGAACTCCACGTGGGTCGTGCGCGCTGGGACCACCAGGTTAGAGTGGCAGCGGCCACGCGGTGTGAAGCGTTTGTATGGCCTGTGCAGAGGGGAGAGACCAGGGATAGACAGACACATAGTTGACAAGCTACAGAAGTGTTGTTTCTTGTATTATTGTCTCTTGTGTCTTTAGAGAACTGTTTCACTTTGATATCCTTTTTCTTCTGTCCTGATTTTCTCTTTCTTTTCTTCTGTTAACTAGATATTCTTTGTTGTTCTTCGTTAGCTAGCTAGCTTCTTCCAAAAGAGTCCCTAGCAACTGCTTAGCAACTGGTAAACAATTCAGCTAGCTAAGATTACTACAATTTTATGAAAAATAGTTATTTTTCAAAAGCCTATCTTCTCTGTTTGTTGCTTGTTTTTTCTCCTATTCAGTCTTGCAGTTTTCTTTTGCTTTTTTCCGATGTACTTCACTCTAAAAACCATGTAAATTTCAATATTTGTAGGAGCTCATTTTTCAGCTGCTGCTGCTCAAATTGGAGTTCCGGAACCACAGCAGGCGGCGACGGTGAGAGACTTGTTTTTGGAGAGGTGGATTTTTAAAAGTAGAAGTTCAAATTGTTTGGGTACAGACCTGGAAAGCAGGACAGAACTCTGCAGGCTATCTCTGCAGTAGATTGCAACACCGCCCCCTTTGGTCGTTCTATCTTGTCTGAAAACGTTGTAGTTAGGGATGAAGATTTCAGAGTTGTTGGTGGACTTCCTAAGCCAAGATTCAGACACAGCTAGGACATCCGGGTTGGCAGAGTGTGCTAAAGCAGTGAATAAAACAAACTTAGGGAGGAGGCTTCTAATGTTAACATGCATGAAACCAAGGCTATTACGGTTACAGAAGTCATCAAAAGAGAGCGCCTGGGGAGTAGGAGTGGAGCCAGGCCCTGCAGGGCCTGGATTCACCTCCACATCCCCAGAGGAGCAGAGAAGAATGAGTATGAGGGTACGGCTAAAAGCTATAAGAATTGGTCGTCTATGACGTCCAGATTAGAGAGTAAAAGGAGCAGGTTTCTGGGGGCGCTAAAATAGCTTCAAGGTATAATGTACAGACAAAGGTATGGTGGGATGTGAATACAGAGGAGGTAAACCTAAGCATTTAGTGATGATGAGAGAGATATTGTCTCTAGAAACATCATTGAAACCAGAAGATGTCATAGCATGTGTGGGTGGAGGAACTGAGAGGTTGGATAAGGTATAATGAGCAGGGCTAGAGGCTCTACAGTGAAATAAGCCAATAAACACTAACCAGAACAGCAATGGACATTGCATATTGACATTAAGGAGAGGCATGCTTAGCCGAGTGATCAAAGGGTCCAGTGAGATTCAGACAGCTAGCCGGGCCATAGGTAGCAAGCTGGTGGAAGATGGAGGGAGGTCTGTTTTTAGCCACCTCGTGCGTTTCCGTCTGTGGGTTAGTGGGGTTCCGTGTGGAAGGGGGGACCAGTCCAAGTTGGCAGAATAGTTAGTTATAGTGGCCCAAGAAAAGTGTCCGATAGACCTATTCAGATCGCGGCCGATAAGACAGCTAACGATTAGCCGGCCGCAGATGGGCGATCAGGTTACGTCGCGACGGAGGGGCCAGTTGGATAAGTCCCTCGGGCAGATAACGTCGGTGGTCCAGTCGTGAAGGCCCGATGGGGCTCCGCATCGGCAGTAAAACGGGTCAGGATAGGTGATTGTAGCCCAGGAGACACTTCAGCTGGCTAGCTCAGGAAAAGCCCACGAGTGGCTGACGGAACTCTTCAGCTGGCTAGCTCAGGAATAATGTGTGTTAATTCCGGGACCGACGTTGCCAATAGTCACTCAGGTAGCAGCTAGTTAGCTGCAAGATCCAGGTGTAAATGTCCAGAGCCTGCGGTAGAAATCGGGGAAAGGAGAGAGAATAGGTCTGGTATGCTCTGGTCTGAGTCGCGCTGTACAAAAACTGGCGATAGCTTTTCGAGCTAATGGATAGCTGAGGACAGCTAACCGTGGCTAGCTGAACTCCAACGTTAGCCAGTGAAAATGGCTAACCTCTGGCTAGCTTCTGTTGTGGATTTCAGATTTGAGGTAAATAATACTTTCTTTTTTAAATTGGTGAGGCGGGTTGCAGGAGAGTGCTTTGAGGTTGAGTTTTAGAAGAAAAAATTAAAAAAGATATGTGAAGAAAAATATGTAAATATATATATACACGGGACACGACAAGAGGAGGGTAAAGGACGTCTGAACTGCTACGCCATCTTGGAATGAATGTATATAAACTACCGTTCAAAACTCTGGGGTCACTTAGAAATGTCCTTGTTTTTGAAAGAAAAGCACATTTTCTGTCCATTAAAATAACATCAAATTGATCAGAAATACAGTGTAGACATTGTTAATGTTGTAAATGACTATTGTAGCTGGAAACGGCTGATTTTTAATGGAATATCTACACAGGCGTACAGAGGCCTATTATCAGCAACCATCACTCCTGTGTTCCAATGGCACGTTGTGTTAGCTAATCCAAGTTTATCATTTTAAAAGGATAATTGATCATTAGAAAACCCTTTTGCATTATTTTAGCACAGCTGAAAACTGTTGTGCTGATTTAAAGAAGCAATAAAACTGGCCTTCTTTAGACTAGTTGAGTATCTGGAGCATCAGCATTTGTGGGTTCGATTACAAGCTCAAAATGACCAGAAACAAAGAACTTTCTTCTGAAACTCATCAGTCTATTCTTGTTCTGAGAAATGAAGGCTATTCCATGCAAGAAATTGACAAGAAACTGAAGATCTCGTACAACACTGTGTACTACTCCCTTCACAGAACAGCGCAAACTGGCTCTAACCAGAATAGAAAGAGTGGGAGGCCCCGGTGCACAACTGAGCAAGAGGACAAGTACATTAGACGGTCTAGTTTGAGAAACAGATGCCTCACAAGTCCTCAACTGCTTCATTAAATAGTACCCGCAAAACACCAGTCTCAATGTCAACAGTGAAGAGGCGACTCCGGGATGCTGGCCTTCTAGGCAGAGTTGCAAAGAAAAAGCCATATCTGAGACTGGCCAATAAAAATAAGCTTTTGAACGTGTGTGTGTGTGTGTGTGTGTGTGTGTGTGTGTGTGTGTGTGTGTGTGTGTGTGTGTAACTATGTCTCACTGTAGGAAGCCATAAACAGAGCTACACCAGCCAACTTAATGTGTGACAGCACACACACACACACACACACACACACACACACACACACACACACACACACCACACACACACACACACACACACCAGCCCCCCACCCCCTCCTCTTCCCACTACTCACTGTGTGACTCTGCAGGCCAGCAGCCTGCGTAGGGCGTCAGTGCGGACCACGGCCAGGTCTCCCCCTGTAGAGGAGCACTGTCGCCTGGCCTCGGACCAGCTGAACTCCCCTGGAACCAACTGGAAGCACTGGGACGAGTCTGCATGGAACACTGCATCCCTGGGACAAAATGGTGTGGCTGGGGGGGGAATGGATGTGGGGGACGAGAGGAGAGAGATCAATGTTATTTGTTGTAAATACCACAACTGTGCTGTTTCTGTGTGCCGTTTCCTTCCAATATAAGATAATACCTCGTCATACCAACAAAATGTGATGAATTGAGAAAGAGGAGAGGAGAGAGAAAGAGGAAGAAGGAAGGGCAGAGGTGGTGAAAGAACGAGAGTGACAGAAAAAGAGAGAGGGAGAAGGTAAACGGTATCTTTTGACATTCCATTTTTTTGTTTACTTTCGCTTTGCCAATGAAATGTTGACTTTTTCAAACAGACACAAGTATAATTTCAACTTGGGCTTTTAGAGGCTGAGAGAGAAACAAGACACATATGTCACTATCAATGAGGCAGAGATGAAGAGAGAGAGAGAGAGAGAGAGAGAGAGAGAGAGGAGAGAGAGAGAGAGAGAGAAGAGAGAGATAGAGAGATATAGAAGAGAGATAGAGAGATAGACAGAAGAAAGAGATAGAGAGAACAGAGAGATAGAGAAGAGAAAGTTCTAATATGACAGCCAGACAGCCAGACTAAAGCATTACTTTAAGACTACTAGCCACTATTCCAGACTAAAGTAACATCTCTGTTTTTCATCCCCACCCTGTCCTCTAACGCCAGATGCTTTCTCTCTACCTCCGTCTTCCTCTTCTCTCTCCTTTACTTTATTCTCTGGTTTGTAGTGTGGCCAGCCTCTCTCTCTACCTCCGTCTTCCTCTTCTCTCTCCTTTACTTTATTCTCTGGTTTGTAGTGTGGCCAGCCTCTCTCTCTACCTCCGTCTTCCTCTTCTCTCTCCTTTACTTTATTCTCTGGTTTGTAGTGTGGCCAGCCTCTCTCTCTACCTCCGTCTTCCTCTTCTCTCTCCTTTACTTTATTCTCTGGTTTGTAGTGTGGCCAGCCTCTCTCTCTACCTCCGTCTTCCTCTTCTCTCTCCTTTACTATATTCTCTGGTTTGTAGTGTGGCCAGCCTCTCTCTCTACCTCCGTCTTCCTCTTCTCTCTCCTTTACTTTATTCTCTGGTTTGTAGTGTGGCCAGCCTCTCTCTCTACCTCCGTCTTCCTCTTCTCTCTCCTTTACTTTATTCTCTGGTTTGTAGTGTGGCCAGCCTCTCTCTCTACCTCCGTCTTCCTCTTCTCTCTCCTTTACTTTATTCTCTGGTTTGTAGTGTGGCCAGCCTCTCTCTCTACCTCCGTCTTCCTCTTCTCTCTCCTTTACTTTATTTTCTGGTTTGTAGTGTGGCCAGCCTCTCTTTCTCAGAGCCATTGATGGACACACCAGAGTTGAAGAGAAACAGAGAGAACAGAATATGAAAGAGAGAAAACTTCACAGGCACTCACAGAGGAGGACGAGACTGTGTGTGTGTGTGTGTGTGTGTGTGTGTGGTGTGTGTGTGTGTGTGTGTGTGTGTGTGTGTGTGTGTGTGTGTGTGTGTGTGTGTGTGTGTGTGTTCTGACCTCTGGCGGCCTCCTGTCCGTCCTTAGTGATCCTCCAATCCACCGCCACGCCCTCGCCCCCCCAGCTGACCAGTCTTACCCCCAGGCTCTGATTGGCTACGGTCAGCGGTGGGCAGTGCAGCTCCAACCGAGGGGGCAGAGTCACTCTCACCTCCCTGCGTACACACACCTGGACACACACATATTCTGGTACATTCACACACATCCAAGCATGGGTTCTGTGTATTGTGTGTACTGTAACTTACAGTGTACAAGACTAAAAAGGTTTTCAGCTCTTTAACATCCAAGGTAAGAACGATAGAATTACCTCTAGAATGATAGAATTACCTCTAGAATGATAGAATTACCTCTAGAATGATAGAATGATAGAATTACCTCTAGAATGATAGAATTACCTCTAGAATGATAGAACGATAGAATTAGCTCTAGAATGAGAGAATGATAGAATTACCTCTAGAATGAAAGAATTACCTCTAGAACGATAGAATTACCTCTAGAATGATAGAATTACCTCTAGAATGATAGAATGATAGAATTACCTCTAGAATGATAGAATGATAGAATTACCTCTAGAATGATAGAATTACCTCTAGAATGATAGAACGATAGAATTACCTCTAGAATGATAAATGATAGAATGATAGAATTGCCTCTAGAATGATAGAATGATAGAATTACCTCTAGAATGATAGAATTACCTCTAGAATGATAGAATTACCTCTAGAATGATAGAATTACCTCTAGAATGATAAAATGATAGAATTACCTCTAGAATGATAGAATTACCTCTAGAATGATAGAATTACATTTACATTTACATTTTAGTCATTTAGCAGACGCTCTTATCCAGAGTGACTTACAGTAGTGAATACATACATTTCATTTCATACATTTTTTTTCCTTCTCCATACTGGAATTACCTCTAGAATGATAGAATGATAGAATTACCTCTAGAATGATAGAATTACCTCTAGAATGATAGAATTACCTCTAGAACGATGGAACGATAGAATTACCTCTAGAATGATAGAATGATAGAATTACCTCTAGAATGATAGAATTACCTCTAGAATGATAGAACGATAGAATTACCTCTAGAATGATAAATGATAGAATGATAGAATTGCCTCTAGAATGATAGAATGATAGAATTACCTCTAGAATGATAGAATTACCTCTAGAATGATAGAATTACCTCTAGAATGATAGAATTACCTCTAGAATGATAAAATGATAGAATTACCTCTAGAATGATAGAATTACCTCTAGAATGATAGAATTACATTTACATTTACATTTTAGTCATTTAGCAGACGCTCTTATCCAGAGTGACTTACAGTAGTGAATACATACATTTCATTTCATACATTTTTTTTCCTTCTCCATACTGGAATTACCTCTAGAATGATAGAATGATAGAATTACCTCTAGAATGATAGAATTACCTCTAGAATGATAGAATTACCTCTAGAATGATAGAATGATAGAATTACATCTAGAATGATAGAATTACCTCTAGAATGATAGAATGATAGAATTACATCTAGAATGATAGAATTACCTCTAGAATGATAGAATTACATCTAGAATGATAGAATTACCTCTAGAATGATAGAATTACATCTAGAATGATAGAATTACCTCTAGAATGATAGAATTACCTCTAGAATGATAGAATGATAGAATTACATCTAGAATGATAGAATTACCTCTAGAATGATAGAACAATAGATTTACCTCTAGAATGATAGAATTACCTCTAGAATGATAGAATTACCTCTAGAATGATAGAACATTAGAATTACCTCTAGAATTATAGAATTACCTCTAGAACGATAGAACGATAGAATTACCTCTAGAATGATAGAACAATATAATTACCTATAGAACGATAGAATTACCTCTAGAATGATAGAACGATAGAATTACCTCTAGAACGATAGAATTACCTCTAGAACGATAGAATGATAGAATTACCTCTAGAATGATAAAACGATAGAATTACCTCTAGAACGATAGAATTACCTCTAGAACGATGGAACGATAGAATTACCTCTAGAACGATAGAATTACCTCTAGAATGATAGAATTACCTCTAGAACGATGGAACGATAGAATTACCTCTAGAACGATAGAATGATAGAATTACCTCTAGAATGATAGAACGATAGAATTACCTATAGAATGATAGAACTAAATGATAAAGGGTTACCTCCTTGGGTCCGGCCCAGGCGGTGACACTGACAGGGTAGCGCCCAGGGACAGCGTATTTATGACGCGTTGTCATGTCGACCGTTTCCGTAGCGTTGACCCGGGGTGAAAGGTCACCGAAGTCCCAGGAGAGAGTGACAGGGGTCACCGAAGAGAGGATGGACAGATGAGCGGAGGAGTGGACGCTGACGGGAGGGAAACGAGGGAGAGACGCAGCGAAGTCCACCGCAAAGACATCATGGGCCAACGTCCAACCACATTCCTTTAACCAAATCAGAACAAAGTTGGAGTTAGTCCCACCACACTACTTTAACCAATCAGAAGACAGCTACAGTTAGTATCACAGTTAAGTACTTTGTAAATCACAATACAGAGCTGCTACATCTGTACTGTATGTTACTGTGTACACTGCTTTCAGAAAGTATTCATACCCCTTGACTTATTCCACATTTTGTTGTGTTACAGCCTTTAAAATGGATTAAATTGATTTTTTCTCTCACCCAGCTACACACAATACCCCATAATGACAAAGTGAATACATGCTTTTACATCATTTTGCAAGTTTATTGAAAATGAAATACATTAATATATCATTTACATAAGTATTCACAGCCCTGAGTCAATACTTTGTAGAAACACCTTTGGTAGCGATTACAGCTGTGAGTCTTCCTGGGAAAATCTCTAAGAGCTTTGCACACCTGGATTGTACAATATTTGTTCTGTCAAGTTGGTTGTTGATCATTGCTAGACAGACATTTTCAAGTCTTGCCATAGATTTTCAAGCCGATTGATGACAAAACCTGTAACTAGGCCACTCAGAAACATTCAATGTCATCTTGGTAAGCAACTCCAGTGTATATTTGGCCTTGTGTTTTAGGGCATTATCCTGCTGAAAGGTGAATTAATCTCCCAGTGTCTGGTGTAAAGCAGACTGAACCTCTAGGAGTTTGCCAGTGCTTAGCTCTATTCCATTTCTTTTTATCCTAAAAAAACTCCCTAGTCTTTGCTGATGACAAGCATACCCATAACATGATGCAGCCACCCAAAAAAGTCAAACTTAAAAAGGTTTTATATACAGTATATGAAGAGTGGTACTCAGTGATATGTTGTGTTGGATTTCCCCCAAACATAACGCTTTGTATTCCGGACAAAGTTAATTTATTTGCCACGTTTTTTTGAAATTTTACTTTAGTGCCGTATTGCAAACAGGATGCATGTTTTATATATTTTTTAAATGTAACAGACCTTTTCACTGTCATTTAGGATAGTATTGTGGAGTAACTATGTTATTGATCCGTCCTCAGTTTTCTCCTATCACAGCTAGTAAACTCTGTAAGTGTTTTAAAGTCACCATTGGCCTCACTGCGAAATCCCTGAGTGGTTTCCTTCCTCTCCGGCAACTGAGTTAGGAAGGACGCCTGTATCTTTATAGTGACTGGGTGTATAGATACACCATCCAAAGTGTAACTAATAACTTTACCATACTCAAAAGGTACATTCAATGTATTTTTATTTATTTATATACACATCTACCAATAGGTGGCCTTCTTTATGAGCCATTGGAAAACCTCCCAGGTCTTTGTGGTTGAATCTGTTTTTGAAATTCACTGCTTGACTGAGGGATCTTACAGATAATTGTATGTGTGGGGTAAAGAGGTGAGGTAGTCATTCAAAAATCATGTCAAACACTATTATTGCACACAGAGTGAGTTCATGCAACTTATTATGCGACTTGTTAAGCATATTTTTACTACTGAACGTATTTTGGCTTGTCATAGCAAAGTGGTTGAATACTTACTGACTCAAGACATTTCAGCTTTGCATTTTTAATTAACTAGTAAAAATGTCTAAAAACATAATTCCACTTTGACATTATGGGGTATTGTGGGTAGGCCAGTGACATAAAATCGCAATGTAATCCATTTTAAATTCAGGCTGTACCATGTGGAAAACCTCAAGGAGTGTGAATACTTTCTGAAGACACTGTATATGTACTAATGTAAATCGTTTTCAATAACAAAGTCATCAGGAAGTATTAACAAAAACAAGGAAGTAATCAGGAAGTTATAACAAAAACAAGGAAGTAATCAGGAAGTTATAACAAAAACAAAGAAGTAACCAGGAAGTTACAACAAAGAAAAAGTTATGAGGAAGTCGTTAGCCAGTCTCTGTCCACCTTCATGACGTGAGGCTTGGTGCAGGCAGCAGAGCACTGAGCTTCACTGATGCGGTTGGGTTCATAGTTGGTGCTGCAGAGACACTCCCTCCGGGCCCCCAGGCCCCCGTAGCGCTGGGAGGCCCCGTAACACACAGAGTTACACTCCTCCCGGGAGAAGTTACCCGGCGTGGACGAAGAGAAGATGACCAGCTCACTGCCTCCTCCGCTGTGGTCACTGTCCTCCAGACAGGCTGCATAGTTCAGACCTGGTTAATCAAGACATTAATCAATCAACCAAGCAATACATCTAGAAATTAATGAATTACAACAACTGTGTATACTGTCCTCCAGACACACAGTACAGTTCACAGATCAATCAACTCAACAACTACTGCTATGTGTGTGTGTGTGTGTGTGCGTGTGTGTGTGTGTGTGTGTGTGTGTGTGTGTGTGTGTGTGTGTGTGTGTGTGTGTGTGTGTGTGTGTGTGTGTGTGTGTGTGTGTGTGTGTGTGTGTGTGTGTCTTACTGCAGGTGAGCAGTGACACGTTGAGAAGTGGTTGGTGTCTCAGGTCGTGTGTGTGTGTGTGTGTCTTACCGCAGGTGAGCAGTGACACGTTGAGAAGTGGTTGGTGTCTCAGGTCGTGTGTGTGTGTGTGTGTGTGTGTGTGTGTGTGTGTGTGTGTGTGTGTGTGTGTGTGTGTGTGTGTGTGTGTGTGTGTGTGTGTGTGTGTGTGTGTGCGTGTCTTACCGCAGGTGAGCAGTGACACGTTGAGAAGTGGCTGGTGTCTCAGGTCGGGCGGTTGGACACAGAGCATGTTCTCTGGGTGACGTACATGCACTCCCCTCTCCTGAAGCCAGCTCACCAGACGGAATAACTTACAGTCACACACAAACGGGTTGCTGCTTAAGTCACTGTGGAGGGGGAGGGAGGGAAAGAGAGAGGGAGGAGAGAAGAGAGGGAGGAGAGGGGGAGGGAGGAGAGAGGCGAGGGAGGAGGGGAATAGGGAAAGAGAGAGGAAGGGAGGAGAAAGGGAGGAGAGGGATGGGAGGAGAGAAGAGAGGGAGGAAAAGAGAGAGGGAGGAAGAAAGGGAGGAGATGGATGGGAGGAGAGAAGAGAGGGAGGAGAGAGGGAGGGAGGGAAAGAGAGAGGAAGGGAGGAGAAAGGGAGAGGAGGGATGGGAGGAGAGAAGAGAGGGAGGAGAGGGGGGGAGGGAGGGAAAGAGAGAGGAAGGGAGTAGATGGATGGGAGGAGAGAGGAGAGGGAGGAGAGGGGGAGGGAAAGAGGGAAAGAGAGAGGAAGGGAGGAGAAAGGGAGGAAAGGGATGGGAGGAGGGAAGAGAGGGAGGGAAAGAGAGAGGGAGGAAGAAAAGGAGGAGAGGGATGTGAGGAGAGAGGAGAGAGGGAGGGAGGGAGGGAAAGAGAGAGGAAGGGAGGAGAAAGGGAGGAAAGGGATGGGAGGAGAGAGGTGGATGGAGGGGAGAGAGAGTAGGGAGGAGAAAGGGAAGAGAGGGATGGGAGGAGAGAAGAGAGGGAGGAGGGGGGAGGGAGGGAGAGAGAGAGAGAGAGAGTTGGACAGGGTTGGGTACAGACAGTTAAACCTGTTGGGGATGGGGGCAGTATTTGCACGGCCGGATAAAAAACGTACCCGATTTAATCTGGTTACTACTCCTGCCCATTAACTAGAATATGCATACAATTGTTTGATTTGGATAGAAAACACCCTAAAGTTTCTAAAACTGTTTGAATGGTGTCTGTGAGTATAACAGAACTCATTTGGCAGGCCAAAACCTGAGAAGATTCCAAACAGGAAGCGCTCTCTCTGACTATTTCTTGGCCTTCTTGATCATCTCTATCCAAAACAGGGGATCTCGCATAACGTGACACTTCCTAAGGCTCCCATAGGCACTCAGAAGGCGCCAGAACGTTGAATGATGACTTTGCAGGCCATGGCTGAAAAACAGTAGCGCATTTGGATAGTGGTCGATCTGAGAACAATGAGACTGGGGGCGCTCGTGCACGAGACTCCACCATGTTTACTTTCTCTCTCTTTGAACGAAAACAACGACTCCCGGTCGGAATATTATCGCTTTTTTACGAGAAAAAAAAATGGCATAAAAATTGATTTTAAACAGCGTTTGACATGCTTCGAAGTACGGTAATGGAATATTTTCAATTTTTTTTGTCACGAAACGCGCCGGGCGCGTCACCCTTCTTTACCCTTCGGATAGTGTCTTGAACGCACGAACAAAACGCCGCTATTTGGATATAACTATGGATTATTTGGAACCAAACCAACATTTGTTATTGAAGTAGAAGTCCTGGGAGTGCATTCTGACGAAGAACAGCAAAGGTAATCCAATTTTTCTTATAGTAAATCTGAGTTTGATGAGTACCACACTTGGTGGGTGTCAAAATAGCTAGCCTGTGATGGCCGGGCTATCTACTCAGAATATTGCAAAATGTGCTTTCACCGAAAAGCTATTTTAAAATCGGACATAGCGATTGCATAAAAGAGTTCTGTATCTATAATTCTTAAAATAATTGTTATGTTTTTTGTGAACGTTTATCGTGAGTAATTTAGTAAATTCACCGGAAGTGTTCGGTGGGAATGCTAGTCACATGCTAGTCACATGCTAATGTAAAAAGCTGGTTTTTGATATAAATATGAACTTGATTGAACAAAACATGCATGTATTGTATAACATAATGTCCTAGGAGTGTCATCTGATGAAGATCATCAAAGGTTAGTGCTGCATTTAGCTGTGGTTTTGGTTTTTGTGACATTATATGCTAGCTTGAAAAATGGGTGTCTGATTATTTCTGGCTGGGTACTCTGCTGACATAATCTAATGTTTTGCTTTCGTTGTAAAGCCTTTTTGAAATCGGACAGTGTGGTTAGATTAACGAGAGTCTTGTCTTTAAAATGGTGTAAAATAGTCATATGTTTGAGAAATTGAAGTAATAGCATTTCTAAGGTATTTGAATATCACGCCACGGGATTCCACTGGCTGTTGAGTAGGTGGGACGCAAACGTCCCACCTAGCCCAGAGAGGTTAAGAGAGAGGAAGAAGAGGGAGTGAGAGACAAGGGAGAGAAGAGAGGAAGGAGTGGGGTATAATTAACAGTAGTGTTCTTTGTGTGGGTGTGAGAGTGAGTTCATAGTGGAAATCTAAACATCAGAGAAATAACAGAGAGATCATACCAACACATTCTCTCTCTGTCTATTTTAGTCTCTGTTTCAGTTGGAGATGTAAACAGAGAAATAACAGAGAGATCATACCAACACATTCTCTCTCTGTCTATTTTAGTCTCTGTTTCAGTTGGCTTTATGGGTGGGTACAGTCTATTTACATTGAAGCAATACAGCCCGAAGGGGGTGTGGTATATGGCCAATATACAGCGACTAAGTGCTGTTCTCACAGTCTGATATACCACCGCTGTCAGTCAGTCAGCATTCAGGGCTCCAACCAGCCAGTTTCTAATGAAGTACATACCATATAGAGACATATACCATATAACAGTAGGACATCAGGACATCTGGACTGAGATGAACATCTTTAATAATCACACACTTACCTAACCAGAAAGAGAGAAAGAGAAAAAGAGAAAGAGAGAGAAAGAAAGAGATAAAGAGAGAGAACGAGAAAGAGAGAAGACAAAGAGAGAAAGACAGAAAGTCAGAGAGAAAGAGAAGATTTGTGACCTGTTGCCACAAGAAAAGGTCAACCAGTGAAGAACAAACACCATTATAAATACAACCCATATTTATGTTTATTTATTTTCCCTTTTGTAATTTAACCATTTGTACATCATTACAACACTGTATATATACCATAAATTCCGGACTATAAGCCGCAACTTTTTTCCCAGCTTTGAACCTCACGGCTTAAACAATGACCCGGCTAATACATGGATTTTTCCCGCTTGAACATTTTTTTTCTCCAAAAAAACACATTCTGTGACGTGCTCGGTTTTTTGGCGGCATGAAGCTTTCATTAGACCAATGAAATTGCCGAACGGGTTAAGGTCAAACAACTTTTTTGTTTACTGTTTAGATTAAATCGAGCGCTTTCAAACTTCCCATCATTCTGATTACGGTAGTCATTTTGTCACCCTCATCATGGCAAAGACACGGAGAAATGCATATGATGCAGCTTTCAAGTTGAAGGCGATTGATCTGGCTGTTGGAAAAGGAAATAGAGCTGCTGCACGGGAGCTTGGTCTTAATGAGTCGATGATAAGAAGTTGGAAACAGCAGCGTGAGGAATTGACTCAGTGCAAAAAGACAACTAAAGCTTACTGCTAATTTTAAATTTTTTGTTACAAGCCGTGTTTCGTTAAAGCCTGTTTATTTTTGTTACAAGCCGTGTTTCGTTAAAGCCTGTTTATTTTTGTTACAAGCCGTGTTTCGTTAAAGCCTGTGTGAAGTTCATTTGTTTCAATGTACCGGTAGGCACCTGCGGCTTATAGACATGTGCGGCTTATTTATGTTCCAAAAAAAAAAAAAAATTAAATTCAGTGGCTGCAGCTTATATTCAGGTGCGCTTAACAGTCCGGAAATTACAGTACATACATTTGAAATGTCTTTATTATTTTGAAACTTCTGTGAGTGTAATGTTTACTGTTAATTTTTATTGTTTATTTCACTTTTGTAAATGATCTACTTCACTTGCTTTGGCAATGTTAACATATGTTTCCTATGGTAATAAAACCCCTTGAATTGAGTTAAGAAAGAAAGAGAGAGAGCAGAGTGCTCTTACTTACATTTCTGTTAAATTAAATAAATTATCACATATTTCTTCTTCTATGGTGGTGATCTGGTTGTTACTCAAATCTCTGAAAAAGAGAAAGAACGAGACAGAGGATGACAGACACATATCACCATGACAACCTCCGCCCTCTCTAACCTCTACGCCCTCTCTAACCTCCACGCCCTCTCTAACCTCCACGCCCTCTCTTATCTCCACACTTTACATTCTACCCTTGTTTGTAATTGACCTGCCTGCTAAAATAAAGGTACAATTAAATGTAAATGAAATAGCCCCTCTTCCCGTAGTTAAACCTCCCACCTCCATAATGGCCCCTCTTCCCGTAGTTAAACCTCCCACCTCCATAATGGCCCCTCTTCCCCTAGTTAAACCTCCCACCTCCATAATGGCCCCTCTTCCCCTAGTTAAACCATCCCACCTCCATAATGGCCCCTCTTCCCCTAGTTAAACCTCCCACCTCCATAATGGCCCCTCTTCCCCTAGTTAAACCTCCCACCTCCATAATGGCCCCTCTTCCCCTAGTTAAACCTCCCACCTCCATAATGGCCCCTCTTCCCCTAGTTAAACCTCCCACCTCCATAATGGCCCCTCTTCCCCTAGTTAAATCTCCCACCTCCATAATGGCCCCTCTTCCCGTGGTTAAACCTCCCACCTCCATAACGGCCCCTCTTCCCGTAGTTAAACCTCCCACCTCCATAATGGCCCCTCTTCCCCTAGTTAAACCTCCCACCTCCATAATGGCCCCTCTTCCCCTAGTTAAACCTCCCACCCTCCATAATGGCCCCTCTTCCCCTTGTTAAACCTCCCACCTCCATAATGGCCCCTCTTCCCCTTGTTAAACCTCCCACCTCCATAATGGCCCCTCTTCCCCTAGTTAAACCTCCCACCTCCATAATGGCCCCTCTTCCCCTAGTTAAACCTCCCACCTCCATAATGGCCCCTCTTCCCCTAGTTAAACCTCCCACCCTCCATAATGGCCCCTCTTCCCCTAGTTAAACCTCCCACCCTCCATAATGGCCCCTCTTCCCCTAGTTAAACCTCCCACCCTCCATAATGGCCCCTCTTCCCGTAGTTAAACCTCGTACCTCCATAATGGCCCCTCTTCCCCTAGTTAAACCTCCCACCTCCATAATGGCCCCTCTTCCCCTAGTTAAACCTCCCACCCTCCATAATGGCCCCTCTTCCCCTAGTTAAACCTCCCACCCTCCATAATGGCCCCTCTTCCCCTAGTTAAACCTCTCACCTCCATAATGGCCCCTCTTCCCCTAGTTAAACCTCCCACCTCCATAATGGCCTCTCTTCCCCTAGTTAAACCTCCCGCCACCATAATGTCTGGCTGTGTGGTGGTTTGGACAGTGCTGATGGAAAACACTGGAACAGACTGGTAGGAGGAAAGGAAAGGGGGACGAGAAAGGAGTGGAAATGAAAGGGGGAAGGGGTGGCAGAGAGAAGGAGGGGTTGGATGGCAAGAAGAAAGCTGTGAAGGAGAGGGTGGAGGCATTTGGTGGGGTGAGAGGATGGTTGAGACTGGTTTAAAGAGAGAGAGAGATGGATGGAGGGAGGGAGAGAAGGAGAGAGAGAGAGATGGATGGAGGGAGAGAAGGAGAGAGAGAGATGGATGGAGGGAGGGAGAGAAGGAGAGAGAGAGAGATGGATGGAGGGAGAGAAGGAGAGAGAAAGATGGATGGAGGGAGGGAGAGAAGGAGAGAGAGAGATCTGGAAGTAGAGCCGACAGAGCAGGGGGAGAAGCCAGCTAGAATTGTGCTTAATGGTTCTGTGATTGGTGTGTGTTCCTCTCAGCACAGCCAGACCTCTCCTGGGGGTTCTGCCTACTTAAATACAGACTAAACCACACTGATTTTCCTCTCCTCCCTCCTCCTCCTTTCAGTCCTTCCCCCCTTCCTCCCCCTCTCTCCTCCCATCATCCCCCTCTCCTCCTCTAGGTGACATACAGTATAGAGGACAGGGGTCTGGAGCAGAAGACCCCTCTGGGGAGAACACTGATTCTGTTGTCCTGTAGATACCTGAGAGAGAGAGCGAGAGAGAGAGAGAGAGAGAGAGAGAGCGAGAGAGAGAGAGAGAGAGAGAGAGAGAGAGAGAGAGAGAGAGAGAGAGAGAGAGAGATGTTATCAGTAGAGGTCGACCGATTATGCTTTTTCAACGCCGATACCGATACCGATTATTGGAGGGCCAAAAAAGACCGATGCCGATTAATCGGCCGAGTTTTTTATTGATTTATTTGTAATAATGACAATTACAACAATACTGCATGAACACTTATTTTAACTTAATATAATACATCAATAAAATCAATTTAGCCTCAAATAAATAATGAAACATGTTCAATTTGATTTAAATAATGCAAAAACAAAGTGTTGGAGAAGAAAGTAAAAGTGCAATATGTGCCATGTAAAAAAGCTAACGTTTAAGTTCCTTGCTCAGAACATGAGAACATATGAAAGCTGGTGGTTCCTTTTAACATGAGTCTTCAATATTACCAGGCAAGAAGTTTTAGGTTGAGGTTATTATAGGAATTATAGGACTATTTCGCTCTATACGATTTGTATTTCATATACCTTTGACTATTTAGGTTCCGTCCCTCTCCTCGCTCCTACCTGGGCTCAAACCAGGAACACATCGACGACAGCCACCCTCGAAGCAGCGTTACCCATGCAGAGGAAGGGAAAAAAGTACTCCAAGTCTCAGAGCGAGTGACGTTTGAAACGCTATTAGCGCGCACCCGGCTAACTAGCTAGCCATTTCAAATGGGTTACACCAGCCTAATCTCGGGAGTTGATAGGCTTGAAGTCATAAACAGCGCAATGCATTTCAAAGGGCTGCTGGCAAACTGCACGAAAGTGCTATTTTGAATGAATGCTTACGAGCATGCTGCTGCCTACCATCACTCAGTCAGACTTCTCTATCAAATCATAGACTTAATTATAACATAATAACACACAGAAACACGAGCCTTAGGTCATTAATATGGTCGAATGCGGAAACTATCATCTCGAAAACAAAATATACCCTGACTGCGTGCAATGAACGCAAAATTACACAATTTCACCTTGTTAATATTGCCTGCTAACCTGGATTTCATTTAGCTAAATATGCAGGTTTAAAAATATATACTTGTGTATTGATTTTAAGAAAGGCATTGATGTTTATGGTTGGAGCAACATGTACCGAAGCGATTATATGCAACGCAGGACACGTTAGATAAACTAGTAATATCATCAACCATGTGTAGTTAACTAGTGATTATGATTGATTGATTGTTTTTTATAAGATAAGTTTAATGCTAGTAAGCAACTTACCTTAGCTTCTTACTGCATTCGCGTAACAGGCAGGCTCCTCGTGGAGTGTAATGTAAAGCAGGTGGTTAGAGCGCTGGACTAGTTAACCGTAAGGTTGCAAGATTGAATCCCTGAGCTGACAAGGTAAAAATCTGTCTTTCTGCCCCTGAACAAGGCAGTTAACCCACCGTTCCTAGGCCGTCATTGAAAATAAGAATGTGTTCTTAACTGACTTGCCTGGTTAAATAAAGGTGTAAATGTTTTTTTAGTTTTTTTTTAATAAATACATTTTAAAAAATCGGCCAAATCGGCGTCCCAAAATACCGATTTCCGATTGTTATGAAAACTTGAAATCGGACCTAATTAATCGGTAAATTCGATTAATCGGTCGACCTCTAGTTATCAGGCATGGACCAACACACACACACACAGCCAGCTATACTCACAGTTCTCGTAGGGAGGTGAGTTGATCAAAGAGACTGGGTTCTAGAGATGAGATACGGTTCCTGGACAGATCTCTGTAAGGAGGAAATAAAACATTACAATTACTGACTGACTGGGGGACAGATCGTTAACACACACACACACACACACACACACACACACACACACACACACACACACACACACACACACACACACCTGAAAACTGGTACAAACACCAATTAGAAATAAATGTGTGTCTGGAATGTACAGATGTAAACAGGAACAGAAACACAAACAGTAATGTGTAATATTTTAGGTGTTTTATCTAAACCCACTAAGTGTCCTGACAGTGTATATTAAGTAGGAATAATTACACACACACACACACACACACACACACACACACACCTCCAGAAATTCCCACTCATCTGCTGCAATTAGGCAGAAAATCTACTGTACTGCCAACCTAGTGGTTAAGAGTGTAGGGCCACTAGCCTAGCGGTTAAGAGTGTAGGGCCACTAGCCTAGTGGTTAAGAGTGTAGGGCCACTAGCCTAGTGGTTAAGAGTGTAGGGCCACTAGCCTAGCGGTTAAGAGTGTAGGGCCACTAGCCTAGCGGTTAAGAGTGTCGGGCCACTAGCCTAGTGGTTAAGAGTGTAGGGCCACTAGCCTAGTGGTTAAGAGTGTAGGGCCACTAGCCTAGTGGTTAAGAGTGTAGGGCCACTAGCCTTGTGGTTAAGAGTGTAGGGCCACTAGCCTAGTGGTTAAGAGTGCTAAGCCACTAGCCTAGTGGTTAAGAGTGTAGGGCCACTAGCCTAGTGGTTAAGAGTGCTGGACCACTAGCCTAGTGGTTAAGAGTGTCGGGCCACTAGCCTAGCGGTTAAGAGTGTCGGGCCGCTAGCCCAGTGGTTAAGAGCGTCGGGCAGCTAGCCTAGTGGTTAAGAGCGGCGGGCCACTAGCCTAGCGGTTAAGAGCGTCGGGCAGCTAGCCTAGCGATTAAGAGTGTCGGGCCACTAGCCTAGCGGTTAAGAGCGTCGGGCAGCTAGCCTAGCGGTTAAGAGTGTCGGGCCACTAGCCTAGCGGTTAAGAGCGTCGGGCAGCTAGCCTAGCGATTAAGAGTGTCGGGCCACTAGCCTAGCGGTTAAGAGTGTCGGGCCACTAGCCTAGCGGTTAAGAGCGTCGGGCAGCTAGCCTAGCGGTTAAGAGTGTCGGGCCACTAGCCTGATGACGTGGACCCCCATTAACAACAGTCCCCCGGGTACTGATGACGTAGACCCCCATTAACAACAGTCCCCCGGGTGCTGATGACGTGGACCCCCATTAACAACAGTCCCCCGGGTGCTGATGACGTGGACCCCCATTAACAACTGTCCCCCGGGTGCTGATGACGTGGACCCCCATTAACAACTGTCCCCGGGTGCTGATGACGTGGACCCCCATTAACAACTGTCCCCCGGGTGCTGATGACGTGGACCCCCATTAACAACTGTCCCCCGGGTGCTGATGACGTGGACCCCCATTAACAACTGTCCCCCGGGTGCTGATGACGTGGACCCCCATTAACAACTGTCCCCGGGTGCTGATGACGTGGACCCCCATTAACAACTGTCCCCCGGGTGCTGATGACGTGGACCCCCATTAACAACTGTCCCCCGGGTGCTGATGACGTGGACCCCCATTAACAACAGTCCCCTGGGTGCTGATGACGTGGACCCCCATTAACAACTGTCCCCGGGTGCTGATGACGTGGACCCCCATTAAGGCAGCCCCCCGGGTGCTGATGACGTGGACCCCCATTAACAACAGTCCCCCGGGTGCTGATGACGTGGACCCCCATTAACAACTGTCCCCCGGGTGCTGATGACGTGGACCCCCATTAACAACTGTCCCCCGGGTGCTGATGACGTGGACCCCCATTAACAACTGTCCCCGGGTGCTGATGACGTGGACCCCCATTAACAACTGTCCCCCGGGTGCTGATGACGTGGACCCCCATTAACAACTGTCCCCCGGGTGCTGATGACGTGGACCCCCATTAACAACTGTCCCCCGGGTGCTGATGACGTGGACCCCCATTAACAACTGTCCCCGGGTGCTGATGACATGGACCCCCATTAACAACTGTCCCCCGGGTGCTGATGACGTGGACCCCCATTAACAACTGTCCCCCGGGTGCTGATGACGTGGACCCCCATTAACAACTGTCCCCCGGGTGCTGATGACGTGGACCCCCATTAACAACTGTCCCCCGGGTGCTGATGACGTGGACCCCCATTAACAACTGTCCCCCGGGTGCTGATGACGTGGACCCCCATTAACAACTGTCCCCCGGGTGCTGATGACGTGGACTCCCATTAACAACTGTCCCCGGGTGCTGATGACGTGGACCCCCATTAAGGCAGCCCCCCGGGTGCTGATGACTTGGACCCCCATTAAGGCAGCCCCCCACACCTCTCTGACTCAGAGGCTTGTTGGGGTTAAATGTGGGACACACATTTCGGTTCAAGTGACTAGGAATCCCCCTCCATCCATCCACTAATGAAGACAGAAATACAGCCCTAATGGGTCCAGACACAGAACAAACATCCACTAATGAGGACAGATATACAGCCCTAATGGGTCCAGACACAGAACAAACATCCACTAATGAAGACAGAAATACAGCCCTAATGGGTCCCGACACAGAACAAACATCCACTAATGAAGACAGAAATACAGCCCTAATGGGTCCCGACACAGAACAAACATCCACTAATGAAGACAGAAATACAGCCCTAATGGGTCCAGACACAGAACAAACATCCACTAATGAAGACAGATATACAGCCCTAATGGGTCCCGACACAGAACAAACATCCACTAATGAAGACAGAAATACAGCCCTAATGGGTCCCGACACAGAACAAACATCCACTAATGAAGACAGAAATACAGCCCTAATGGGTCCAGACACAGAACAAACATCCACTAATGAAGACAGAAATACAGCCCTAATGGGTCCCGACACAGAACAAACATCCACTACTGAAGACAGAAATACAGCCCTAATGGGTCCAGACACAGAACAAACATCCACTAATGAAGACAGAAATACAGCCCTAATGGGTCCAGACACAGAACAAACATCCACTAGGATCACTGCTTTACCACACCTGCTCTGTGGGACTACAGGGAGATACCTGCTCTGTGGGACTACAGGGAGACACCTGCTCTGTGGGACTACAGGGAGACACCTGCTCTGTGGGACTACAGGGAGACACCTGCTCTGTGGGACTACAGGGAGACACCTGCTCTGTGGGACTACAGGGAGACACCTGCTCTGTGGGACTACAGGGAGATACCTGCTCTGTGGGACTACAGGGAGACACCTGCTCTGTGGGACTACAGGGAGACACCTGCTCTGTGGGACTACAGGGAGACACCTGCTCTGTGGGACTACAAGGAGACACCTGCTCTGTGGGACTACAGGGAGACACCTGCTCTGTGGGACTACAGGGAGACACCTGCTCTGTGGGAACTACAGGGAGACACCTGCTCTGTGGGACTACAGGGAGACACCTGCTCTGTGGGACTACAGGGAGACACCTGCTCTGTGGGACTACAGGGAGACACCTGCTCTGTGGGAACTACAGGGAGACACCTGCTCTGTGGGACTACAGGGAGACACCTGCTCTGTGGGACTACAGGGAGACACCTGCTCTGTGGGACTACAGGGAGACACCTGCTCTGTGGGACTACAGGGAGACACCTGCTCTGTGGGACTACAGGGAGACACCTGCTCTGTGGGAACTACAGGGAGACACCTGCTCTGTGGGACTACAGGGAGACACCTGCTCTGTGGGACTACAGGGAGACACCTGCTCTGTGGGACTACAGGGAGACACCTGCTCTGTGGGACTACAGGGAGACACCTGCTCTGTGGGACTACAGGGAGACACCTGCTCTGTGGGACTACAGGGAGGGAGAGACTGTCTCTTAACTCCACCAGAGCGAGGGAGGGAGAGAGAAAGAAGGGAGGATGAGAGGGAGGGAAATAGACACGTCTCATCGTAAGACACAATGTGTGTATAAATGTTGAAAGTCCTACACACCTGTAACCTGCTCGACATCAGTTCAGTCACACTCAGAGACCAGCTCGCTATACATGGAAATGTCATCTGATCTGTGTGTGTCCATGCCAACTGTTTACAGTGTGTGAGTGAGTGAGTGAGTGAGTGAGTGAGTGAGTGAGTGAGTGAGTGAGTGAGTGAGTGAGTGAGTGAGTGAGTGAGTGAGTGAGTGAGTGAGTGAGTGAGTGAGTGAGTGAGTGAGTGAGTGAGTGAGTGAGTGAGAGAGAGTGTGCAGGCAAGGGCGGCCATTCCCAAAAGGAAACATCTGCACATTCCAGACGAGCTCTGTAAGAGAGCGGGAAGAGAGAGAGGGAGAGAGGGAGGGAGAGAGAGGGGGGGAGAGAGAGCGCAACATATCCTCCAGAAAGACTGAAGAGAAGGGGGGGGGGGGTCAGGCGGCTGACTTGGGGCCTTGTGGCTTGGTCACCTCTCTGTTCTGGTGCTCTGTTAAACTCATCACTATTGGGGAGAAGTGTGTGTGAGTTGCCCCCTCCTATTCTAGTTGATGATTAGGAGAGAGATCCTATCTGGTGTTACCACTGTCCCCTTTTGTAAAACTCTTACTCTCTCTCTCTCTCTCTCTCACACACACACACACACAACGTGCGGTCAGGGTAAGCAGTGCCTGTGAAAATGAATAAAAATATGTAATTCAAAAAATATATATATATATTACACTACTGTTCAAAAGTCTGGGGTCACTTAGAAATGTCCTTGTTTTTGAAAGAAAAGCACATTTTCTGTCCATTAAAATAACATCAAATTGATCAGAAATACAGTGTAGACATTGTTAATGTTATAAATGACTATTGTAGCTGGAAACGGCTGATTTTTTATGGAATATCTACACAGGCGTACAGAGGCCTATTATCAGCAACCATCACTCCTGTGTTCCAATGGCACGTTGTGTTAGCTAATCCAAGTTTATCATTTTAAAAGGATAATTGATCATTAGAAAACCCTTTTGCAATTGTTAGCACAGCTGAAAACTATTGTTCTGATTAAAGAAGCATTAAACCTGGCCTTCTTTAGACTAGTTGTAAATCCCAATCCACTGTATGCCACATAGGTTTGTAACTAATAGATTCTCTATGATTTAGTTTTATTTGCTAGCAGAGAATGTTAAACAATACTGTGTGTGTGTGTGTGTGTGTGTGTGTGTGTGTGTGTGTGTGTGTGTGTGTGTGTGTGTGTGTGTGTGTGTGTGTGTGTGTGTGTGTGTGTGTGCGTGCGTGCGCTAAGTGTTGGAATGGTAAATACCACAGAATTATTGTTTTCTGTTGGCACAAGAGACAGGGGGGAAAGGAGACGGTGAATTGTTTGGAAGATTCTGTTCTGACTTTCACAGACTAGAGCTGGCAATACTGACCATTCAGAAGAAAGAGGTGTCTGTCGTGTAGGATCGTCTGAATCTGATATGGAAGACGGAAAATCCAAACGAGAGCTCTATGTTCTCGGGCAAGAGCTCGGTGTGGATATTTGCACACCGTCTAGCGTCAAGGGAACTCGCTGGATCCCCCACGTCCACAGAGCCCTCAGTGTTCCTACGGCATGGACAAGACAAGGACCTTGCCACTGACAAAGGCCAGTAGTCCGTTGTTCTGCAGCACATGGAGCACCTGGCCGTAGCATCAACAACAGCGGAAGTTCAAGGGCGGGCAAAGAAGATCAGTTTTACACAGGAAATGTAATACCACACTAGTTTAAACAAATAGGTTCAAGACTCAAAAGAACTTTCAGAATCAAGTAATTGACAGGTGACAGTTTATTTACTGACTACTTAACAGATAAAACAGGAAATGGAGAATGCACTCGTGTGTGTATTCTGCCGTTTTCTCTCAGACATGTTTGAGGAGCTGTCCTCACTTAGCCTCACCCTGCAGAGGAATGACCTGATCCTCCCCCAAGCCACGTCAGAGTTGAGGAAGACAGTGACCAGACTGGAAGCACTAAAACTTAGGTCAAAGGCAGGAGACATGCTGGAGAAGATCCAGACCATGCTTGCTCAGCAGCGGGGTGATGAGAGGAGATTGCAGGTGTGTTAGGATGAGAGCTTGTTAGGATGTAAGAGAAATCGATGATTAAAATCGACGATTAAGACAGATTCTCAGTGTGAGAATCAGTGTATTCGTTGCCCAATAGAACAACTTGAGGATAAGGAGGGAAATGCAGTGGAGAAGTCTTTCCATGTTTTTCAGATGGCCAGACATTTCATTGTGTGTTGGTGTGTGTGTCTCTGTGTGTGTGTGTTATTTCTGTTAAAGGGAATAACACTGAAGGGGAATCTGAAAGGCTTCACGGACCTCACCGATCCCTAGCTGAAGCAGCACATGGAGGCGGCCATCAACATCGGCGTGGATGATCTCAAAGCCAGGTTTGGTGGTTTGCTGAAGGATGAGGGTGTCCAGACCCCAGTGGAGTCTTTCGGAGGGCTAAACCCTGACACATGGCCAGAAGACCAGGCCAGCCTTCTCACCTTTGGCGATGATGGTGTGGCAGAATGATGAGGCATTTCAAGGAGCCTCTAGAGAGGTAAGAATTTATTTGACACTGCATTGCTCTGTTCAATCCTGCAGATCGGGATGCAACATGGCTGCAATCCAGGATGAGTGGCAGGGGCTGAAAATCCTGGTCAGCCACAATTTCAAGGACAAGTCCTACAGTGGCCTGTGGGGGACCATGTTGACAAAGGACCCCTACAGGTACGATTACAAGGTCGACTAACAGTCCTGAGTGGTTATGTATGGTATCCTATGGTTGGGTTTGATAAGTTAATGGTAAGTGGTATCTAATGGGCTTAATGTTATCTTTTCCCTAGAACCTACTGGAGTTGGTGCAGCTTATGCTGGTGCTGCCCATTTCAGCCGCCCAGTGTGAGCGAGGCGTCTCTGTGCAGAACTGGATTAAGAATTCGACAAGAAGCTGCCTTGGAGTCTCCACCAGGGAAGACCTGATGAGGATCAGTCTGGAGGGGCCTTCTGTCGAGGAGTTGGATCCCACTCCTGCCGTGGACCGCTGACTGACCTCTAAGCAGCTGGACAACTGATATCCTTTGGGTCCAGAAGGCAGGGTCAGCGTGTGATTTTGGTCCCTTAGTACACGCACACACACTCAGTATAAATATGGACGTAATAAATGGTTTGTTAATAAACTCTGATACATTTTTCACTGTGCTCCTAAATTTCTTTGTGTGCTCCTACATTTTTTTTCATTTAGGAGCGCATGTACTCCTTGGGAAAAAAGTTAGCATAGAGCCCAGCATTTACAACATTACCAATGTCTACACTGTATTTCATTTA
This sequence comes from Salmo salar, assembly GCF_965601325.2. Taxonomy (NCBI): domain Eukaryota; kingdom Metazoa; phylum Chordata; class Actinopteri; order Salmoniformes; family Salmonidae; genus Salmo; species Salmo salar. The sequence goes on from NC_138302.1 coordinate 16,624,598, forward strand.
CAACATTACCAATGTCTACACTGTATTTCATTTACAACATTACCAATGTCTACACTGTATTTCATTGACAACATTACCAATGTCTACACTGTATTTCATTGACAACATTAACAATGTCTACACTGTATTTCTGATCAATTTGATGTTATTTTATGGACAATTTTGTTTTTGCTTTTCTTTCAAAAACAAGGACATTTCTAAGTGATCCCAAACTTTTGAACGGTAGTGTACTTTTTATCAATAATTATTTAGTCATCTTCATGTTTTGGCTGCGTGATAAAAATCGATTTCTGAACTAGTACTTCCCAAATTTACGGTTCAAAATGTGCCATGTACCTTTCCCCGCCCTTCAAACTCCAAACTCAATGCATGTCCTTGACATGAGTGTTTCTCTACCTAACGGACAGCGAAAGGAGAGAGCTTCGCTGCCTTTCATGTGTTAATATGTCCCATTCATTTTCATTGCACTCAAATGATAAATGACATGCGTATTGGGGTGAAAAAAGTCATGAGATAGGCAGGAGGATAGGCAGGAGGATAGGCAGGGGGATAGGCAGGGGGATAGGCAGGGGAATTGGCAGGAGGATAGGCAGGGGGATAGGCAGGGGGATAGGCAGGAGGATAGGCAGGGGGATAGGCAGGGGGATAGGCAGGGGGATAGGCAGGAGGATAGGCAGGTGGATAGGCAGGGGGATAGGCAGGGGGATAGGCAGAAGGATAGGCAGGGGGATTGGCAGGAGGATAGGCAGGGGGATAGGCAGGGGGATTGGCAGGAGGATAGGCAGGGGGATAGGCAGGGGGATTGGCAGGGGGATAGGCAGGGGGATAGGCAGGGGGATAGGCAGGGGGATAGGCAGGAGGATAGGCAGGGGGATAGGCAGGGGGATAGGCAGGGGGATTGGCAGGAGGATAGGCAGGGGAATAGGCAGGGGGATTGGCAGGAGGATAGGCAGGGGGATAGGCAGGGGGATTGGCAGGAGGATAGGCAGGGGGATAGGCAGGGGGATAGGCAGGAGGATAGGCAGGAGGATAGGCAGCGCTCCTAGACGTCATCTGCCAGTTAAGTTTGTTTTACTGCTAGCTAAAGTAAGCTGATCAGGAAGGACGGGTAATATAATGCATCTGAAACAGTTTTCAAAATAGGATTTTGTAGCGAAACGGGGCGTGATAAGGGATGGGTGGCCAACAACTGAGCTTAGGGACCTACATCAAAGAACGGGACAGAAAATAACCCATTTAAATCTGAGTGGTATCAACTGAAAGACTGTGTGGCTGCGCTGCTAGCTGCCGACTCTACTGCTTCCCCCACCTCCAAATCAAATTTCCAAATCAAATGTTATTGGTCACATACACATGGTTAGCAGACGTTAATGCGAGTGTAGCGAAATGCTTGTTTCTTATTTCTTACCTCCTGTTAACCACCAGTGACAGCGTGTGGCCAGGAGTCTGTTACCGCGACCTGAACAACTAGCCTATAGCGCTCAACAAGCATGAGAAATCTGTCTCTCACATCCAAAGCCAGATGGCTGTTAAGGCATTTGGCAGCTGGCAAATAGATCTGGCATTGAATGCACAACGGAGATTAAACATCAGCGTGCACAATGCAGAAGGTAAAAAAGAACCGTGAGGTGTTGAAAGACCTAGCTAATTAATGCTACATGCTACCTAGGTAAACAGAACAGTGAGATGTTGAAAGACCTAGCTAATTAATGCTACATGCTACCTAGGTAAACAGAACAGTGAGATGTTGAAAGACCTAGCTAATTAATGCTACATGCTACCTAGGTAAACAGAACAGTGAGATGTTGAAAGACCTAGCTAATTAATGCTACATGCTACCTAGGTAAACAGAACAGTGAGATGTTGAAAGACCTAGCTAATTAATGCTACATGCTACCTAGGTAAACAGAACAGTGAGATGTTGAAAGACCTAGCTAATTAATGCTACATGCTACCTAGGTAAACAGAACAGTGAGATGTTGAAAGACCTAGCTAATTAATGCTACATGCTACCTAGGTAAACAGCAGTTGGCATTCTGTGGCAACGATGAATTTGGGGAGTTTCTCCCATTCTTCTCTGCAGATCCTCTCAAGCTCTGTCAGGTTGGATGGGGAGCGTCGCTGCATAGATATTTTCAGGTCTCTCCAGAGATGTTAGATCAGGTTCAAGTCTGGGCTGTGTCTGAGCCACTCAAGGACATTCAGACACTTGTCCTGAAGCCACTCCTGCGTTGTCTTGGCTGTGTGCTTACGGTCGTTGTCCTGTTGGAAGCTGAACCTTCACCCCAGTCTGTGGTCCTGAGCACTCTGGAGCAGGTTTTCATCAAGGATCTCTCTGTACTTTGCTCTGTTCATTTTCCCCTCAATCCTGACTAGTCTCCCAGTCCCTGCCGCTGAAAAACATCCCCATAGCATGATGCTGCCCGGAGGTAAGGGAGAGAACAGCTCGTGGCTGAAGTGTTTAGGGGCCTTCCTCAGGCACCGTTTAGAGTAGAAGTTCTGGATGGATCAATCTACCCCTCCCTCCCGTTTGTTCATGTGTGTGTGTGTGTGTTCGTGTGTGTGTTCGTGTGTGTGTGTGTGTGTGTTCGTGTGTGTTCGTGTGTGTGTGTGTGTGTGTGTGTGTTTGTGTGTGTTCGTGTGTGTTTGTGTGTGTGTGTTTTTGTGTGTGTGTGTGTGTGTGTGTGTGTGTGTGTGTGTGTGTGTGTGTGTGTGTGTGTTCGTGTGTGTGTGTGTGTGTGTGTGTGTGTGTGTGTGTGTGTGTGTGTGTGTGTTCGTGTGTGTGTGTGTGTGTGTGTGTGTGTGTGTGTGTGTGTGTGTGAGTGTGTGAGTGTGAGTGTGTTCCTACATTATTAGGGCCACAATATCCTGACAAGGTAGAAAACAAGAAACATTTAGAAAAGTCAAGACTTTTTCCATGTCCTGAATTTGTTAAGATGCGCTTTTAGGCTGAAGGGTTTATGGTTAAGGTTGGGTTAGGTTTATGGTTAAGGTTTGGGGTTAAGGGTTAGGTTTATGGTTAAGGTTGGGTTAGGTTTATGGTTAAGGTTTGGGGTTAAGGGTTAGGTTTATGGTTAAGGTTGGGTTAGGTTTATGGTTAAGGTTTGGGGTTAAGGGTTAGGTTTATGGTTAAGGGTTGTGGTTAGGTTTATGGTTAAGGTTAGGGGTTGAGGTTAGGGGTAGGGGTTGAGGTTAGGTTTATGGTTAAGGTTAGGGGTTGAGGTTAAGGTTAGGGGTTGAGGATCGGTTTATGGTTAAGGTTAGGGGTTTAGGTTAAGGTTAGGGGTTGAGGTTAGGTTTATGGTTAAGGTTAGGGGTTTAGGTTAAGGTTAGGGGTTGAGGTTAGGTTAATGGTTAAGGTTAGGGGTTAAGGTTAGGGGTTGAAGTTAGGTTTATGGTTAAGGTTAGGGGTTGAGGTTAGGGGTTTGGGTTAAGGTTAGGGGTTGAAGTTAGGTTTATGGTTAAGGTTAGGGGTTGAGGTTAAGGTTAGGGGTTGAGGTTAGGTTTATGGTTAAGGTTAGGGGTTTAGGTTAAGGTTAGGGGTTGAGGTTAGGTTAATGGTTAAGGTTAGGGGTTAAGGTTAGGGGTTGAAGTTAGGTTTATGGTTAAGGTTAGGGGTTGAGGTTAGGGGTTTGGGTTAAGGTTAGGGGTTGAAGTTAGGTTTATGGTTAAGGTTAGGGGTTGAGGTTAGGGGTAGTGTGTGTATGACTGTATAATGTGACCTCCTCCATGTGTATTAGCTAGCAGCAGGCTGGCTCCTGTTCTCCCAGCTACCTCCAGCACATATGGTTCTGCTTCACACACAGAAGTATGGGCAAGGATACACACACACACACACGGTTCTGTTTTAGTAACGGCGTGGCCGGGGCCAATGATCTAACCATTCCTTATAAGGGCTGTCTGGTGCCACTTATACTGGGCTGGAGAAGCACACAACTGGGACAAGAGAGAGAAAGAAAGTAGAGAGAGAGAGATAGAAAGTGGAGAGAGAGAGAAAGTGGAGAGAGAGAAAGTGGAGAGAGAGAGAAAGTGGAGAGAGAGAGAAAGTGGAGAGAGAGAGAAAGTGGAGAGAGAGATTGAAAGTGGAGAGAGAGAGCAGAGAGAGAGCAGAGAGAGATGAATCCTCCATATGGGTTCTCATGTCAAGCTGTTTATAGCAAAAAATATATAAAAAATTATCTAATAGTTTTGAATTGGATGATGTGTGGAGAGCCTCTCTCTCTCTCTCTCTCTCTCCCTCCCTCCCTCCCTCCCTCCCCCCAGAGTAGAGGCACTCCCCTCCCTCCATGTTTTGTTTATGTTTGAGACTATAAGCAGTGTGAAGATCAGCCAGAGCTGGAGGAGAAGGAGGGAAGAGACCCAGGGGAGAACCGTAAGGCCCAGCGAGGGAGAACAATCCCCCCACTGTGGAGTGCCTCTACTCTAGACAGGTCGCCCCTATCACTTCCATCATGAAGCTCCAGCCACAGTGGCTAGCCAGTCTGCTCTCCCTGCCCAGGACGGGGAGCCCTCTTCTGCATGGTCCCTGGGGACATGTGTACTTTCCCCATCATAGGACGGACAGGGAGGGAGGGAGGGAGGGAGGAGTGTGGAAGAAGGAGATTGGTGGGGCCCTGCTCCGCAGGGCGGGTCAGTCTCGCTCTTCCTCTCGTCTTTAGAACATTCTGTCCATTCTGCTGCTCAGGCTGTCTGGAGTCCAGCTGGCAAGAGAGCTGGGCAGCTGTGAGCGGTGATTTCACACACACTTTCGATCTCTCCACAGTTTCTCCTTTTTTCCTCTGCCTCTCTCCTCAATCTCTTTCTCGCTCTCCACACACTCCAGTCAGTAGTCTCTCTCCCTCTCTCCCCTCCTCTCCTCTCCTCTCTATTTCTCTCCAGTCAGTAGTCTCCCTCTCTCCCCTCCTTCTCTCCTCTCCTCTCTATTTCTCTCCAGTCAGTAGTCTCCCTCTCTCCCCTCCTTCTCTCCTCTCCTCTCTATTTCTCTCCAGTCAGTAGTCTCCCTCTCTCCCCTCCTTCTCTCCTCTCCTCTCTATTTCTCTCCAGTCAGTAGTCTCCCTCTCTCCCCTCCTTCTCTCCTCTCCTCTCTATTTCTCTCCAGTCAGTAGTCTCCCTCTCTCCCCTCCTCTCCTCTCCTCTCTATTTCTCTCCAGTCTCCTGGCCGTGAATGTCGGTCTTCTAATTATAGGACCAAAGCAAATTATTACCGTTTCCATCTCTCTTCAAATCTCTCTCCATTTCTCTCCATCTCGCTCCAAATCTCTCCATCTCTGACAGCAGAGAGGAGAGAAGGATAGAGAGAGAGTGGAGAAGGAGGAGAAGAGTCACAGAGTGGAGAAGGAAGAGAGAGGAGGGAGAGAGAGCGATGGTGGGAGAGGAGGGAGAGAGACTGTTTTTCCAGGCCAGTCTGGTTGGCACACATTTACAGTGTGGTGAGCTGTGAAGAGTCTCTCTCCCCCTGTCCTCCCTCTCTGACTCTCTCCAAGTGAAACAGGCAAAGAGGCCTTTGTAGTTAACCACCAACCAGTCATCCCAACTCAAACCACGTCTCTCCATCCACCTGTCCTCTCTCTCCTTCATTCCACCTACAACTTAATCCCTCCTCTTCTCATTCCCTCTCCGCTCACTCACTCTTCTACCAGACCTCTTTTCATCACCCTCTCTCTCCCTCCCTGTCTCCCCCCACCCTCCCTGTCTCCCCCCACCCTCCCCGTCTCCCCCACCTTCCCTCTCGCCCCCCCACCCTCCCCGTCTCCCCCCCACCTTCCCTCTGATCTAGCTCTAGAGGAGTGTGGATTAGAGACAACACACACTCTGCTGACTAGAGGCCTGATCTAGCTCTAGAGGAGTGTGGATTAGAGACAACACACACTCTGCTGACTAGAGGCCTGATCTAGCTCTAGAGGAGTGTGGATTACGGACAACACACACTCTGCTGACTAGAGGCCTGATCTAGCTCTAGAGGAGTGTGGATTAGAGACAACACACACTCTGCTGACTAGAGGCCTGATCTAGCTCTAGAGGAGTGTGGATTAGAGACAACACACACTCTGCTGACTAGAGGTCTGATCTAGCTCTAGAGGAGTGTGGATTAGGGACAACACACACTCTGCTGACTAGAGACCTGATCTAGCTCTAGAGGAGTGTGGATTAGAGACAACACACACTCTGCTGACTAGAGGTCTGATCTAGCTCTAGAGGAGTGTGGATTAGAGACAACACACACTCTGCTGACTAGAGGTCTGATCTAGCTCTAGAGGAGTGTGGATTAGGGACAACACACACTCTGCTGACTAGAGGTCTGATCTAGCTCTAGAGGAGTGTGGATTAGAGACAACACACACTCTGCTGACTAGAGGCCTGATCTAGCTCTAGAGGAGTGTGGATTAGAGACAACACACACTCTGCTGACTAGAGGTCTGATCTAGCTCTAGAGGAGTGTGGATTAGGGACAACACACACTCTGCTGACTAGAGGTCTGATCTAGCTCTAGAGGAGTGTGGATTAGAGACAACACACACTCTGCTGACTAGAGGCCTGATCTAGCTCTAGAGGAGTGTGGATTAGAGACAACACACACTCTGCTGACTAGAGGCCTGATCTAGCTCTAGAGGAGTGTGGATTAGAGACAACACACACTCTGCTGACTAGAGGCCTGATCTAGCTCTAGAGGAGTGTGGATTAGGGACAACACACACTCTGCTGACTAGAGGTCTGATCTAGCTCTAGAGGAGTGTGGATTAGAGACAACACACACTCTGCTGACTAGAGGTCTGATCTAGCTCTAGAGGAGTGTGGATTAGAGACAACACACACTCTGCTGACTAGAGACCTGATCTAGCTCTAGAGGAGTGTGGATTAGGGACAACACACACTCTGCTGACTAGAGGTCTGATCTAGCTCTAGAGGAGTGTGGATTAGAGACAACACACACTCTGCTGACTAGAGGTCTGATCTAGCTCTAGAGGAGTGTGGATTAGGGACAACACACACTCTGCTGACTAGAGGCCTGATCTAGCTCTAGAGGAGTGTGGATTAGAGACAACACACACTCTGCTGACTAGAGGTCTGATCTAGCTCTAGAGGAGTGTGGATTAGAGACAACACACACTCTGCTGACTAGAGGTCTGATCTAGCTCTAGAGGAGTGTGGATTAGGGACAACACACACTCTGCTGACTAGAGGTCTGATCTAGCTCTAGAGGAGTGTGGATTAGGGACAACACACACTCTGCTGACTAGAGGTCTGATCTAGCTCTAGAGGAGTGTGGATTAGGGACAACACACACTCTGCTGACTAGAGGTCTGATCTAGCTCTAGAGGAGTGTGGATTAGAGACAACACACACTCTGCTGACTAGAGGCCTGATCTAGCTCTAGAGGAGTGTGGATTAGAGACAACACACACTCTGCTGACTAGAGGTCTGATCTAGCTCTAGAGGAGTGTGGATTAGAGACAACACACACTCTGCTGACTAGAGGTCTGATCTAGCTCTAGAGGAGTGTGGATTAGAGACAACACACACTCTGCTGACTAGAGGTCTGATCTAGCTCTAGAGGAGTGTGGATTAGAGACAACACACACTCTGCTGACTAGAGGTCTGATCTAGCTCTAGAGGAGTGTGGATTAGGGACAACACACACTCTGCTGACTAGAGGTCTGATCTAGCTCTAGAGGAGTGTGGATTAGAGACAACACACACTCTGCTGACTAGAGGTCTGATCTAGCTCTAGAGGAGTGTGGATTAGAGACAACACACACTCTGCTGACTAGAGGTCTGATCTAGCTCTAGAGGAGTGTGGATTAGAGACAACACACACTCTGCTGACTAGAGGCCTGATCTAGCTCTAGAGGAGTGTGGATTAGAGACAACACACACTCTGCTGACTAGAGGTCTGATCTAGCTCTAGAGGAGTGTGGATTAGAGACAACACACACTCTGCTGACTAGAGGTCTGATCTAGCTCTAGAGGAGTGTGGATTAGAGACAACACACACTCTGCTGACTAGAGGTCTGATCTAGCTCTAGAGGAGTGTGGATTAGAGACAACACACACTCTGCTGACTAGAGGTCTGATCTAGCTCTAGAGGAGTGTGGATTAGAGACAACACACACTCTGCTGACTAGAGGTCTGATCTAGCTCTAGAGGAGTGTGGATTAGAGACAACACACACTCTGCTGACTAGAGGTCTGATCTAGCTCTAGAGGAGTGTGGATTAGAGACAACACACACTCTGCTGACTAGAGGTCTGATCTAGCTCTAGAGGAGTGTGGATTAGAGACAACACACACTCTGCTGACTAGAGGTCTGATCTAGCTCTAGAGGAGTGTGGATTAGGGACAACACACACTCTGCTGACTAGAGACCTGATCTAGCTCTAGAGGAGTGTGGATTAGAGACAACACACACTCTGCTGACTAGAGGTCTGATCTAGCTCTAGAGGAGTGTGGATTAGGGACAACACACACTCTGCTGACTAGAGGTCTGATCTAGCTCTAGAGGAGTGTGGATTAGAGACAACACACACTCTGCTGACTAGAGGCCTGATCTAGCTCTAGAGGAGTGTGGATTAGGGACAACACACACTCTGCTGACTAGAGGTCTGATCTAGCTCTAGAGGAGTGTGGATTAGAGACAACACACACTCTGCTGACTAGAGACCTGATCTAGCTCTAGAGGAGTGTGGATTAGAGACAACACACACTCTGCTGACTAGAGGCCTGATCTAGCTCTAGAGGAGTGTGGATTAGGGACAACACACACTCTGCTGACTAGAGGTCTGATCTAGCTCTAGAGGAGTGTGGATTAGGGACAACACACACTCTGCTGACTAGAGGTCTGATCTAGCTCTAGAGGAGTGTGGATTAGAGACAACACACACTCTGCTGACTAGAGGTCTGATCTAGCTCTAGAGGAGTGTGGATTAGGGACAACACACACTCTGCTGACTAGAGACCTGATCTAGCTCTAGAGGAGTGTGGATTAGAGACAACACACACTCTGCTGACTAGAGGCCTGATCTAGCTCTAGAGGAGTGTGGATTAGAGACAACACACACTCTGCTGACTAGAGGCCTGATCTAGCTCTAGAGGAGTGTGGATTAGAGACAACACACACTCTGCTGACTAGAGGTCTGATCTAGCTCTAGAGGAGTGTGGATTAGAGACAACACACACTCTGCTGACTAGAGACCTGATCTAGCTCTAGAGGAGTGTGGATTAGAGACAACACACACTCTGCTGACTAGAGGTCTGATCTAGCTCTAGAGGAGTGTGGATTAGGGACAACACACACTCTGCTGACTAGAGGTCTGATCTAGCTCTAGAGGAGTGTGGATTAGGGACAACACACACTCTGCTGACTAGAGGTCTGATCTAGCTCTACAGGAGTGTGGATTAGGGACAACACACACTCTGCTGACTAGAGACCTGATCTAGCTCTAGAGGAGTGTGGATTAGAGACAACACACACTCTGCTGACTAGAGGTCTGATCTAGCTCTAGAGGAGTGTGGATTAGAGACAACACACACTCTGCTGACTAGAGGCCTGATCTAGCTCTAGAGGAGTGTGGAGTCTCTGGTTTAGAAATAGCTGTAGCTAATTATACATGCATGGGAAAAAGGAATGAAATGTCCATAAATGTATGCGTGTGTGTGTGTGTGTGTGTGTGTGTGTGTGTGTGTGTGTGTGTGTGTGTGTGTGTGTGTGTGTGTGTGTGTGTGTGTGTGTGTGTGTGTGTGTGTGTGTGTGCGTATTACTATCCTTGTGGAAATCCCAAAAGTCCCCACAAGGACAGTAATACAAGGAAAATTCTACATCTAACCCTAACCCTAAGATAGTCCCAAGTAGATGTTCAGTAGATGTTCAATAACTGTAACCCATGAAGACAATAGCTATTTTAGGCTTAGTGGTTAGGTTTAAAGTTAGGGTTACAATTACAGTTAGGTTTACGGTTAGGTTAGGGTTAGGTTTACGGTTAGGTTAGGGTTAGGTTTACGGTTAGGTTAGGGTTAGGTTTACGGTTAGGTTAGGGTTAGGTTTACGGTTAGGTTAGGGTTAGGGTTAGGTTTAGGGTTAGGTTTACGGTTAGGTTAGGGTTAGGTTAGGGTTAGGTTTACGGTTAGGTTTACGGTTAGGTTTACGGTTAGGTTAGGGTTAGGTTACGGTTAGGTTAGGGTTAGGGGTTAAGGTAAATAGGATCTTGAATGGAAATACATTTTAGGTCCCCACAAGGATAGTAAAAGATGCTTTGTGTGTGTGTGTGTGTGTGTGTGTGTGTGTGTGTGTGTGTGTGTGGTGTGTGTGTGTGTGTGTGTGTGTGTGTGTGTGTGTGTGTGTGTGTGTGTGTGTGTGTGTAAGAGAGCTCAGAGTCAAAGACTACCTCACACAAACACACAAACACACACATGCATGCGCAAACACACACACGTGAAGAGAGAAATGTCTACACTGAGTCGGTTAATGATGAACCCAGACCATTCTGTTTAACTAGCACCAGTTAACCATTACAGACACACACACACTAGTGCTGGAGCTGTCTGTGGTGTTATGTCCACTGTAATACTGTAGTGACAGTGAAGGGTCATGTCTGTAATGACATACTGTAGTAACAGTGAAGGGTCATGTCTGTAATGACATACTGTAGTAACAGTGAAGGGTCATGTCTGTAATGACATACTGTAGTGACAGTGAAGGGTCATGTCTGTAATGACATACTGTAGTGACAGTGAAGGGTCATGTCTGTAATGACATACTGTAGTGACAGTGAAGGGTCATGTCTGTAATGACATACTGTAGTGACAGTGAAGGGTCATGTCTGTAATGACATACTGTAGTGACAGTGAAGGGTCATGTCTGTAATGACATACTGTAGTAACAGTGAAGGGTCATGTCTGTAATGACATACTGTAGTGACAGTGAAGGGTCATGTCTGTAATGACATACTGTAGTGACAGTGAAGGGTCATGTCTGTAATGACATACTGTAGTGACAGTGAAGGGTCATGTCTGTAATGACATACTGTAGTGACAGTGAAGGGTCATGTCTGTAATGACATACTGTAGTGACAGTGAAGGGTCATGTCTGTAATGACATACTGTAGTGACAGTGAAGGGTCATGTCTGTAATGACATACTGTAGTGACAGTGAAGGGTCATGTCTGTAATGACATACTGTAGTGACAGTGAAGGGTCATGTCTGTAATGACATACTGTAGTGACAGTGAAGGGTCATGTCTGTAATGACATACTGTAGTGACAGTGAAGGGTCATGTCTGTAATGACATACTGTAGTGACAGTGAAGGGTCATGTCTGTAATGACATACTGTAGTGACAGTGAAGGGTCATGTCTGTAATGACATACTGTAGTGACAGTGAAGGGTCATGTCTGTAATGACATACTGTAGTGACAGTGAAGGGTCATGTCTGTAATGACATACTGTAGTGACAGTGAAGGGTCATGTCTGTAATGACATACTGTAGTGACAGTGAAGGGTCATGTCTGTAATGACATACTGTAGTGACAGTGAAGGGTCATGTCTGTAATGACATACTGTAGTGACAGTGAAGGGTCATGTCTGTAATGACATACTGTAGTGACAGTGAAGGGTCATGTCTGTAATGACATACTGTAGTGACAGTGAAGGGTCATGTCTGTAATGACATACTGTAGTGACAGTGAAGGGTCATGTCTGTAATGACATACTGTAGTGACAGTGAAGGGTCATGTCTGTAATGACATACTGTAGTGACAGTGAAGGGTCATGTCTGTAATGACATACTGTAGTGACAGTGAAGGGTCATGTCTGTAATGACATACTGTAGTGACAGTGAAGGGTCATGTCTGTAATGACATACTGTAGTGACAGTGAAGGGTCATGTCTGTAATGACATACTGTAGTGACAGTGAAGGGTCATGTCTGTAATGACATACTGTAGTGACAGTGAAGGGTCATGTCTGTAATGACATACTGTAGTGACAGTGAAGGGTCATGTCTGTAATGACATACTGTAGTGACAGTGAAGGGTCATGTCTGTAATGACATACTGTAGTGACAGTGAAGGGTCATGTCTGTAATGACATACTGTAGTGACAGTGAAGGGTCATGTCTGTAATGACATACTGTAGTGACAGTGAAGGGTCATGTCTGTAATGACATACTGTAGTGACAGTGAAGGGTCATGTCTGTAATGACATACTGTAGTGACAGTGAAGGGTCATGTCTGTAATGACATACTGTAGTGACAGTGAAGGGTCATGTCTGTAATGACATACTGTAGTGACAGTGAAGGGTCATGTCTGTAATGACATACTGTAGTGACAGTGAAGGGTCATGTCTGTAATGACATACTGTAGTGACAGTGAAGGGTCATGTCTGTAATGACATACTGTAGTGACAGTGAAGGGTCATGTCTGTAATGACATACTGTAGTGACAGTGAAGGGTCATGTCTGTAATGACATACTGTAGTGACAGTGAAGGGTCATGTCTGTAATGACATACTGTAGTGACAGTGAAGGGTCATGTCTGTAATGACATACTGTAGTGACAGTGAAGGGTCATGTCTGTAATGACATACTGTAGTGACAGTGAAGGGTCATGTCTGTAATGACATACTGTAGTGACAGTGAAGGGTCATGTCTGTAATGACATACTGTAGTGACAGTGAAGGGTCATGTCTGTAATGACATACTGTAGTGACAGTGAAGGGTCATGTCTGTAATGACATACTGTAGTGACAGTGAAGGGTCATGTCTGTAATGACATACTGTAGTGACAGTGAAGGGTCATGTCTGTAATGACATACTGTAGTGACAGTGAAGGGTCATGTCTGTAATGACATACTGTAGTGACAGTGAAGGGTCATGTCTGTAATGACATACTGTAGTGACAGTGAAGGGTCATGTCTGTAATGACATACTGTAGTGACAGTGAAGGGTCATGTCTGTAATGACATACTGTAGTGACAGTGAAGGGTCATGTCTGTAATGACATACTGTAGTGACAGTGAAGGGTCATGTCTGTAATGACATACTGTAGTGACAGTGAAGGGTCATGTCTGTAATGACATACTGTAGTGACAGTGAAGGGTCATGTCTGTAATGACATACTGTAGTGACAGTGAAGGGTCATGTCTGTAATGACATACTGTAGTGACAGTGAAGGGTCATGTCTGTAATGACATACTGTAGTGACAGTGAAGGGTCATGTCTGTAATGACATACTGTAGTGACAGTGAAGGGTCATGTCTGTAATGACATACTGTAGTGACAGTGAAGGGTCATGTCTGTAATGACATACTGTAGTGACAGTGAAGGGTCATGTCTGTAATGACATACTGTAGTGACAGTGAAGGGTCATGTCTGTAATGACATACTGTAGTGACAGTGAAGGGTCATGTCTGTAATGACATACTGTAGTGACAGTGAAGGGTCATGTCTGTAATGACATACTGTAGTGACAGTGAAGGGTCATGTCTGTAATGACATACTGTAGTGACAGTGAAGGGTCATGTCTGTAATGACATACTGTAGTGACAGTGAAGGGTCATGTCTGTAATGACATACTGTAGTGACAGTGAAGGGTCATGTCTGTAATGACATACTGTAGTGACAGTGAAGGGTCATGTCTGTAATGACATACTGTAGTGACAGTGAAGGGTCATGTCTGTAATGACATACTGTAGTGACAGTGAAGGGTCATGTCTGTAATGACATACTGTAGTGACAGTGAAGGGTCATGTCTGTAATGACATACTGTAGTGACAGTGAAGGGTCATGTCTGTAATGACATACTGTAGTGACAGTGAAGGGTCATGTCTGTAATGACATACTGTAGTGACAGTGAAGGGTCATGTCTGTAATGACATACTGTAGTGACAGTGAAGGGTCATGTCTGTAATGACATACTGTAGTGACAGTGAAGGGTCATGTCTGTAATGACATACTGTAGTGACAGTGAAGGGTCATGTCTGTAATGACATACTGTAGTAACAGTGAAGGGTCATGTCTGTAATGACATACTGTAGTGACAGTGAAGGGTCATGTCTGTAATGACATACTGTAGTGACAGTGAAGGGTCATGTCTGTAATGACATACTGTAGTGACAGTGAAGGGTCATGTCTGTAATGACATACTGTAGTGACAGTGAAGGGTCATGTCTGTAATGACATACTGTAGTAACAGTGAAGGGTCATGTCTGTAATGACATACTGTAGTAACAGTGAAGGGTCATGTCTGTAATGACATACTGTAGTGACAGTGAAGGGTCATGTCTGTAATGACATACTGTAGTGACAGTGAAGGGTCATGTCTGTAATGACATACTGTAGTGACAGTGAAGGGTCATGTCTGTAATGACATACTGTAGTAACAGTGAAGGGTCATGTCTGTAATGACATACTGTAGTGACAGTGAAGGGTCATGTCTGTAATGACATACTGTAGTGACAGTGAAGGGTCATGTCTGTAATGACATACTGTAGTGACAGTGAAGGGTCATGTCTGTAATGACATACTGTAGTGACAGTGAAGGGTCATGTCTGTAATGACATACTGTAGTGACAGTGAAGGGTCATGTCTGTAATGACATACTGTAGTGACAGTGAAGGGTCATGTCTGTAATGACATACTGTAGTGACAGTGAAGGGTCATGTCTGTAATGACATACTGTAGTGACAGTGAAGGGTCATGTCTGTAATGACATACTGTAGTGACAGTGAAGGGTCATGTCTGTAATGACATACTGTAGTGACAGTGAAGGGTCATGTCTGTAATGACATACTGTAGTGACAGTGAAGGGTCATGTCTGTAATGACATACTGTAGTAACAGTGAAGGGTCATGTCTGTAATGACATACTGTAGTGACAGTGAAGGGTCATGTCTGTAATGACATACTGTAGTGACAGTGAAGGGTCATGTCTGTAATGACATACTGTAGTGACAGTGAAGGGTCATGTCTGTAATGACATACTGTAGTAACAGTGAAGGGTCATGTCTGTAATGACATACTGTAGTGACAGTGAAGGGTCATGTCTGTAATGACATACTGTAGTGACAGTGAAGGGTCATGTCTGTAATGACATACTGTAGTGACAGTGAAGGGTCATGTCTGTAATGACATACTGTAGTGACAGTGAAGGGTCATGTCTGTAATGACATACTGTAGTGACAGTGAAGGGTCATCTTGCTGGTTTAGTTGGTTAGTACTGAGGTCTGTAGCATCGAAAGGGTTCAATATGTGCCCCCTTCGTCCCCTCTTGCTGATCTCTAAACGCACTCGCCCTCTCCCCCCTCTCTCTCTCTCTCTCTCTCTCCCCAATACTCTCCCCTCACCCCCTTTATTTACTGCCTTGTGGAATGCCTGTACTTCCGTGAGTGATGTCATCAGTTGCCGTCGTCACGGTAACAAAACAAACTCCTGCATATGGCCGGTGGATTCAGTCTTTCCCAGCTCGTTAAAAACAAATGGAGGAAAGAAAGAAAGGGATATGAAGAAAAAAGTATCACTTGTTTCTTTGAACTGAACATTTACACTATCAGGAGACGGAGGGATGAGGATACACTGGAGGAAGGAGAGAGAGAGGGGGGGAGAATAAGTTAGAGTGAGAGAAAGACTGCAACCAAGATGGAGAGAAAGGGGAAGAGAGAGATAACAAAAGAGGATGAGGAGGAGTGAGGAAGAGGAAAATAGGGAGAAAGAAGAATAGAGGGAATAGAAGGAGGAAGAGGGATGAGGGAGAGAGAGAGTAGTCCCTATACATGACATCTGTTAGACTACTGAAGAGACGAGGTGTACTGCCAGATCTAACTACTCTGTAAATACTCTGGTTTATAAAACAACATCTCCTGCTGTGTGTGTGTGTGTGTGTGTGTGTGTGTGTGTGTGTGTGTGTGTGTGTGTGTGTGTGTGTGTGTGTGTGTGTGTGTACAGTTGTACTTCTCCTGGGCTGGTCCGGGGGTGTGATAGTTGTGGTGTGGTTGTCCTGGTAACGACACAAAGCAAAACAGTGCTGTAGCCAGGAAAATGGAGATGTGTGTGTTTACAGCTACTGTGTGTGTGTGTGTGTGTGCGCGAGTGTCAACACCAGAATCATCCAAATTTCAGCTACTCTAGAGATATAATGTTTGTAGAAGTGAAGAATAGACCTATGCCTTGGTGTCCACATCAAACAGCCTTCAGCACTTCCCACTTTGTTTCTTCCTGTATCTCTCAGTCCAGACATGATGAATCCCTGAGCTCAGATCACACTTTACACACCTCTCTGTCCATAATACTCCTATTTTAAAAGGGCAAAACTGATCCTAGATCAGTATCCTACTCTGACAGTTCCATAACAGAAGAGTCCTGATATTGACCTAGGTCAGCTATGGAGCCCTGTGAGAGTTCCAGTCAGAGAATGAGAATTCATTAGAATCACAACTCATTTCATTGTAATTATACGGCTTCAACGGCTGTGTCGCTGGGATGGATATTCCTCTCCATCCACAGAAATGAGATGTATTTATTTACACTGTTCCAATGATATTTTCTACCGTTTACCAACTTTTCCCGGGAGGACAGCGGGGTTTGCTTAGCTTAAATGAACGCTCCTGTCCAGTTTGGCTGGACCCTGACACGACAGTATCACTCCTCGCCACTGCAGAAGCCATGTCTTCACTCAGTTATCCCTGCGAAAGGCCAGCCCCTTATGCAGAGCCAATGAAATGGAAACACGGCCACACGCACTGCAACATTAATGAATAGGATGAAGTGAATCCTACAGACCTAGGTCTTTACGGTTTCTCCTTTTACTATTAAACTACATACGACATATTAGTAGACAGATTACAGGACCAATTTCTGTCATTTCCATAGGCTGAGTAAAGGTCAGGCATATCCAAACAGAAGCCTATGGATTAGCATAACTATCTATGTATAGGCCTATATGAACCTTATTCCCCCCACGCAGTAGCCAGGTGGTGACCTAAACAAATGACATGCTGCAGTTTACTTCTAAAACCTCAACAGTTCGTTTAAAACACAACAAGTTTGTATTCCAGAAAACCCCAGAGCCTTGAGAAGAGATTTATCCTAAAAGTGAACGGGAGAAAAAGTTCAAACTTAACGGATTTGTGGGAAAAATAAACTGCTAACCTACGACGCTCCTTCAGTGGCAGCGAGAGGACAGAATGTTCCAGCCTGAAGTTTCAAATCTGCACCACGCCTGCCTTCAGAGCTGACCCGTCTTTAGGCTGCTACCCATCGGTCAAACTCCAAACAACAACATTTGATGTCCGCTGTCTTGGATAGTGACCTTCTAGGCCTAGGGCACTAACTCGTTCTATAAATCCTGCACCACACCGAACGCACCGCAACTGCCTCTGCAACGCAATGCTGCAAGGCAAACGCAGCGTTCCATTGGAAATGAATGTACTTCTGGTGTACCAAAACGCAACGACACTTTTGTTGTGTTCGAAGCGTAACACCTCGCAAAACGGGCAGCCAGAGAAGGGAGGATGCAGAGGCCAACTTGTTGCCTTGGAACTATTTTTGTTTTGGTCATTTGTCCTGGGGACAACTTACAACGTTGCTCAACATAGTTCTATGTGACTATGACGCACGTTGGTCTGCTGCAGCTACTTCCAGTTGAGGGTCACTATGGGTGGAGTATTAGGCTGCCCGCCCACACCATTGTTATGGTTGTCGTATGGATCAGACCAAAACGCAGCGGGAATATGTATACTCATCTTTTTATTTTGAAGAAGGAGAAACAAATAAATACGTATACAAAAAAAGAACGAAACAGTCCTGTCAGGTGCACAAACACTAAACAAGGAACAACTACCCACAAAATCCCACAGAAAAATACCCCTCTTAAATAGGACCTTCAATTAGAAGCAACGAGGAGCAGCTGCTTCCAATTGAAGGTCAACCCCATTAACTAAACATAGTAATAGAAAGACTAGAACGAACATAGAAATATACTAACATAGAACATTAACCACAAACCCCGAAACACATAAAACAAACACCCCTCTTACATAAGAACATAGCCCAACAAACCCCCGAAACACTCTAAACAAACACCCCCTGCCACGTCCTGACCAAACTACAATAACGAATAACCCCTTTACTGGTCAGGACGTGACAACCATATAATGAGTAAACACCAAGTATCCAAAACAAGTTCTCAACATTTGCTATTTGTCTCAATATCTATTAAACACGTGAAAATTTCTTATCACATTGAACAATTTCTCCTAACAATAAATACATGCACAATTCATAGGAGGAAACATGTATTGGACAACTACTACTACTACTACTATTGTTACTACTACTACTACTATTGTTACTACTACTACTATTGTTACTACTACTACTATTGTTACTACTACTACTACTGTTGCTTCTACTACTACTACTACTATTGCTACTACTACTACTACTGTTGCTACTACTACTACTACTATTGCTGCTACTACTACTACTATTGTTACTACAACTACTATTATTACTACTACTACTATTGTTACTACTACTACTATTGTTACTACTACTATTCTTACTACTACTACTGTTACTACTACTGTTACTGTTACAACTACTACTATTGTTACTACTACTACTATTCTTACTACTACTATTGTTACTACTACTACTACTATTGTTACTACTACTACTATTGTTACTACTACTACTATTGTTACTACTACTACTACTACTATTGTTACTACTACTACTACTATTGTTACTACTACTAGTATTGTTACTACTACTACTACTGTTGCTACTACTAGTACTACTATTGCTACTACTACTACTACTACTATTGCTACTACTACTACTATTGTTACTACTACTACTATTGTTACTACTACTACTATTGTTACTACTACTACTACTACTACTATTGTTACTACTACTACTATTGTTACTACTACTACTATTGTTACTACTACTACTACTATTGTTACTACTACTACTACTGTTACTACTACTACTATTGTTACTACTACTACTACTGTCCTACTACTACTATTGTTACTACTACTACTATTGTTACTACTACTACTATTGTTACTACTACTACTACTATTGTTACTACTACTACTACTGTTACTACTACTACTACCCATTGTAACGTCCTTTCTCTCATTACAAAATTGCTATTATATTGCTACTGCAACATTGTAACTGACTGCAAATTGGCATCAAAGGCCACAAAGCACATCAAAAGTATAAACTCAAAACAAAGCACAACAAAAGTATCAAATCAAAACAGTTACACCTCGATCACACATGGTACACAGCATCATCTGGATATGTCTGCAACAAAAGTTCAACATTCCCTTTCTGCTACCATTTCTGTCACAGCGACAGCGTTGTTGCGTTTTGGTACACCAGAATGACATTCATTTCCAATGGAACGCTGCGTTTGCCTTGCAGCATTGCGTTGCAGAGGCAGTTGGGGTGCAGTCGTTGGATTTATCGAACTTATGTGTCAAACTGTATGCGTAAGAGGACTTGACAATAAATGGTGGCAAAAGGCGAATGTTGAACATTTGTTGCACACATATCCAGATAATGCTGCATACCAATTTGGCAATGGCACTGTAGGTGTGATCGAGGCGTCAAGCAGTCTACAAATACAGTTTGAGGCATACGTTCGAAAAATCAAAGAACGCATTGGAACTGCCTCTGCAACGCAATGCTGCAAGGCAAACGCAGCGTTCAATTGGAAATGAATGTACTTCTGGTGTACCAAAATGCAATAACCCTGTCGATGTGATCGAGGCGTAACTTTTTCCATGACAGCATGCCTGGCAGCCTGCCAGTCTATTCTGGAGTATCATATCTGTAGTGAAACGGTGTGATATCTTTCTCAACACCAGCCAAACAAACGACCGATACAAACAATTGAACAAGAAGAATTAAAATGTTACGTCACGGGAGACGCCAACTCCCCATCCCTCCTCCACCGGAGGGAAAGTGCCAAGGGGCACACTCGGGGTTACGTCAATTACCGAGCGGTGCGGTGGCATACCTCACACGCCGCTTCCCATCTGGAGTGTCACATGCTAACGTTACAACCACTAGGCTACTTACAGAACGTTAGTTCCCGGTGGGAGGTCCCCCGCCGCTGGTCCCCGCTCCAGACCGATGTTCGTACAATTAACCACGCACGATTCCCGGGACCCTGGTGCGATAACACACGAACAGTTACCGGGACACGGGCTCCCGCAACTCCTACCGCTGCCGCCATCCCCGGGCGCTGGGCTCCAGCCCCATGCCTCCAGGCAACAGAGAGTGAAGAGCAGACTGGAAAATAATCCAAACTTTGGGAATGAGGCGCCATGTTTTCGCTTGGATAAAATCTGTCCATTTCTAAAAGGCATAGCTCACTCACATCGCATCGCCTCTGATGTTGGAAGGGTCCTCGCACTGAGGGAGAAAAACTTGTTCGTCGCTTTTTAACGGATTTCTTCATGTGAAAACATGCTAAGAGCGCAACTAACTTTTAAAAAAAACGTTTTTTAAACCTTCCCCAGGTTTTCGTAGACGTTTCGCCGTTCTCTGTGGTTATAACGGAACTAGCAGCGCTCTTCTTCTTCTTTTTTCAGAAGAAAAAAAGTTCCTTCAACTTCCTTTCTTTCTCCCGCCTTGTTTTGGCTGCCTTCACCCGCTGCGGTTCTACAAGTAAACACTGAGCGCACAGATTCCTTCTTGGGCTCCTTGGGAGAAAGATTCTACTTTTTTTATCATTCAACAATGTGTTATTATTACACAAGTAATCCGTTTAAGGATTTGTTTATACAATTATGTGTTTTGTATTTGCATATCAACATATCAGCCTTAATCGCACCAGAGATATTTTAGCCTACTCAAAATAACAAAACATTATCATATTTTGAAACAGCCCCCTCCCCTCTCCCCACCTCCAGTCCATTCCCTAGATGGGAGTATCTAATTGTGTGTGATGATGATGTGATAACACCTTTAAACAGTCCAGCTGTGTTCTTGGCCTTCTAGGAATATAGGAGAGTCAGCCACTCACCCAGCCAGTCACTCATTCAGTCAGCCAGTCACTCATTCAGTCAGCTAGTCACTATTTCAGTCAGTCACTCATTTAGTCAGCCAGTCACTCTTTCAGTCAGTCACTCACTCATTCAGTCAGCTAGTCACTCTTTCAGTCTGCCAGTCAGTCACTCATTCAGTCAGTCAGTCACTCATTCAGTCAGCGAGTCACTCTTTCAGTCTGCCAGTCAGTCACTCATTCAGTCAGCTAGTCACTCTTTCAGTCAGTCACTCATTCAGTCAGCCAGTCACTCATTCAGTCAGCCAGTCACTCTTTCAGTCAGCCAGCCAGTCACTCATTCAGTCAGCCAGTCACTCTTTCAGTCAGTCACTCATTCAGTCAGCTAGTCACTCTTTCAGTCAGCCAGTCAGTCACTCATTCAGTCAGCTAGTCACTCTTTCAGTCACTCATTCAGTCACTCATTCAGTCAGCCAGTCACTCTTTCAGTCAGCCAGTCACTCTTTCAGTCAGCCAGCCAGTCAGTCACTCATTCAGTCAGCCAGTCACTCTTTCAGTCAGCCAGTCAGTCACTCATTCAGTCAGCCAGTCACTCTTTCAGTCAGCCAGTCCACACTCTGAGCAGGTGTTATAGCTTTATGCAGGTAAGATATTATATTTAACTTACATCCCACTATCTTCTCTCTCAATAAATTCAAATCAAACAATCTCACTAATTCACTTTCATATACGCGTACGCACACACACTCCTCCCTCTCTTCTCCCCTCTCTCCCATTTCCTGTTCTGCTGCTAGGGCATGCGAGGGGGACGTTCCCGGTGCTGCTTGTGTTGGCCCACCCCATCTCCCCACACACACACACACACACACACACACACACACACACACAGCCCAGCCTGCAGCTCAGCACTCACAGAGCCACCGCTATAGAGCCTTATACCCAACAACAGCCCAGCCCATCTCCAGCCCACCCCACTGAGCCTAGCCTTCACCCCAGACCACCCAAGCCGACAACACACAGTCTTGCCCCAACTACAGAGCCAGACAGAGCCGCAACTAGAGCCAAAGGGACAGCAAGGTTAGGCACAATACAGGACTGGGCTAAGCTGGATAGGGTTAGGCTTGGCGGGGTTAGGCTTGGCTTGGCTGGGTTAGGTTTGGCTGGGTTAGGCTGGAGTATGTAGACTTGATTGGATTGGTTTAAATGGGTTGGGTGAAGTGGCCTGAACTGGAATGGGTTATGTGAACTGGAATGGGCTTGGGTATGGGGACTGGATTCAACTGGTTTCAATGGGTTAGTTGGAGTGGGCTGGGCTGAGGGAGAAGGGGCTGGGCTGGAGGAGAGGGGGCTGGGCTGAGGGAGAAGGGGCTAGGCTGAGGGAGTAGGGGCTGGGCTGGAGGAGAGGAGGCTGGGCTGGAGGAGAAGGGGCTGGGCTGGAGGAAACGGGGCTGGGCTGGAGGAGAAGGGGCTGGGCTGGAGGAGACGGGGCTGGGCTGGAGGAGAAGGGGCTGGGCTGGAGGAGAAGGGGCTGGGCTGGAGGAGACGGAGCTGGGCTGGAGGAGACGGGGCTGGGCTGGAGGAGACGGGGCTGGGCTGGAGGGGAGGGGGCTGGGCTGGGCTGGAGGAGAGGGGGCTGGGCTGGAGGAGACGGGGCTGGGCTGGAGGAGAGGGGGCTGGGCTGAGGGAGACGGGGCTGGGCTGGAGGAGACGGGGCTGGGCTGAGGGAGACGTGGCTGGGCTGGAGGAGAGGGGGCTGGGCTGGAGGAGAGGGGGCTGGGCTGGAGGAGAGGGGGCTGGGCTGAGGGAGACGGGGCTGGGCTGGAGGAGAGGGGGCTGGGCTGGAGGAGAGGGGGCTGGGCTTCTGTTTGGTTATGGGGAGAGTCTACTAGTCAGGAAAACACGACTTACTGCTGGGGCCTCAGACAATATTATTAAAGGACTGGAGGAAGTGAGCGAGAAAGAGAGAGAGAGAGAAAGTTTGTCGACGACACAACGGTGGTAGGCCTGATCACCGACGACAATGACAGCCTATATGGAGGAGGTCAGAGACCTGGTAGTGTGGACAACAACCTCTCCCTCAACGTGGACAAAACAAAGGAGCTGATCTGGACTACAGGAAACGGAGGGTCGAGCACGCTACAGTCCACATCCACGGGGCTGTAGTGGAGACGGTCGAGAGCTTCAAGTTCCTCGGTGTTCACATCACTAAGGACATATCATGGTCCAAACACACCAACACAGAGGTGGAAAGGGCATGACAACGTCTCTTCCCCCTCAGCAGGCTGAAAAGATTTGGCATGGGTCCTCAGATCTTCAAAAAGTTATACAGCTGCACCATTGAGAGCATCTTGACTGGCTGCAGCACCGCTTGGTATGGCAACTGCACGGCATCCGACCGCAAGGCGCTTCTTTGCAGTGGATCTATGTACACTCACTAGACTCTACCCACACACTCACATGACTCTACCCACACACTCACTAGACTCTACCCACACACTCACTAGACTCTACCCACACACTCACTAGACTCTACCCACACACTCACTAGGGGGAGACGGGGCTGGGGAGACTGGGCTGGGGAGACGGAGCTGAGGGAGATGGGGCTGGGGAGACGGAGCTGGGGAGATGGGGCTTCCTACCTGACTGTGTCAGTCTTCCTACCTGACTATGTGTCAGTCTTCCTACCTGACTATGTGTCAGTCTTCCTACCTGACTGTGTCAGTCTTCCTACCTGACTATGTGTCAGTCTTCCTATCTGACTATGTGTCAGTCTTCCTACCTGACTATGTGTCAGTCTTCCTACCTGACTGTGTCAGTCTTCCTACCTGACTGTGTCAGTCTTCCTACCTGACTATGTGTCAGTCTTCCTACCTGACTGTGTCAGTCTTCCTACCTGACTATGTGTCAGTCTTCCTACCTGACTGTGTCAGTCTTCCTACCTGACTATGTGTCAGTCTTCCTACCTGACTATGTGTCAGTCTTCCTACCTGACTGTGTCAGTCTTCCTACCTGACTATGTGTCAGTCTTCCTATCTGACTATGTGTCAGTCTTCCTACCTGACTATGTGTCAGTCTTCCTACCTGACTGTGTCAGTCTTCCTACCTGACTGTGTCAGTCTTCCTACCTGACTATGTGTCAGTCTTCCTACCTGACTGTGTCAGTCTTCCTACCTGACTATGTGTCAGTCTTCCTACCTGACTGTGTCAGTCTTCCTATCTGACTATGTGTCAGTCTTCCTACCTGACTGTGTCAGTCTTCCTACCTGACTATGTGTCAGTCTTCCTACCTGACTATGTCAGGCTTCCTACCTGACTGTGTGTCAGTCTTCCTATCTGACTATGTGTCAGTCTTCCTACCTGACTATGTGTCAGTCTTCCTACCTGACTATGTGTCAGTCTTCCTACCTGACTGTGTCAGTCTTCCTACCTGACTATGTGTCAGTCTTCCTATCTGACTATGTGTCAGTCTTCCTACCTGACTATGTGTCAGTCTTCCTACCTGACTATGTGTCAGTCTTCCTATCTGACTATGTGCCAGTCTTCCTACCTGACTATGTGTCAGTCTTCCTACCTGACTGTGTCAGTCTTCCTACCTGACTATGTGTCAGTCTTCCTATCTGACTATGTGTCAGTCTTCCTACCTGACTGTGTCAGTCTTCCTACCTGACTATGTGTCAGTCTTCCTACCTGACTATGTGTCAGTCTTCCTACCTGACTATGTGTCAGTCTTCCTACCTAACTGTGTCAGTCTTCCTACCTAACTGTGTCAGTCTTCCTATCTGACTATGTGTCAGTCTTCCTACCTGTAGAAGGGTGTTCTGATGCCGAAACCTTGGCAGCACCACAGTAAAAAAGGTGGATTTGCATCACAGCTTGCACTATTTTATATGCTCACCTAAACTAGTGCTGTGAGGAATGAAGAGAGAGAGAGAGAGAGAGAGAGAGAGAGAGAGAGAGAGAGGTGGGTTGAAAGGGAGATTGTTAGGAAGAGAGAGAGGGAGAGAAAAAAAGATGGAGAGAGGGAGAGAGGAATGAAGAGAAGAGAGAGAGAGAGCGAGAGAGAGAGAGATGGGGTGATAGGGAGATGGAGAGGAAGAGAGAGGGAGAGAAAGAAAGAGGGAGGGAGAGAAGAATGAAGAGAGAGAGAGAGAGAGAGAGAGAGAGAGAGATGGGGTGATAGGGAGATGGAGAGGAAGAGAGAGGGAGAGAAAGAAAGAGGGAGGGAGAGAAGAATGAAGAGAAGAGAGAGAGAGAGAGAAAGAAAGAGAAGAGGGAGCGAGAGAGAGAAAGCGGAGAAAGGAGCACAAAACCTTCTTTAAACTATTCTGAGTATCTCTATCTCAATATTTGTGTCTCTCTTTCTTGCTTGCTAATCTTTCTGTGTTTCCCACTTCATTCTCTTTGTCCTTACCTCCTTTATTCTCTCTCTCTATGTTTCTATGGACCTGGTGCTGTTGTGGTGATGTTGAGTATAGCTGCAACTGAGACACACACACACCTCTCACGCTAATCCCCTCGGACAGGCCGGTAAGGTC
The DNA here is from genome assembly GCF_965601325.2 of Salmo salar. NCBI lineage: Eukaryota > Metazoa > Chordata > Actinopteri > Salmoniformes > Salmonidae > Salmo > Salmo salar. The sequence continues at coordinate 16,650,148 of NC_138302.1, forward strand.
ATCCCTCTGGCCATGTGATTGGTTCGCTCCGGGGGTAGTCGTGGAGACAGCCTAAACCCTGCCCCCTGTACCCACATGTCCATCAACTCTCGCCTGGTGGGGGATGCACCCTCCCCCATCTACCCCCCACAGAAAGAAAGGAAAGAGAGGGATGGAGAAGAAAGAGAGGGATGGAGAGGAAAGAGAGGAAAGAGAGGGTTGAGAGGAAAGAGAGGGATGAGAGGAAAGAGAGGGATGAGAGGAAAGAGAGGAGGAAGAACAGAAGAGATGGGTGCAAACAGGCTGAAAAACAAGATGCTGTTTTGGCATTATCCTGCAGCAGAGACACTCACACAGGGTTGGAGAGTAACAGATTACAAAACAAACTGTAACTGTAATCCCTCACCTTACCAGCTAAAACATGGTCAGCCAGTGGAAAATGGACTCTTGCAAGAGCTGCATATTGCAGATCCCAGTCTATGGAATACAAGTTTGAGTTCCTCCCTTCTAAACTCCCCCGTGGTATAGTTCCTCCCTTCTAAACTACCCCGTGGTATAGTTCCTCCCTTCTAAACTCCCCCGTGGTATAGTTCCTCCCTTCTAAACTCCCCCGTGGTATTGTTCCTCCCTTCTAAACTCCCCCGTGGTATAGGTCCTCCCTTCAAAACTCCCCCGTGGTATAGTTCCTCCCTTCTAAACTCCCCCGTGGTATAGTTCCTCACTTCTAAACTCCCCCGTGGTCTAGTTCCTCCCTTCTAAACCCCCCTGTGGTATTGTTCCTCCCTTCTAAACTCCCCCGTGGTATAGGTCCTCCCTTCTAAACTCCCCCGTGGTATTTCCTCCCTTCTAAACTCCCCCGTGGTATAGATCCTCCCTTCTAAACTCCCCCGTGGTATAGATTCTCCCTTCTAAACTCCCCCGTGGTATAGTTCCTCCCTTCTAAACTCCCCCGTGGTATAGGTCCTCCCTTCTAAACCCCCCCGTGGTATAGTTCCTCCCTTCTAAACTCCCCCGTGGTATTGTGGTCCTCCCTTCTAAACTCCCCCGTGGTATAGGTCCTCTCTTCTAAGCTCCCCCGTGGTATTGTGGTCCTCCCTTCTAAACTCCCCCGTGGTATAGTTCCTCCCTTCTAAACTCCCCTCTGGTATAGTTCCTCCCTTCTAAACTCCCCCGTGGTATAGTCCTCCCTTCTAAACTCCCCCGTGGTATAGTCCTCCCTTCTAAACTCCCCGCGTGGTATTGTTCCTCTCTTCTAAACTCCCCCGTGGTATTGTTCCTCTCTTCTAAACTCCCCCGTGGTATAGATCCTCCCTTCTAAACTCCCCCGTGGTATAGGTACTCCCTTCTAAACTCCCCCGTGGTATAGTTCCTCCCTTCTAAACTCCCCCGTGGTATAGATCCTCCCTTCTAAACTCCCCCGTGGTATTGTTCCTCTCTTCTAAACTCCCCCGTGGTATTGTTCCTCTCTTCTAAACTCCCCCGTGGTATAGTTCCTCCCTTCTAAACTCCCCCGTGGTATAGTTCCTCCCTTCTAAACTACCCCGTGGTATAGTTCCTCCCTTCTAAACTCCCCTGTGGTATAGTTCCTCCCTTCTAAACTCCCCCGTGGTATAGTTCCTCCCTTCTAAACTACCCCGTGGTATAGTTCCTCCCTTCTAAACTCCCCCGTGGTATAGTGCCTCCCTTCTAAACTCCCCCGTGGTATAGTTCCTCCCTTCTAAACTCCCCCGTGGTATTGCACTCCATACTGTTAACAACTAGTTTCATTTAAGAAGACCAGGGGGCGCTTTTATTGCTCAGTCTAATTGGTGCTGATTATAAAGACTGCCCATAGGCCGAACGGACACCTGCTCAAACTCACACACTTTTGATCGACTTAAACATCTGCAAATAATCCAGATTTCAAAGTGTCACCAACAAAAAGGTCAACAATAGGCCTATAACAAATGCAGCGTATGGCATTACATTTTCACATGCAAACAGTACTTTCTGGTGGTGGTCAAAGCATGCCATATTCATAGCAGCTTTTATTGTTCAGCTGGAAGCAATGAACCCAATCAGTTCTCCATGACAACACAATCATAAACAACAGAGTAGCCTAATTAGTCCTTAGCTTTTGGGGTTATGCTCAGGTAAAACAATTTGACTAATCTATCTAAACTGAGTGTACAAAACATTAGGAACACCTTCCTAATATTGAGTTGCCCTCAGAACAGCCTCAATTCATTGGGGAATGGACTACAAGGTGTTGAAAGCGTTCCACAGGGATGCTGGCCCATGTTGACTCTAACGCTTCCCAAAGTTGTGTCAAGTTGTCTGGATGTCCTTTGTTTGGTGGACCATTCTTGATACACACAGGAAACTGTTGAGTGTGAAAAACCCAGCAGCATTGCAGTTCTTGATAAACTTGTACGCCTGGCACCTACTACCATACCCTGTTCAAAGGCACTTCAATATGTTGTCTTGCCCATTCAGCCTCTGAATGGCACAAATACACAATCCATGTCTCAATTGTCTCAAGGCTTAAAAATCCTTCTTTAACCTGTCTCCTCTCCTTCATCTACACTGGTCGAAGTGGATGGAAGGAGCAGGTGTTCCTAATGTTTTGTACACTCAGTGCAGATTGCTGATGCTACAGGGAACAAAAGGACACTGAAAACTCACTGTGATCTTGTCCTTGGACAGACATGTTGCATGGGTGATTGTTTATATGTGTGGGTGAGAGAGAGGCCAACAAACTCCATCACCATGTTAACACTCAGCACTTGCTTCACAACATAGATATTCACTGAGTTAGACTGCTTAACAAGATAGAAATTCACTGATTTAGATTTCTTCACAACATATAAATTCACTGAGTTAAACTGCTTCTTTCTCTCCTCCCTTTATTCCTTCAAACAGAAAATACAGGATTATTTTCTGTTTCCTTTGATGCCAGAATACATTTACATTTTTTTACATTTTAGTCATTTAGCAGACGCTCTTATCCAGAGTGGATACATTTCATACATTTTTTTCCCCGTACTGGTCCCCCGTGGGAATCAAACCCACAACCCTAGCATTGCAAACACCATGCTCTACCAACTGAGCCACACGGGACTAGTTATAATCTCATTAACATCCAATCACCCAAAGATTGTTTTTCAGTCAAATGTTCATTGTTTTCTTAATGTCATGCTGTCATTGGTCAGTGCTGAGTTCCATCATCAATCCAATTGGTCAGACTTGATGCTGTCCACGCTCTTATTGGTCAGTATTGGTTCTATCCTGTCTCCCTTTGCTGCCCCCCCTTTTATTTTTTACTTTTATTTAACTAGTGTCAAGCCAGTTAAGAGCAAATTCTTATTTACAATGACATCTTCTCTCTCTCTCTTTCCCTCTTCTCGCTCTGTCTCTTTTTTCTTTCTGCCCCTGACTTCCTTATCAACTTCCTTCTCTCTGTGTTTGTGTTCCTGGTCTGCCTGTCAATGACATTTAGTTTCCATGCCTCTCTCTCTCGCTCTCTTTATATATCTCCCTCTCCCTCCCTCCTCACCTCCCTCCCTCTCTACCCCCTCTACCCCGCCCTCTGTCCTTCCTTCCCTCTCTCTTTCTACGCCCCCTCTCCCTCCTTCCCTCCTTCCTCTCTTTCCATACTCCCTCTCCCTCCTCACCTCCCTCCCTCTATACCCCCTCTACCTATTTTACAGTATTCTCTCTCTTCACTATACATACCTCTACCTGTTTACAGTATTCTCTCTCTTTTCACTCTCTCCTTTTCTCTCTTTCTCGATCTCCTCTTTGTAATATCATATTTTTTATTCTACCTTTATTCTACCTTTATTCTACCTTTATTCTGCCCTATTCTACCTTTATTCTACCCTATTCTACCTTTATTCTACCCTATTCTACCTTTATTCTACATTTATTCTACCTTTATCTACCTTTATTCTACCCTATTCTACCTTTAATTACCATATTCTACCTTTATTCTACCCTATTCTACATTTATTCTACCTTTATTCGACCTTTTTATACTTTATTCTACCTTATTCTGCCTTTATTCTACCTTGATTCTACCCTATCCTACCTTTATTCTACCCTATTCTACCTATATTCTACCCTATTATACATGTATTCTACCTTTACTCTACCCTATTCTACCTTTATTCTACATTTATTCTACCTTTATTCTACCTTGAATCTACCCTATTCTACCTTTATTCTACCCTATTATACCTATATTCTACCTTTATTCTACCCTATTCTACATTTATTCTACCTTTATTCTACCTTTATTCTACCCTATCCTACCTTTATTCTACCCTATTCTACATTTATTCAACCTTATTCTACCCTATCCTACCTTTATTCTACCCTATTCTACATTTATTCAACCTTTATTCGACCTTTATTCAACCTTTTTATACTTTATTCTACCTTATTCTACCTTATTCTACAAATAAATCTAGCCCTAGATTTATTTTTATACAAGAGTGTACTTGAATTAGAGTGTTTACTTAACCCATGTACCCTTACCATGAGTGGACTACACCGGTTAACCATCAGGGGCTTCTCTACACTTGAACCACCAGAGGGGGTTAGTTCACACATCAGGTTAATGTCTAATGTCCTGGGCTGCATCCCTATGTATGCACTACTTTTGACCAGAGCCCATAGGGAATAGAGTGCCCTGGTGAAAAGTAGTGCACTATAAATAGGGTAAATAGGGAATAGGGTGCCATTCGGGACACAACCTCTAGTCTTCTATTTTCATCCAGTCTGAAGCAGCGGCCAAGACTGACTGGACTGGAGAGCCTCTTCTACTAAAGAGGGGGTTGAGTGGAGAGAGGGAGAGAGAGAGAGAGAGATGAGTGGAGAGAGAGGGATGAGAGAGAGAGAGATGAGTGGAGAGAGAGGGATGAGAGAGAGAGAGATGAGTGGAGAGAGAGGGATGAGAGAGAGAGAGATGAGTGGAGAGAGAGGGATGAAGAGAGAGAGAGAGAGAGAGAGAGATGAGTGGAGAGAGAGGGATGAGAGAGAGAGAGAGAGAGATATGAGTGGAGAGAGAGGGATGAGAGAGAGAGAGAGAGAGAGAGAGAGAGATGAGTGGAGAGAGAGGGATGAGAGAGAGAGAGAGAGAGAGAGAGAGAGAGAATAAATATTGATCTGGTTAGTGAAGTAAAAATATGGCTCACCACTCAATCGAAAAGTAGGTTTCCTTTTACTAAGATTGAGTTATTCTAAATCTTAATTAAGTCTGTCTCTGTGTGTGTGTGTCCATGCCAGTGTGTGTGTGTGTGTGTGTGTGTGTGTGTGTGTGTGTGTGTGTGTGTGTGTGTGTGTGTGTGTGTGTGTGTGTGTGTGTGTGTGTGTGTGTGTGTATGTGTTTGTGTGTGTGTCCATGCCAGTGTGTGTGTGTGTGTGTGTGTGTGTGTGTGTGTGTGGGGGGGGGGGGGGGGGGGGGGGGGTGTACCCATAAAGGCCGTTGCAGTGCAAGCGCGGGGAAATCCTGATAACTGTATGCAGGTAGGGCACAAGGCTGTGCGGGTGCAGGGCTCGCCCCTTCTGACATCCCGTAGAGAATGTAATTACTTAACGATGAGGAGTCGCAGTCGTGCCCGCTCGATATAGAGCTGTCAACCGCGTCAGGTAACACCTGCGGAGAGAGAGAGAGCGATCAGAACCCTGCCGCCTACGAGCTCTTTACAACCCTCCAGCGCTCTGATCTGATCTGGCGTGAGAGGCTGCATGGCGTAAGACTTTACAGTTGATTAAACATCAGATTTCTCTATACCTTGGTGTTGCTAGTGCGTGCGTCAGAAGAATACTGCGCTTCTGAATGACTTGCTCTATGAGGTTCAGGCCGGGTAACTATAAAGCATGTTGTGCCTACTGCTGATGTAAAAAGCACTTTATAAAATATATGTGATTGATTGATTGAACAGCAACGGGTTTCCGTGAGGGTCATGTTCATCTAACCTAGTAGAATGATTTTGAGTCGTGATCCTCTCCAGGGGGGAGACTACCGTACATCAGACCTCAATTTACCTCTCATCCTCTTCCTCTCTCTTCCTCTCCCTCGCTAACTCACGGCATGGTGTGTGCGCAGGTGAGCGAGTACATGCACGAGCGCCCTATCGGGTAATGGGTCGGGTGAGGGACGGTTGTGTGCGGGGCAGACAATACAGGGGCGAAACCTGCACGGCAACATCTTGGTGACATCATCTGACTGCGGGATAAATGTCACGCACGTTCCTCGGCCGAGTGTTAAATACTCCCACCCCGTACGCGGGAATCAGACCCCTTCTCTCTCCCTCTCCAAAAAGACCCTGCATGCGCGAGCTCCCCCGCCACACGCACTTATCTGCTAAAGGTGTTTCTGGAGAGAAGAAACACAACATTAAAACATACCCCCTACCCTATGTCACGTGTTTTTGAGAAACCTTGATGAGATATTGAAGGTGGCCAGCAACAGCCTTGGGCGGAGAAGATGCACTTTTCATCCAACAGCAGACCCCCATTTCCTCCATGATCTTAGCCAACTGAGGCGAGACACTCCTGGGAAGTTGTGAAGGAAAGCCGCCCCACTAGATAAAAACAACTCAACCAAATGCAATTCTAAACTAGACGTTAAAATGACGTCTGTGCCCAGTGGGGCCTCGCCTCGGTTGGGACTGGCTGTAGCGGGGAGATATGGAGCGGTATCCGGAGCGCATAGGAGAGGAGCTATATAGGATAGCCTCACCCTACAGATCAACTTGACTGGGTTTCAAACCACTGCGAACAACAGCTACGTGAGGCGGAAAAGTTGTGAGGAAGAGCCGGAAAGATGCCGACACCCAGCCCAGAAGAGTAGCCTCTGTTTCTCAAACCCCGGTTCATAGACATGGACCGATACCAATCGCTTGGAGAATAGTGACCTTTCCGTCAGATAGTTAGCTGACACCGGTTAAGTCAGTTATGAAGTAATGATTAAAATCAAAATGGTCCTCTAAGTAGGAAGACGAGCAGAGCAAGAGAGAAGTAGAGACGCTGCGCTAGAGTGATCAGTACCGATACCACGGACAGCGACTGAGAGCGCCAGGCTCCGCTCTCTCACCTCAACCGAAAAAACGGTTTGGAATTTGAAATATTTCATGAAATATTGAAAATACACTTCTTTGGGAGGATGTAACAACGAGTTTCTCTGGATTTTGATTGTTTTCAAAACGAACCATGAGAAGAGAAGGACTTTTATCTTCAGACTTTTATCCGTTCATCTTTGGAAATCGGTTCAGTCATCCACATCTTTAGACTTTTTCTTCTCGCTGTCTTTTAAGTTTCAAATACATCGGAATTTGAATTTCCACTTAAGCTTAATTGAGAATGCGCACTTAAAGCCAGGTAAAACTTAGCCTAACATTATTTTATAACCTACAATCTGATATAGCCTACATAATCGAGAAAAAAAACATGTTTTTTTTATAATACATTTAGTATATTTTTGTAACATTGAGATTTTGTATGTGTGCTATTCCATAGGTTTAGGACCTATGTCATATATAAGGGTGTTTGAGACTCCTATATGTTGAAGTTGGATCCAAGGTCTATGTGTATGCTGACAGTGCGACATTTTGGCAGTTAAGCCATTTTTCTACTTCCCCAAAGTCAGACGAACTAGTGGATAGGCTACCATTTTTATGTCTCTGCGTGCAGGTTGAAGGAAAGTTGAAGGTCGTTTCGGGAGCCATTGCTAACTAGTGTTAGCGCAATGACTAGAAGTCTACACGAATCGTTAGCATGCTAGCTGTTCATGTAGACTTCCAGTCATTGCGCTACCGCTAGCCAACTGCACGTAGAAACATACAAATGGTAGGCCTATCCATGATATCATCTGACTCTGGTTAAATTACCGACACAGCTTTTAAACAGCGTGCAGAAAAGGCTACCTGGGTGGTGAGGAAGGGAAGTCCCAGGATGTACAGTTCGTCTGCACGCTGTGTGTGTGTGCTTGTTCATGTTAGATTAGTTGTTTACGCAATGTCCATGTGTGAGCATGCGTGTGTATGTGTGTGTATGTCTGTGTGTGTGTACGTGTGTGTATGTCTGTGTGTGTGCGTGTACGTGTATATGTCTGTATGCCTGTGTGTGTATTTGTGTGCATATGTGTGTGCATGTGTGTGTGTGTATGCGTGTGTGTATGTGTAGGTGTGTGTATGTTGGTATGCGTGTATGTGTGTGTATGTTGGTATGCGTATATGTGTGTGTGTGTATGCGTGTGTGTGTATGTTGGTATGCGTATATGTGTGTGTGTATGTATGTGTGTGTATGCGTGTGTGTGTATGTTGGTATGTGTGTGTGTATGCATGTGTTTGTGTGTATGTGTGTGTACGTGTGTATATGTCTGTATGTGTGTGTGTGTGCATGAGTGTGTGTGTTGGTATGCGTATATGTGTGTGTGTGTGATGTGGTGTGTGTGTGTGATGTGGTGTGTGTGTGTGTGTGTGCGTGCGTTAGTGATGCACGTGTCAGCTGTTTGCTAATAACCCATCCACAACCGCCCGACAACATGTGATGAATCGTACATTTTTACTGGAGTTTTACAGTAGATAGAGTTGCATTCCTTTTATCACAGAGACTCACACACACACACACCTCTTTTAATTTTCTGTCTCTTCTGCTGCAGGTCTGAAGGTCTCCTCCCCTCCCCTACACACCCTACATCCACAATGGAGCCTGTGGACAGGACAGGCTGGACACCGCTCTCTGGTGACCCCAACACCTCCACACCCAACCTGGGGTATCACTACTCCTACCCTGATTCTGGTACTGCGACCCCGTCCTTCCCCTCCCCATCCTTCTTCCCCAGTTCCTCCTCCAACGTGTCCAGTCAGAGTGTCCCGTTCCAGGGCAGCAGTACCCTGATGACTGCGGTCATCTCCCTGAGTGTGTTCGTGGTCGGCCTGATCGGTAACACCCTGGCTATCTACGTGGTGCTGCGCTACGCCAAGATGAAGACCGTCACCAACATCTATATCCTGAACCTGGCAGTCGCAGACGAACTGTACATCCTGGGACTTCCCTTCCTCACCACCCAGGTAGCCAAGAGGTTAGAGGTTAGAGATGAACTGTACATCCTGGGACTTCCCTTCCTCACCACCCAGGTAGCCTAGAGGTCAGAGGTTAGAGATGAACTGTACATCCTGGGACTTCCCATCCTCACCACCCAGGTAGTCTAGAGGTCAGAGGTTAGAGATGAACTGTACATCCTGGGACTTCCCTTCCTCACCACCCAGGTAGTCTAGAGGTTAGAGGTTAGAGATGAACTGTACATCCTGGGACTTCCCTTCCTCACCACCCAGGTAGTCTAGAGGTTAGAGGTTAGAGACACACTGTACATCCTGGGACTTCCCTTCCTCACCACCCAGGTAGTCTAGAGGTTAGAGGTTAGAGATGAACTGTACATCCTGGGACTTCCCTTCCTCACCACCCAGGTAGCCTAGAGGTCAGAGGTTAGAGATGAACTGTACATCCTGGGACTTCCCTTCCTCACCACCCAGGTAGTCTAGAGGTCAGAGGTTAGAGATGAACTGTACATCCTGGGACTTCCCTTCCTCACCACCCAGGTAGCCTAGAGGTCAGAGGTTAGAGATGAACTGTATATCCTGGGACTTCCCTTCCTCACCACCCAGGTAGTCTAGAGGTCAGAGGTTAGAGATGAACTGTACATCCTGGGACTTCCCTTCCTCACTACCCAGGTAGTCTAGAGGTTAGAGATGAACTGTACATCCTGGGACTTCCCTTCCTCACCACCCAGGTAGCCTAGAGGTTAGAGGTTAGAGATGAACTGTACATCCTGGGACTTCCCTTCCTCACCACCCAGGTAGTCTAGAGGTCAGAGGTTACAGATGAACTGTACATCCTGGGACTTCCCTTCCTCACCACCCAGGTAGTCTAGAGATTAGAGATGAACTGTACATCCTGGGACTTCCCTTCCTCACCACCCAGGTAGTCTAGAGGTCAGAGGTTACAGATGAACTGTACATCCTGGGACTTCCCTTCCTCACCACCCAGGTAGTCTAGAGATTAGAGATGAACTGTACATCCTGGGACTTCCCTTCCTCACCACCCAGGTAGTCTAGAGGTCAGAGGTTAGAGGTTAGAGATGAACTGTACATCCTGGGACTTCCCTTCCTCACCACCCAGGTAGTCTAGAGGTCAGAGGTTAGAGACACACTGTACATCCTGGGACTTCCCTTCCTCACCACCCAGGTAGTCTAGAGGTTAGAGATGAACTGTACATCCTGGGACTTCCCTTCCTCACCACCCAGGTAGTCTGGAGCTCAGAGGTTAGAGATGAACTGTACATCCTGGGACTTCCCTTCCTCACCACCCAGGTAGCCTAGAGGTCAGAGGTTAGAGATGAACTGTACATCCTGGGACTTCCCTTCCTCACCACCCAGGTAGTCTAGAGGTCAGATGTTAGAGATGAACTGTACATCCTGGGACTTCCCTTCCTCACCACACAGGTAGTCTGGAGGTTAGAGGTTAGAGATGAACTGTACATCCTGGGACTTCCCTTCCTCACCACCCAGGTAGTCTTGAGGTTAGAGGTAAAAGATGAACTGTACATCCTGGGACTTCCCTTCCTCACCACCCAGGTAGTCTAGAGGTCAGAGGTTAGAGGTTAGAGATGAACTGTACATCCTGGGACTTCCCTTCCTCACCACCCAGGTAGTCTAGAGGTCAGAGGTTAGAGGTTAGAGATGAACTGTACATCCTGGGACTTTCCTTCCTCACCACCCAGGTAGTCTAGAGGTCAGAGGTTAGAGACACACTGTACATCCTGGGACTTCCCTTCCTCACCACCCAGGTAGTCTAGAGGTTAGAGATGAACTGTACATCCTGGGACTTCCCTTCCTCACCACCCAGGTAGTCTGGAGGTCAGAGGTTAGAGATGAACTGTACATCCTGGGACTTCCCTTCCTCACCACCCAGGTAGCCTAGAGGTCAGAGGTTAGAGATGAACTGTACATCCTGGGACTTCCCTTCCTCACCACCCAGGTAGTCTAGAGGTCAGATGTTAGAGATGAACTGTACATCCTGGGACTTCCCTTCCTCACCACACAGGTAGTCTGGAGGTTAGAGGTTAGAGATGAACTGTACATCCTGGGACTTCCCTTCCTCACCACCCAGGTAGTCTTGAGGTTAGAGGTAAGAGATGAACTGTACATCCTGGGACTTCCCTTCCTCACCACCCAGGTAGTCTAGAGGTCAGAGGTTAGAGATGAACTGTACATCCTGGGACTTCCCTTCCTCACCACCCAGGTAGCCTAGAAGTTAGAGGTTAGAGATGAACTGTACATCCTGGGACTTCCCTTCCTCACCTCCCAGGTAGTCTAGAGGTCAGAGGTTAGAGGTTAGAGATGAACTGTACATCCTGGGACTTCCCTTCCTCACCACCCAGGTAGCCTAGAGGTTAGAGGTTAGAGACACACTGTACATCCTGGGACTTCCCTTCCTCACCACCCAGGTAGTCTAGATGTTAGAGGTTAGAGACACACTGTACATCCTGGGACTTCCCTTCCTCACCACCCAGGTAGCCTAGAGGTCAGAGGTTAGAGATGAACTGTACATCCTGGGACTTCCCTTCCTCACCACCCAGGTAGCCTAGAGGTCAGAGGTTAGAGATGAACTGTACATCCTGGGACTTCCCTTCCTCACCACCCAGGTAGTCTAGAGGTCAGACGTTAGAGATGAACTGTACATCCTGGGACTTCCCTTCCTCACCACCCAGGTAGTCTGGAGGTTAGAGGTTAGAGATGAACTGTACATCCTGGGACTTCCCTTCCTCACCACCCAGGTAGTCTTGAGGTTAGAGGTAAGAGATGAACTGTACATCCTGGGACTTCCCTTCCTCACCACCCAGGTAGTCTAGAGGTCAGAGGTTAGAGATGAACTGTACATCCTGGGACTTCCCTTCCTCACCACCCAGGTAGCCTAGAAGTTAGAGGTTAGAGATGAACTGTATATCCTGGGACTTCCCTTCCTCACCACCCAGGTAGTCTAGAGGTCAGAGGTTAGAGATGAACTGTACATCCTGGGACTTCCCTTCCTCACTACCCAGGTAGTCTAGAGGTTAGAGATGAACTGTACATCCTGGGACTTCCCTTCCTCACCACCCAGGTAGCCTAGAGGTTAGAGGTTAGAGATGAACTGTACATCCTGGGACTTCCCTTCCTCACCACCCAGGTAGTCTAGAGGTCAGAGGTTACAGATGAACTGTACATCCTGGGACTTCCCTTCCTCACCACCCAGGTAGTCTAGAGATTAGAGATGAACTGTACATCCTGGGACTTCCCTTCCTCACCACCCAGGTAGTCTAGAGGTCAGAGGTTAGAGGTTAGAGATGAACTGTACATCCTGGGACTTCCCTTCCTCACCACCCAGGTAGTCTAGAGGTCAGAGGTTAGAGACACACTGTACATCCTGGGACTTCCCTTCCTCACCACCCAGGTAGTCTAGAGGTTAGAGATGAACTGTACATCCTGGGACTTCCCTTCCTCACCACCCAGGTAGTCTGGAGCTCAGAGGTTAGAGATGAACTGTACATCCTGGGACTTCCCTTCCTCACCACCCAGGTAGCCTAGAGGTCAGAGGTTAGAGATGAACTGTACATCCTGGGACTTCCCTTCCTCACCACCCAGGTAGTCTAGAGGTCAGATGTTAGAGATGAACTGTACATCCTGGGACTTCCCTTCCTCACCACACAGGTAGTCTGGAGGTTAGAGGTTAGAGATGAACTGTACATCCTGGGACTTCCCTTCCTCACCACCCAGGTAGTCTTGAGGTTAGAGGTAAGAGATGAACTGTACATCCTGGGACTTCCCTTCCTCACCACCCAGGTAGTCTAGAGGTCAGAGGTTAGAGGTTAGAGATGAACTGTACATCCTGGGACTTCCCTTCCTCACCACCCAGGTAGTCTAGAGGTCAGAGGTTAGAGGTTAGAGATGAACTGTACATCCTGGGACTTCCCTTCCTCACCACCCAGGTAGTCTAGAGGTCAGAGGTTAGAGACACACTGTACATCCTGGGACTTCCCTTCCTCACCACCCAGGTAGTCTAGAGGTTAGAGATGAACTGTACATCCTGGGACTTCCCTTCCTCACCACCCAGGTAGTCTGGAGGTCAGAGGTTAGAGACACACTGTACATCCTGGGACTTCCCTTCCTCACCACCCAGGTAGTCTAGAGGTTAGAGATGAACTGTACATCCTGGGACTTCCCTTCCTCACCACCCAGGTAGTCTGGAGGTCAGAGGTTAGAGATGAACTGTACATCCTGGGACTTCCCTTCCTCACTACCCAGGTAGTCTAGAGGTTAGAGATGAACTGTACATCCTGGGACTTCCCTTCCTCACCACCCAGGTAGCCTAGAGGTTAGAGGTTAGAGATGAACTGTACATCCTGGGACTTCCCTTCCTCACCACCCAGGTAGTCTAGAGGTCAGAGGTTACAGATGAACTGTACATCCTGGGACTTCCCTTCCTCACCACCCAGGTAGTCTAGAGATTAGAGATGAACTGTACATCCTGGGACTTCCCTTCCTCACCACCCAGGTAGTCTAGAGGTCAGAGGTTAGAGGTTAGAGATGAACTGTACATCCTGGGACTTCCCTTCCTCACCACCCAGGTAGTCTAGAGGTCAGAGGTTAGAGACACACTGTACATCCTGGGACTTCCCTTCCTCACCACCCAGGTAGTCTAGAGGTTAGAGATGAACTGTACATCCTGGGACTTCCCTTCCTCACCACCCAGGTAGTCTGGAGCTCAGAGGTTAGAGATGAACTGTACATCCTGGGACTTCCCTTCCTCACCACCCAGGTAGCCTAGAGGTCAGAGGTTAGAGATGAACTGTACATCCTGGGACTTCCCTTCCTCACCACCCAGGTAGTCTAGAGGTCAGATGTTAGAGATGAACTGTACATCCTGGGACTTCCCTTCCTCACCACACAGGTAGTCTGGAGGTTAGAGGTTAGAGATGAACTGTACATCCTGGGACTTCCCTTCCTCACCACCCAGGTAGTCTTGAGGTTAGAGGTAAGAGATGAACTGTACATCCTGGGACTTCCCTTCCTCACCACCCAGGTAGTCTAGAGGTCAGAGGTTAGAGGTTAGAGATGAACTGTACATCCTGGGACTTCCCTTCCTCACCACCCAGGTAGTCTAGAGGTCAGAGGTTAGAGGTTAGAGATGAACTGTACATCCTGGGACTTCCCTTCCTCACCACCCAGGTAGTCTAGAGGTCAGAGGTTAGAGACACACTGTACATCCTGGGACTTCCCTTCCTCACCACCCAGGTAGTCTAGAGGTTAGAGATGAACTGTACATCCTGGGACTTCCCTTCCTCACCACCCAGGTAGTCTGGAGGTCAGAGGTTAGAGATGAACTGCACATCCTGGGACTTCCCTTCCTCACCACCCAGGTAGCCTAGAGGTCAGAGGTTAGAGATGAACTGTACATCCTGGGACTTCCCTTCCTCACCACCCAGGTAGTCTAGAGGTCAGATGTTAGAGATGAACTGTACATCCTGGGACTTCCCTTCCTCACCACACAGGTAGTCTGGAGGTTAGAGGTTAGAGATGAACTGTACATCCTGGGACTTCCCTTCCTCACCACCCAGGTAGTCTAGAGGTCAGAGGTTAGAGATGAACTGTACATCCTGGGACTTCCCTTCCTCACCATCCAGGTAGCCTAGAAGTTAGAGGTTAGAGATGAACTGTACATCCTGGGACTTCCCTTCCTCACCACCCAGGTAGCCTAGAGGTTAGAGGTTAGAGACACACTGTACATCCTGGGACTTCCCTTCCTCACCACCCAGGTAGTCTAGATGTTAGAGGTTAGAGACACACTGTACATCCTGGGACTTCCCTTCCTCACCACCCAGGTAGCCTAGAGGTCAGAGGTTAGAGATGAACTGTACATCCTGGGACTTCCCTTCCTCACCACCCAGGTAGCCTAGAGGTCAGAGGTTAGAGATGAACTGTACATCCTGGGACTTCCCTTCCTCACCACCCAGGTAGTCTAGAGGTCAGACGTTAGAGATGAACTGTACATCCTGGGACTTCCCTTCCTCACCACCCAGGTAGTCTGGAGGTTAGAGGTTAGAGATGAACTGTACATCCTGGGACTTCCCTTCCTCACCACCCAGGTAGCCTAGAGGTCAGAGGTTAGAGATGAACTGTACATCCTGGGACTTCCCTTCCTCACCACCCAGGTAGTCTAGAGGTCAGATGTTAGAGATGAACTGTACATCCTGGGACTTCCCTTCCTCACCACACAGGTAGTCTGGAGGTTAGAGGTTAGAGATGAACTGTACATCCTGGGACTTCCCTTCCTCACCACCCAGGTAGTCTTGAGGTTAGAGGTAAGAGATGAACTGTACATCCTGGGACTTCCCTTCCTCACCACCCAGGTAGTCTAGAGGTCAGAGGTTAGAGGTTAGAGATGAACTGTACATCCTGGGACTTCCCTTCCTCACCACCCAGGTAGTCTAGAGGTCAGAGGTTAGAGGTTAGAGATGAACTGTACATCCTGGGACTTCCCTTCCTCACCACCCAGGTAGTCTAGAGGTCAGAGGTTAGAGACACACTGTACATCCTGGGACTTCCCTTCCTCACCACCCAGGTAGTCTAGAGGTTAGAGATGAACTGTACATCCTGGGACTTCCCTTCCTCACCACCCAGGTAGTCTGGAGGTCAGAGGTTAGAGATGAACTGCACATCCTGGGACTTCCCTTCCTCACCACCCAGGTAGCCTAGAGGTCAGAGGTTAGAGATGAACTGTACATCCTGGGACTTCCCTTCCTCACCACCCAGGTAGTCTAGAGGTCAGATGTTAGAGATGAACTGTACATCCTGGGACTTCCCTTCCTCACCACACAGGTAGTCTGGAGGTTAGAGGTTAGAGATGAACTGTACATCCTGGGACTTCCCTTCCTCACCACCCAGGTAGTCTAGAGGTCAGAGGTTAGAGATGAACTGTACATCCTGGGACTTCCCTTCCTCACCATCCAGGTAGCCTAGAAGTTAGAGGTTAGAGATGAACTGTACATCCTGGGACTTCCCTTCCTCACCACCCAGGTAGCCTAGAGGTTAGAGGTTAGAGACACACTGTACATCCTGGGACTTCCCTTCCTCACCACCCAGGTAGTCTAGATGTTAGAGGTTAGAGACACACTGTACATCCTGGGACTTCCCTTCCTCACCACCCAGGTAGCCTAGAGGTCAGAGGTTAGAGATGAACTGTACATCCTGGGACTTCCCTTCCTCACCACCCAGGTAGCCTAGAGGTCAGAGGTTAGAGATGAACTGTACATCCTGGGACTTCCCTTCCTCACCACCCAGGTAGTCTAGAGGTCAGACGTTAGAGATGAACTGTACATCCTGGGACTTCCCTTCCTCACCACCCAGGTAGTCTGGAGGTTAGAGGTTAGAGATGAACTGTACATCCTGGGACTTCCCTTCCTCAACACCCAGGTAGTCTTGAGGTTAGAGGAAAGAGATGAACTGTACATCCTGGGACTTCCCTTCCTCACCACCCAGGTAGTCTAGAGGTCAGAGGTTAGAGATGAACTGTACATCCTGGGACTTCCCTTCCTCACCACCCAGGTAGCCTAGAAGTTAGAGGTTAGAGATGAACTGTACATCCTGGGACTTCCCTTCCTCACCTCCCAGGTAGCCTAGAGGTCAGAGGTTAGAGATGAACTGTACATCCTGGGACTTCCCTTCCTCACCACCCAGGTAGTCTAGAGGTCAGAGGTTAGACGTAGAGATTAACTGTACATCCTGGGACTTCCCTTCCTCACCACCCAGGTAGTCTAGAGGTTAGAGGTTAGAGATGAACTGTACATCCTGGGACTTCCCTTCCTCACCACCCAGGTAGCCTAGAGGTCAGAGGTTAGAGATGAACTGTACATCCTGGGACTTCCCTTCCTCACCACCCAGGTAGTCTAGAGGTCAGAGGTTAGAGTTAGAGGTTAGAGATGAACTGTACATCCTGGGACTTCCCTTCCTCACCACCCAGGTAGTCTGGAGGTCAGAGGTTAGAGATGAACTGTACATCCTGGGACTTCCCTTCCTCACCACCCAGGTAGTCTCGAGGTTAGAGGTTAGAGATGAACTGTACATCCTGGGACTTCCCTTCCTCACCACCCAGGTAGCCTAGAGGTTAGAGGTTAGAGACTCACTGTACATCCTGGGACTTCCCTTCCTCACCACCCAGGTAGTCTAGATGTTAGAGGTTAGAGACACACTGTACATCCTGGGACTTCCCTTCCTCACCACCCAGGTAGCCTAGAGGTCAGAGGTTAGAGTTGAACTGTACATCCTGGGACTTCCCTTCCTCACCACCCAGGTAGCCTAGAGGTCAGAGGTTAGAGATGAACTGTACATCCTGGGACTTCCCTTCCTCACCACCCAGGTAGTCTAGAGGTCAGACGTTAGAGATGAACTGTACATCCTGGGACTTCCCTTCCTCACCACCCAGGTAGTCTGGAGGTTAGAGGTTAGAGATGAACTGTACATCCTGGGACTTCCCTTCCTCACCACCCAGGTAGTCTTGAGGTTAGAGGTAAGAGATGAACTGTACATCCTGGGACTTCCCTTCATCACCACCCAGGTAGTCTAGAGGTCAGAGGTTAGAGATGAACTGTACATCCTGGGACTTCCCTTCCTCACCACCCAGGTAGCCTAGAAGTTAGAGGTTAGAGATGAACTGTACATCCTGGGACTTCCCTTCCTCACCTCCCAGGTAGTCTAGAGGTCAGAGGTTAGACGTAGAGATTAACTGTACATCCTGGGACTTCCCTTCCTCACCACCCAGGTAGTCTAGAGGTTAGAGGTTAGAGATGAACTGTACATCCTGGGACTTCCCTTCCTCACCATCCAGGTAGCCTAGAGGTCAGAGGTTAGAGATGAACTGTACATCCTGGGACTTCCCTTCCTCACCACCCAGGTAGTCTAGAGGTCAGAGGTTAGAGGTTAGAGGTTAGAGATGAACTGTACATCCTGGGACTTCCCTTCCTCACCACCCAGGTAGTCTGGAGGTCAGAGGTTAGAGATGAACTGTACATCCTGGGACTTCCCTTCCTCACCACCCAGGTAGTCTGGAGGTTAGAGGTTAGAGATGAACTGTACATCCTGGGACTTCCCTTCCTCACCACCCAGGTAGCCTAGAGGTCAGAGGTTAGAGATGAACTGTACATCCTGGGACTTCCCTTCCTCACCACCCAGGTAGTCTAGAGGTCAGAGGTTAGAGATGAACTGTACATCCTGGGACTTCCCTTCCTCACTACCCAGGTAGTCTAGAGGTTAGAGATGAACTGTACATCCTGGGACTTCCCTTCCTCACCACCCAGGTAGTCTAGATGTTAGAGGTTAGAGACACACTGTACATCCTGGGACTTCCCTTCCTCACCACCCAGGTAGCCTAGAGGTCAGAGGTTAGAGTTGAACTGTACATCCTGGGACTTCCCTTCCTCACCACCCAGGTAGCCTAGAGGTCAGAGGTTAGAGATGAACTGTACATCCTGGGACTTCCCTTCCTCACCACCCAGGTAGTCTAGAGGTCAGACGTTAGAGATGAACTGTACATCCTGGGACTTCCCTTCCTCACCACCCAGGTAGTCTGGAGGTTAGAGGTTAGAGATGAACTGTACATCCTGGGACTTCCCTTCCTCACCACCCAGGTAGTCTTGAGGTTAGAGGTAAGAGATGAACTGTACATCCTGGGACTTCCCTTCCTCACCACCCAGGTAGTCTAGAGGTCAGAGGTTAGAGATGAACTGTACATCCTGGGACTTCCCTTCCTCACCACCCAGGTAGCCTAGAAGTTAGAGGTTAGAGATGAACTGTACATCCTGGGACTTCCCTTCCTCACCTCCCAGGTAGTCTAGAGGTCAGAGGTTAGACGTAGAGATTAACTGTACATCCTGGGACTTCCCTTCCTCACCACCCAGGTAGTCTAGAGGTTAGAGGTTAGAGATGAACTGTACATCCTGGGACTTCCCTTCCTCACCATCCAGGTAGCCTAGAGGTCAGAGGTTAGAGATGAACTGTACATCCTGGGACTTCCCTTCCTCACCACCCAGGTAGTCTAGAGGTCAGAGGTTAGAGGTTAGAGGTTAGAGATGAACTGTACATCCTGGGACTTCCCTTCCTCACCATCCAGGTAGCCTAGAGGTCAGAGGTTAGAGATGAACTGTACATCCTGGGACTTCCCTTCCTCACCACCCAGGTAGTCTGGAGGTTAGAGGTTAGAGATGAACTGTACATCCTGGGACTTCCCTTCCTCACCACCCAGGTAGCCTAGAGGTCAGAGGTTAGAGATGAACTGTACATCCTGGGACTTCCCTTCCTCACCACCCAGGTACTCTAGAGGTCAGAGGTTAGAGATGAACTGTACATCCTGGGACTTCCCTTCCTCACTACCCAGGTAGTCTAGAGGTTAGAGATGAACTGTACATCCTGGGACTTCCCTTCCTCACCACCCAGGTAGCCTAGAGGTTAGAGGTTAGAGATGAACTGTACATCCTGGGACTTCCCTTCCTCACCACCCAGGTAGTCTAGAGGTCAGAGGTTACAGATGAACTGTACATCCTGGGACTTACCTTCCTCACCACCCAGGTAGTCTAGAGATTAGAGATGAACTGTACATCCTGGGACTTCCCTTCCTCACCACCCAGGTAGTCTAGAGGTCAGAGGTTAGAGGTTAGAGATGAACTGTACATCCTGGGACTTCCCTTCCTCACCACCCAGGTAGTCTAGAGGTCAGAGGTTAGAGACACACTGTACATCCTGGGACTTCCCTTCCTCACCACCCAGGTAGTCTAGAGGTTAGAGATGAACTGTACATCCTGGGACTTCCCTTCCTCACCACCCAGGTAGTCTGGAGGTCAGAGGTTAGAGATGAACTGTACATCCTGGGACTTCCCTTCCTCACCACCCAGGTAGTCTGGAGGTTAGAGGTTAGAGATGAACTGTACATCCTGGGACTTCCCTTCCTCACCACCCAGGTAGCCTAGAGGTCAGAGGTTAGAGATGAACTGTACACCCTGGGACTTCCCTTCCTCACCACCCAGGTACTCTAGAGGTCAGAGGTTAGAGATGAACTGTACATCCTGGGACTTCCCTTCCTCACTACCCAGGTAGTCTAGAGGTTAGAGATGAACTGTACATCCTGGGACTTCCCTTCCTCACCACCCAGGTAGCCTAGAGGTTAGAGATGAACTGTACATCCTGGGACTTCCCTTCCTCACCACCCAGGTAGTCTAGAGGTCAGAGGTTACAGATGAACTGTACATCCTGGGACTTCCCTTCCTCACCACCCAGGTAGTCTAGAGATTAGAGATGAACTGTACATCCTGGGACTTCCCTTCCTCACCACCCAGGTAGTCTAGAGGTCAGAGGTTAGAGGTTAGAGATGAACTGTACATCCTGGGACTTCCCTTCCTCACCACCCAGGTAGTCTAGAGGTCAGAGGTTAGAGACACACTGTACATCCTGGGACTTCCCTTCCTCACCACCCAGGTAGTCTAGAGGTTAGAGATGAACTGTACATCCTGGGACTTCCCTTCCTCACCACCCAGGTAGTCTGGAGCTCAGAGGTTAGAGCTGAACTGTACATCCTGGGACTTCCCTTCCTCACCACCCAGGTAGCCTAGAGGTCAGAGGTTAGAGATGAACTGTACATCCTGGGACTTCCCTTCCTCACCACACAGGTAGTCTGGAGGTTAGAGGTTAGAGATGAACTGTACATCCTGGGACTTCCCTTCCTCACCACCCAGGTAGTCTTGAGGTTAGAGGTAAGAGATGAACTGTACATCCTGGGACTTCCCTTACTCACCACCCAGGTAGTCTAGAGGTCAGAGGTTAGAGGTTAGAGATGAACTGTACATCCTGGGACTTCCCTTCCTCACCACCCAGGTAGTCTAGAGGTCAGAGGTTAGAGGTTAGAGATGAACTGTACATCCTGGGACTTCCCTTCCTCACCACCCAGGTAGTCTGGAGGTTAGAGGTTAGAGATGAACTGTACATCCTGGGACTTCCCTTCCTCACCACCCAGGTAGCCTAGAGGTCAGAGGTTAGAGATGAACTGTACATCCTGGGACTTCCCTTCCTCACCACCCAGGTACTCTAGAGGTCAGAGGTTAGAGATGAACTGTACATCCTGGGACTTCCCTTCCTCACTACCCAGGTAGTCTAGAGGTTAGAGATGAACTGTACATCCTGGGACTTCCCTTCCTCACCACCCAGGTAGCCTAGAGGTTAGAGGTTAGAGATGAACTGTACATCCTGGGACTTCCCTTCCTCACCACCCAGGTAGTCTAGAGGTCAGAGGTTACAGATGAACTGTACATCCTGGGACTTCCCTTCCTCACCACCCAGGTAGTCTAGAGATTAGAGATGAACTGTACATCCTGGGACTTCCCTTCCTCACCACCCAGGTAGTCTAGAGGTCAGAGGTTAGAGGTTAGAGATGAACTGTACATCCTGGGACTTCCCTTCCTCACCACCCAGGTAGTCTAGAGGTCAGAGGTTAGAGACACACTGTACATCCTGGGACTTCCCTTCCTCACCACCCAGGTAGTCTAGAGGTTAGAGATGAACTGTACATCCTGGGACTTCCCTTCCTCACCACCCAGGTAGTCTGGAGCTCAGAGGTTAGAGCTGAACTGTACATCCTGGGACTTCCCTTCCTCACCACCCAGGTAGCCTAGAGGTCAGAGGTTAGAGATGAACTGTACATCCTGGGACTTCCCTTCCTCACCACCCAGGTAGTCTAGAGGTCAGATGTTAGAGATGAACTGTACATCCTGGGACTTCCCTTCCTCACCACACAGGTAGTCTGGAGGTTAGAGGTTAGAGATGAACTGTACATCCTGGGACTTCCCTTCCTCACCACCCAGGTAGTCTTGAGGTTAGAGGTAAGAGATGAACTGTACATCCTGGGACTTCCCTTACTCACCACCCAGGTAGTCTAGAGGTCAGAGGTTAGAGGTTAGAGATGAACTGTACATCCTGGGACTTCCCTTCCTCACCACCCAGGTAGTCTAGAGGTCAGAGGTTAGAGGTTAGAGATGAACTGTACATCCTGGGACTTCCCTTCCTCACCACCCAGGTAGTCTAGAGGTCAGAGGTTAGAGACACACTGTACATCCTGGGACTTCCCTTCCTCACCACCCAGGTAGTCTAGAGGTTAGAGATGAACTGTACATCCTGGGACTTCCCTTCCTCACCACCCAGGTAGTCTGGAGGTCAGAGGTTAGAGATGAACTGTACATCCTGGGACTTCCCTTCCTCACCACCCAGGTAGCCTAGAGGTCAGAGGTTAGAGATGAACTGTACATCCTGGGACTTCCCTTCCTCACCACCCAGGTAGTCTAGAGGTCAGAGGTTAGAGATGAACTGTACATCCTGGGACTTCCCTTCCTCACTACCCAGGTAGTCTAGAGGTTAGAGATGAACTGTACATCCTGGGACTTCCCTTCCTCACCACCCAGGTAGCCTAGAGGTTAGAGGTTAGAGATGAACTGTACATCCTGGGACTTCCCTTCCTCACCACCCAGGTAGTCTGGAGGTCAGAGGTTACAGATGAACTGTACATCCTGGGACTTCCCTTCCTCACCACCCAGGTAGTCTAGAGATTAGAGATGAACTGTACATCCTGGGACTTCCCTTCCTCACCACCCAGGTAGTCTAGAGGTCAGAGGTTAGAGGTTAGAGATGAACTGTACATCCTGGGACTTCCCTTCCTCACCACCCAGGTAGTCTAGAGGTCAGAGGTTAGAGACACACTGTACATCCTGGGACTTCCCTTCCTCACCACCCAGGTAGTCTAGAGGTTAGAGATGAACTGTACATCCTGGGACTTCCCTTCCTCACCACCCAGGTAGTCTGGAGCTCAGAGGTTAGAGATGAACTGTACATCCTGGGACTTCCCTTCCTCACCACCCAGGTAGCCTAGAGGTCAGAGGTTAGAGATGAACTGTACATCCTGGGACTTCCCTTCCTCACCACCCAGGTAGTCTAGAGGTCAGATGTTAGAGATGAACTGTACATCCTGGGACTTCCCTTCCTCACCACACAGGTAGTCTGGAGGTTAGAGGTTAGAGATGAACTGTACATCCTGGGACTTCCCTTCCTCACCCCCCAGGTAGTCTTGAGGTTAGAGGTAAGAGATGAACTGTACATCCTGGGACTTCCCTTCCTCACCACCCAGGTAGTCTAGAGGTCAGAGGTTAGAGGTTAGAGATGAACTGTACATCCTGGGACTTCCCTTCCTCACCACCCAGGTAGTCTAGAGGTCAGAGGTTAGAGGTTAGAGATGAACTGTACATCCTGGGACTTCCCTTCCTCACCACCCAGGTAGTCTAGAGGTCAGAGGTTAGAGACACACTGTACATCCTGGGACTTCCCTTCCTCACCACCCAGGTAGTCTAGAGGTTAGAGATGAACTGTACATCCTGGGACTTCCCTTCCTCACCACCCAGGTAGTCTGGAGGTCAGAGGTTAGAGATGAACTGTACATCCTGGGACTTCCCTTCCTCACCACCCAGGTAGCCTAGAGGTCAGAGGTTAGAGATGAACTGTACATCCTGGGACTTCCCTTCCTCACCACCCAGGTAGTCTAGAGGTCAGATGTTAGAGATGAACTGTACATCCTGGGACTTCCCTTCCTCACCACACAGGTAGTCTGGAGGTTAGAGGTTAGAGATGAACTGTACATCCTGGGACTTCCCTTCCTCACCACCCAGGTAGTCTTGAGTTTAGAGGTAAGAGATGAACTGTACATCCTGGGACTTCCCTTCCTCACCACCCAGGTAGTCTAGAGGTCAGAGGTTAGAGATGAACTGTACATCCTGGGACTTCCCTTCCTCACCACCCAGGTAGCCTAGAAGTTAGAGGTTAGAGATGAACTGTACATCCTGGGACTTCCCTTCCTCACCTCCCAGGTAGTCTAGAGGTCAGAGGTTAGAGGTTAGAGATGAACTGTACATCCTGGGACTTCCCTTCCTCACCACCCAGGTAGCCTAGAGGTTAGAGGTTAGAGACACACTGTACATCCTGGGACTTCCCTTCCTCACCACCCAGGTAGTCTAGATGTTAGAGGTTAGAGACACACTGTACATCCTGGGACTTCCCTTCCTCACCACCCAGGTAGCCTAGAGGTCAGAGGTTAGAGATGAACTGTACATCCTGGGACTTCCCTTCCTCACCACCCAGGTAGCCTAGAGGTCAGAGGTTAGAGATTAACTGTACATCCTGGGACTTCCCTTCCTCACCACCCAGGTAGTCTAGAGGTCAGACGTTAGAGATGAACTGTACATCCTGGGACTTCCCTTCCTCACCACCCAGGTAGTCTGGAGGTTAGAGGTTAGAGATGAACTGTACATCCTGGGACTTCCCTTCCTCACCACCCAGGTAGTCTTGAGGTTAGAGGTAAGAGATGAACTGTACATCCTGGGACTTCCCTTCCTCACCACCCAGGTAGTCTAGAGGTCAGAGGTTAGAGATGAACTGTACATCCTGGGACTTCCCTTCCTCACCACCCAGGTAGCCTAGAAGTTAGAGGTTAGAGATGAACTGTATATCCTTGGACTTCCCTTCCTCACCACCCAGGTAGTCTAGAGGTCAGAGGTTAGAGATGAACTGTACATCCTGGGACTTCCCTTCCTCACTACCCAGGTAGTCTAGAGGTTAGAGATGAACTGTACATCCTGGGACTTCCCTTCCTCACCACCCAGGTAGCCTAGAGGTTAGAGGTTAGAGATGAACTGTACATCCTGGGACTTCCCTTCCTCACCACCCAGGTAGTCTAGAGGTCAGAGGTTACAGATGAACTGTACATCCTGGGACTTCCCTTCCTCACCACCCAGGTTGTCTAGAGATTAGAGATGAACTGTACATCCTGGGACTTCCCTTCCTCACCACCCAGGTAGTCTAGAGGTCAGAGGTTAGAGGTTAGAGATGAACTGTACATCCTGGGACTTCCCTTCCTCACCACCCAGGTAGTCTAGAGGTCAGAGGTTAGAGACACACTGTACATCCTGGGACTTCCCTTCCTCACCACCCAGGTAGTCTAGAGGTTAGAGATGAACTGTACATCCTGGGACTTCCCTTCCTCACCACCCAGGTAGTCTGGAGCTCAGAGGTTAGAGATGAACTGTACATCCTGGGACTTCCCTTCCTCACCACCCAGGTAGCCTAGAGGTCAGAGGTTAGAGATGAACTGTACATCCTGGGACTTCCCTTCCTCACCACCCAGGTAGTCTAGAGGTCAGATGTTAGAGATGAACTGTACATCCTGGGACTTCCCTTCCTCACCACACAGGTAGTCTGGAGGTTAGAGGTTAGAGATGAACTGTACATCCTGGGACTTCCCTTCCTCACCACCCAGGTAGTCTTGAGGTTAGAGGTAAGAGATGAACTGTACATCCTGGGACTTCCCTTCCTCACCACCCAGGTAGTCTAGAGGTCAGAGGTTAGAGGTTAGAGATGAACTGTACATCCTGGGACTTCCCTTCCTCACCACCCAGGTAGTCTAGAGGTCAGAGGTTAGAGGTTAGAGATGAACTGTACATCCTGGGACTTCCCTTCCTCACCACCCAGGTAGTCTAGAGGTCAGAGGTTAGAGACACACTGTACATCCTGGGACTTCCCTTCCTCACCACCCAGGTAGTCTAGAGGTTAGAGATGAACTGTACATCCTGGGACATCCCTTCTTCACCACCAAGGTAGTCTGGAGGTCAGAGGTTAGAGATGAACTGTACATCCTGGGACTTCCCTTCCTCACCACCCAGGTAGCCTAGAGGTCAGAGGTTAGAGATGAACTGTACATCCTGGGACTTCCCTTCCTCACCACCCAGGTAGTCTAGAGGTCAGATGTTAGAGATGAACTGTACATCCTGGGACTTCCCTTCCTCACCACCCAGGTAGTCTTGAGGTTAGAGGTAAGAGATGAACTGTACATCCTGGGACTTCCCTTCCTCACCACCCAGGTAGTCTAGAGGTCAGAGGTTAGAGATGAACTGTACATCCTGGGACTTCCCTTCCTCACCACCCAGGTAGCCTAGAAGTTAGAGGTTAGAGATGAACTGTACATCCTGGGACTTCCCTTCCTCACCTCCCAGGTAGTCTAGAGGTCAGAGGTTAGACGTAGAGATTAACTGTACATCCTGGGACTTCCCTTCCTCACCACCCAGGTAGTCTAGAGGTTAGAGGTTAGAGATGAACTGTACATCCTGGGACTTCCCTTCCTCACCACCCAGGTAGCCTAGAGGTCAGAGGTTAGAGATGAACTGTACATCCTGGGACTTCCCTTCCTCACCACCCAGGTAGTCTAGAGGTCAGAGGTTAGAGGTTAGAGGTTAGAGATGAACTGTACATCCTGGGACTTCCCTTCCTCACCACCCAGGTAGTCTGGAGGTCAGAGGTTAGAGATGAACTGTACATCCTGGGACTTCCCTTCCTCACCACCCAGGTAGTCTGGAGGTTAGAGGTTAGAGATGAACTGTACATCCTGGGACTTCCCTTCCTCACCACCCAGGTAGCCTAGAGGTTAGAGGTTAGAGACACACTGTACATCCTGGGACTTCCCTTCCTCACCACCCAGGTAGTCTAGATGTTAGAGGTTAGAGACACACTGTACATCCTGGGACTTCCCTTCCTCACCACCCAGGTAGCCTAGAGGTCAGAGGTTAGAGATGAACTGTACATCCTGGGACTTCCCTTCCTCACCACCCAGGTAGCCTAGAGGTCAGAGGTTAGAGATGAACTGTACATCCTGGGACTTCCCTTCCTCACCACCCAGGTAGTCTGGAGGTTAGAGGTTAGAGATGAACTGTACATCCTGGGACTTCCCTTCCTCACCACCCAGGTAGTCTTGAGGTTAGAGGTAAGAGATGAACTGTACATCCTGGGACTTCCCTTCCTCACCACCCAGGTAGTCTAGAGGTCAGAGGTTAGAGATGAACTGTACATCCTGGGACTTCCCTTCCTCACCACCCAGGTAGCCTAGAAGTTAGAGGTTAGAGATGAACTGTACATCCTGGGACTTCCCTTCCTCACCTCCCAGGTAGTCTAGAGGTCAGAGGTTAGACGTAGAGATTAACTGTACATCCTGGGACTTCCCTTCCTCACCACCCAGGTAGTCTAGAGGTTAGAGGTTAGAGATGAACTGTACATCCTGGGACTTCCCTTCCTCACCATCCAGGTAGCCTAGAGGTCAGAGGTTAGAGATGAACTGTACATCCTGGGACTTCCCTTCCTCACCACCCAGGTAGTCTAGAGGTCAGAGGTTAGAGATGAACTGTACATCCTGGGACTTCCCTTCCTCACCACCCAGGTAGTCTGGAGGTCAGAGGTTAGAGATGAACTGTACATCCTGGGACTTCCCTTCCTCACCACCCAGGTAGTCTGGAGGTTAGAGGTTAGAGATGAACTGTACATCCTGGGACTTCCCTTCCTCACCACCCAGGTAGCCTAGAGGTCAGAGGTTAGAGATGAACTGTACATCCTGGGACTTCCCTTCCTCACCACCCAGGTAGTCTAGAGGTCAGAGGTTAGAGATGAACTGTACATCCTGGGACTTCCCTTCCTCACCACACAGGTAGTCTGGAGGTTAGAGGTTAGAGATGAACTGTACATCCTGGGACTTCCCTTCCTCACCACCCAGGTAGTCTGGAGGTCAGAGGTTAGAGATGAACTGTACATCCTGGGACTTCCCTTCCTCACCACCCAGGTAGTCTAGAGGTCAGAGGTTGGAGATGAACTGTACATCCTGGGACTTCCCTTCCTCACCACCCAGGTAGTCTGGAGGTTAGAGTTAGAGATGAACTGTACATCCTGGGACTTCCCTTCCTCACCACCCAGGTAGTCTAGAAGTTAGAGGTTAGAGGTTAGAGATGAACTGTACATCCTGGGGCTTCCCTTCCTCACCACCCAGGTAGCCTAGAGGTCAGAGGTTAGAGGTTAGAGATGAACTGTACATCCTGGGGCTTCCCTTCCTCACCACCCAGGTAGCCTAGAGGTCAGAGGTTAGAGACACACTGTACATCCTGGGATTTCCCTTCCTCACCACCCAGGTAGCCTAGAGGTCAGAGGTTAGAGGTTAGAGATGAACTGTACATCCTGGGACTTCCCTTCCTCACCACCCAGGTAGCCTAGAGGTTAGAGGTTAGAGACACACTGTACATCCTGGGACTTCCCTTCCTCACCACCCAGGTAGCCTAGAGGTCAGAGGTTAGAGACACACTGTACATCCTGGGATTTCCCTTCCTCACCACCCAGATAGCCTAGAGGTCAGAGGTTACAGATTAGAGATGAACTGTACATCCTGGGACTTCCCTTCCTGACCACCCAGGTGAGGTTAGAGGCTACAGGTTAGAGGAGTGGGCCAGCAACCCAAGGGTTGTCGGTTTGAATCCTAGCTCCGACAAGGCATCATCTGGTCTGGAGTAAGGGTAACTGAAAGGTTTCTGGCATCAGTGTCCAAGATGCCATCTCATCTCTTGCCGTTGTGCCCTTAAGCAAGGCACGTAAGCTATAAACGTCCCTCTGCACCAACCTCTGTATCTGTTTGTCTTTCTGAGGGGTTTGAATAAAGCAGAAGACAAGTTACAATAAAGTAATCTCTTCTTCCTCCTCCTCCTCTTCCTTCTCCTCCTTCCAGAACGTTCTCTCCTACTGGCCATTCGGCTCCTTCCTGTGTCGCGTGCTGATGACCGCTGACTCCATGAGCCAGTTCAGCTCCATCTTCTGTCTGACCGGGATGTCTATCGACCGCTACCTGGCCGTGGTCCACCCCATACGGTCTACAAAATGGCGGCGTCCACGAGTGGCGAAGGTGGTGAGCGCCGCGGTGTGGGCGTTGTCGTTGGTGGTCGTCCTGCCCGTTGTCGTGTTCTCCGGCGTTCAGGACACGTTCAACTCGTGTAACATTAGCTGGCCGGAGCCGCAGGATGTGTGGTCGACCGTGTTTATACTGTACACGGCTACGCTGGGGTTCTTCGGACCACTCCTGGTCATCTGTCTCTGCTACCTGCTCATTGTGGTCAAGGTGGGGGTCAAAATCATTCTGGTTTTCTTCTATGTTTCTGTGTTAGCTACAGTACCATCATTTTGGTTGCCCGTTGTGGTCAAGACTGCATTATTAGAAATGTTTGGTTCGGCTGTTTGAACTCTCTGACAGTGGATGTTTCTGTCATTTTTTCATTTGGTCATTAAACACTTCTCTGTGTTGTTGTTTTGTGCAACAAGCTCTCACAGTCTCACCTCAGAATTAGACGTTCATCCATGTTTCTCAAAGTCAAACGTCGAAGTTGTTCCAAATGTCACATGTTGAAGTGTTTAAGGTTACATTTAGGCATTAACTCTGAAATCTTAAGGTTAGGTATTAACTCTGAATGGTTAAGGTTAGGCATTAACTCTGACTAGTTATGCCTTCCCTGTGGCTCAGTTGGTAGAGCATGGTGTGTGCAACGCCAGGGTTGTGGGTTTGATTCCTACGGGGGGCCAGTACAAAAATGACTAAAAGGTTAGGTATTAACTCTGAATGGTTAAGGTAAGGTATTAACTCTGAATAGGTAAGGTATTAACTCTGAATAGTTAAGGTTTGGGTATTAACACTGAATGGTTAAGGATAGGTATTAACTCTGAATGGGTAAGGTATTAACTCTGAATAGGTAAGGTATTAACTCTGAATAGTTAAGGTTTGGGTATTAACACTGAATGGTTAAGGTTAGGTATTAACTCTGAATGGTTTAGGTTAGGCTTAAAACAAAGATTCAAAAAACAACCTTATATTGCTGGATTTGAACATACAACCTTTGCACCAGAGGCAGAGTGTCACGGCTGTCGTAAGGAGAAGTGGACCAAAGTGCAGCGTGTGTCGTTCCACATTTTATTTATACTGTGAAACTATGCAATACATAAATAAACTGAATGACAAAAACAACAAACCGTGACGCAGAGGTGAAACATACACAGACTCAAAGATAATCTCCCACAAACCCAGGTGGAAAAACCCCCTACTTAAGTATGATCTCCAATTAGAGACAACGAGGACCAGCTGCCTCTAATTGGAGATCATCCCAAACAAAACCCCAACATAGAAATACAAAATTAGAACCTAAACATAGAAAACATGGAGAGAGAGAAACCCTGTCACGCCCTGACCTACTCTACCATAGAAAATAACATCTTTCTATGGTCAGGACGTGACACAGATGCTTACACCCATCTACAACACCCCAGCAAAACCCAAACCTACTTGAATGTAACAGCGCTCACTGTTGCCCCTAGTGGTCTGTTTCCACACCATCTCCCGACCTCAGACATGGATGGATTAATACTGACTTGTATCACGGGTGACCTGGCTGCTTTTGTGGTCATTATCTTCAAGGTGTGTGAAAAAGCATTCCGGAATATTATTTTGTTCTGTTTTGTCATTCCAACCATTATTTTCGGTGTTAGCATCTTTTGATAGTATGTAAGAGAGGTTCTGCTGAAACTTTCCTTTTTCTAATTTACCATGTTCATATGTTTTAGAATACATTTGTATAACATGTTATCATCATCACCATTATCATCATTGCCATCCTCCTCCTCCACCACCACCATTTTGTTACCCCCTCCAGGTGAAGTCTTCAGGTGTGCGGGCAGGCTTCACCAAGCGTCGGCGGTCAGAGCGTAAGGTGACCCGTATGGTGGTGATCATCGTGGTGGTCTTCGTCCTCTGCTGGCTTCCCTTCTTCATTATCAACATCATCAACCTCATCATCATCATCCCAGAGTCCTCCGTGACCGCCGGCATCTACTTCTTCTCTGGTAACAGAAGAAACCTTTTAGTCTGCATCCCAAATAGCACCCTAATCCCTGTGTAGTGTACTACTGTTTACCAGAGCCCTATGGGGAATAGGTTACACTCACTCTAACCCTAAGGGGGGGAGAGGGTTGGAGAGAGGAGGAGAGGGGAAAGGAGGGAAAGAGTGGAAAGAGGGGGAGGAGATGGGGAGGTGAGGGGAAAGAGGGGGAGGAGATGGGGAGGAGAGGGGAAAGAGGGGGGAGGAGAGGGGGAAGAGGGGGAGGGGATGGGAAAGAGGGGGAGGGAATGGGGAAAGGGGGAGGAGAGGGGAAACAGAAGGGAGGAGAGGGGAAAGAGAGGGGAGGAGAGGGGAAAGAGAGGGGAGGAGAGGGGAAAGAGGGGGGAGGAGAGGGGTAGGAGATGGGGAAAGAGAGCGAGAGAGGGTTGGGAGAGAGAGAGAAACAGAGAAAGAGAGAGAGAGGTGGGAGAGAGAGGAGAGAGAGAGAGAGGGGGAGAGAGCTGAGAGAGAGAGGTGGGATCGAGAGAGAGAGAGAGAGGTGGGATCGAGAGAGAGAGAGAGAGGTGGGATCGAGAGAGAGAGAGAGAGAGGTGGGATCGAGAGAGAGAGAGAGAGAGGTGGGATCGAGAGAGAGAGAGAGAGAGGTGGGAGACAGACATTGATTGACCATTAGTTTTGTCTCTACTCCCCAGTCATCCTGTCCTATGTTAACTCCTGTGCCAACCCTCTTCTCTATGGCTTCCTGTCAGACAACTTCAGACAGAGCTTCAGAAAGGTGATTATCATTTATTCAACCTTTATTTAACCTTTACAGTTAAAGATACTTGAGGCTTGAAAACTCTTTTGCGAGGGAGACCTGGGGACCTGGATGTGCTTTATGGCCAGCCACCACCATCCCCTTCACAGAAGAGACATTTATTAGTACATGTTATGTATTTATATAAAATATCAGTTTTCCTCAGTGCTCACCACAGTGCATCGTCTTCCCGATCCCATGTGTTTGATTTCCTCCGGAAGGTTCTGTGCGTGCGGAAGGCCAACGGCGTGGAGGATGGTGACCCCAGCGCCCCGAGGATGGAGAAGACTAGAGAGACCACTAGGGACGACTCCTTCCTGTCGCCTAGGAACCACGATGGACACAACGGACACACACCACAGAATAGTCAGGTGAGGAGGGAGTGAGCCGTGTGTGTGTGTGTGTGTGTGTGTGTGTGTGTGTGTGTGTGTGTGTGTGTGTGTGTGTGTGTGTGTGTGTGTGTGTGTGTGTGTGTGTGTGTGTGTGTGTGTGTAAACTATATTACGGATGTAAGGGACACACACGGCACACAGCAGCCTGGTATGGAGTGGAGGGGGGTGGTAAAGGGAGGGGAGGAGGACCAATCAGTGTGTGGTAAAGGGAGGGGAGGAGGACCAATCAGTGTGTGGTAAAGAGAGGGGAGGAGGACCAATCAGTGTATGGTATAGGGAGAGGAGGAGGACCAATCAGTGTATGGTATAGGGAGGGGAGGAGGACCAATCAGTGGGTGGGGAGGAGATCCAATCAGTGTGTGGTATAGGGAGGGGAGGAGGACCAATCAGTAGGAGTGTATATATGTTTATTACTGTGGTCTCAGTAGGAGTGTATATATGTTTATTACTGTGGACTCAGTAGGAGTGTATATATGTTTATTACTGTGGTCTCAGTAGGAGTGCATAGATGTTTATTACTGTGGTCTCAGTAGGAGTGTATAGATGTTTATTACTGTGATCTCAGTAGGAGTGTATAGATGTTTATTACTGTGGTCTCAGTAGGAGTGTATAGATGTTTATTACTGTGGTCTCAGTAGGAGTGTATAGATGTTTATTACTGTGGTCTCAGTAGGAGTGTATAGATGTTTATTACTGTGGTCTCAGTAGGAGTGTATAGATTTTTATTACTGTGGTCTCAGTAGGAGTGTATAGATGTTTATTACTGTGGTCTCAGTAGGAGTGTATAGGTGTTTATTACTATGGTCTCTGTAGGAGTGTATATATGTTTATTACTGTGGTCTCAGTAGGAGTGTATAGATGTTTATTACTGTGGTCTCAGTAGGAGTGTATAGATGTTTATTACTGTGGTCTCAGTAGGAGTGTATAGATGTTTATTACTGTGGTCTCAGTAGGAGTGTATAGATGTTTATTACTGTGGTCTCAGTAGGAGTGTATAGATGTTTATTACTGTGGTCTCAGTAGGAGTGTATAGATGTTTATTACTGTGGTCTCAGTAGGAGTGTATGGATGTTTATTACTGTGTTCTCAGTAGGAGTGTATGGATGTTTATTACTGTGGTCTCAGTAGGAGTGTATAGATGTTTATTACTGTGGTCTCAGTAGGAGTGTATAGATGTTTATTACTGTGGTCTCAGTAGGAGTGTATAGATGTTTATTACTGTGGTCTCAGTAGGAGTGTATAGATGTTTATTACTGTGGTCTCAGTAGGAGTGTATAGATGTTTATTACTGTGGTCTCAGTAGGAGTGTATAGATGTTTATTACTGTGGTCTCAGTAGGAGTGTATAGATGTTTATTACTGTGGTCTCAGTAGGAGTGTATAGATGTTTATTACTGTGGTCTCAGTAGGAGTGTATAGATGTGTATTACTGTGGTCTCAGTAGGAGTGTATAGATGTTTATTACTGTGGTCTCAGTAGGAGTGTATAGATGTGTATTACTGTGGTCTCAGTAGGAGTGTATAGATGTTTATTACTGTGGTCTCAGTAGGAGTGTATAGATGTTTATTACTGTGGTCTCAGTAGGAGTGTATAGATGTTTATTACTGTGGTCTCAGTAGGAGTGTATAGATGTTTATTACTGTGGTCTCAGTAGGAGTGTATAGATGTTTATTCCTGTGGTCTCAGTAGGAGTGTATAGATGTTTATTACTGTGGTCTCAGTAGGAGTGTATAGATGTTTATTACTGTGGTCTCAGTAGGAGTGTATGGATGTTTATTACTGTGGTCTCAGTAGGAGTGTATAGATGTTTATTACTGTGGTCTCAGTAGGAGTGTATAGATGTTTATTACTGTGGTCTCAGTAGGAGTGTATAGATGTTTATTACTGTGGTCTCAGTAGGAGTGTATAGATGTTTATTACTGTGGTCTCAGTAGGAGTATATAGATGTTTATTACTTTGATCTCAGTAGGAGTGTATATATGTTTATTACTGTGGTCTCAGTAGGAGTGTATAGATGTTTATTACTGTGGTCTCAGTAGGAGTGTATAGATGTTTATTACTGTGGTCTCAGTAGGAGTGTATAGATGTTTATTACTGTGGTCTCAGTAGGAGTGTATATATGTTTATTACTGTGGTCTCAGTAGGAGTGTATAGACGTTTATTACTGTGGTCTCAGTAGGAGTGTATAGATGTTTATTACTGTGGTCTCAGTAGGAGTGTATAGACGTTTATGACTGTGGTCTCAGTAGGAGTGTATAGATGTTTATTACTGTGGTCTCAGTAGGAGTGTATAGATGTTTATTACTGGTGGTCTCAGTAGGAGTGTATAGATGTTTATTACTGTGGTCTCAGTAGGAGTGTATAGATGTTTATTACTGTGGTCTCAGTAGGTGTGTATAGATGTTTATTACTGTGGTCTCAGTAGGAGTGTATATATGTTTATTACTGTGGTCTCAGTAGGAGTGTATAGATGTTTATTACTGTGGTCTCAGTAGGAGTGTATAGATGTTTATTACTGTGATCTCAGTAGGAGTGTATAGATGTTTATTACTGTGGTCTCAGTAGGAGTGTATAGATGTTTATTACTGTGGTCTCAGTAGGAGTGTATAGATGTTTATTACTGTGGTCTCAGTAGGAGTGTATAGATGTTTATTACTGTGGTCTCAGTAGGAGTGTATAGATGTTTATTACTGTGGTCTCAGTAGGAGTGTATAGATGTTTATTACTGTGGTCTCAGTAGGAGTGTATATATGTTTATTACTGTGGTCTCAGTAGGAGTGTATAGATGTTTATTACTGTGGTCTCAGTAGGAGTGTATATATGTTTATTACTGTGGTCTCAGTAGGAGTGTATAGATGTTTATTACTGTGGTCTCAGTAGGAGTGTATAGATGTTTATTACTGTGGTCTCAGTAGGAGTGTATAGGTGTTTAGTGTGGACTCAGTAGGAGTGTATAGGTGTTTAGTGTGGTCTCAGTAGGAGTGTATAGGTGTTTAGTGTGGTCTCAGTAGGAGTGTATAGGTGTTTAGTGTGGTCTCAGTAGGAGTGTATAGGTGTTTAGTGTGGTCTCAGTAGGAGTGTATAGGTGTTTAGTGTGGTCTCAGTAGGAGTGTATAGATGTTTAGTGTGGTCTCAGTAGGAGTGTATAGGTGTTTAGTGTGGTCTCAGTAGGAGTGTATAGGTGTTTAGTGTGGTCTCAGTAGGAGTGTATAGGTGTTTAGTGTGGTCTCAGTAGGAGTGTATAGATGTTTAGTGTGGTCTCAGTAGGAGTGTATAGGTGTTTAGTGTGGTCTCAGTAGGAGTGTATAGGTGTTTCGTGTGGTCTCAGTAGGAGTGTATAGGTGTTTAGTGTGGTCTCAGTAGGAGTGTATAGGTGTTTAGTGTGGTCTCAGTAGGAGTGTATAGATGTTTAGTACTGTGGTCTCAGTAGGAGTGTATAGATGGTTATTACTGTGGTCTCAGTAGGAGTGTATAGATGTTTATTACTGTGGTCTCAGTAGGAGTGTATAGATGTTTATTACTGTGGTCTCAGTAGGAGTGTATAGATGTTTATTACTGTGGTCTCAGTAGGAGTGTATAGATGTTTATTACTGTGGTCTCAGTAGGAGTGTATAGATGTTTATTACTGTGGTCTCAGTAGGAGTGTATAGATGTGTATTACTGTGGTCTCAGTAGGAGTGTATAGATGTTTATTACTGTGGTCTCAGTAGGAGTGTATAGATGTGTATTACTGTGGTCTCAGTAGGAGTGTATAGATGTTTATTACTGTGGTCTCAGTAGGAGTGTATAGATGTTTATTACTGTGGTCTCAGTAGGAGTGTATAGATGTTTATTACTGTGGTCTCAGTAGGAGTGTATAGACGTTTATGACTGTGGTCTCAGTAGGAGTGTATAGATGTTTATTACTGTGGTCTCAGTAGGAGTGTATAGATGTTTATTACTGGTGGTCTCAGTAGGAGTGTATAGATGTTTATTACTGTGGTCTCAGTAGGAGTGTATAGATGTTTATTACTGTGGTCTCAGTAGGTGTGTATAGATGTTTATTACTGTGGTCTCAGTAGGAGTGTATATATGTTTATTACTGTGGTCTCAGTAGGAGTGTATAGATGTTTATTACTGTGGTCTCAGTAGGAGTGTATAGATGTTTATTACTGTGATCTCAGTAGGAGTGTATAGATGTTTATTACTGTGGTCTCAGTAGGAGTGTATAGATGTTTATTACTGTGGTCTCAGTAGGAGTGTATAGATGTTTATTACTGTGGTCTCAGTAGGAGTGTATAGATGTTTATTACTGTGGTCTCAGTAGGAGTGTATAGATGTTTATTACTGTGGTCTCAGTAGGAGTGTATAGATGTTTATTACTGTGGTCTCAGTAGGAGTGTATATATGTTTATTACTGTGGTCTCAGTAGGAGTGTATAGATGTTTATTACTGTGGTCTCAGTAGGAGTGTATATATGTTTATTACTGTGGTCTCAGTAGGAGTGTATAGATGTTTATTACTGTGGTCTCAGTAGGAGTGTATAGATGTTTATTACTGTGGTCTCAGTAGGAGTGTATAGGTGTTTAGTGTGGACTCAGTAGGA
The DNA here is from genome assembly GCF_965601325.2 of Salmo salar. Lineage (NCBI taxonomy): Eukaryota > Metazoa > Chordata > Actinopteri > Salmoniformes > Salmonidae > Salmo > Salmo salar. The sequence goes on from NC_138302.1 coordinate 16,686,740, forward strand.
GTGTATAGGTGTTTAGTGTGGTCTCAGTAGGAGTGTATAGGTGTTTAGTGTGGTCTCAGTAGGAGTGTATAGGTGTTTAGTGTGGTCTCAGTAGGAGTGTATAGGTGTTTAGTGTGGTCTCAGTAGGAGTGTATAGGTGTTTAGTGTGGTCTCAGTAGGAGTGTATAGATGTTTAGTGTGGTCTCAGTAGGAGTGTATAGGTGTTTAGTGTGGTCTCAGTAGGAGTGTATAGGTGTTTAGTGTGGTCTCAGTAGGAGTGTATAGGTGTTTAGTGTGGTCTCAGTAGGAGTGTATAGATGTTTAGTGTGGTCTCAGTAGGAGTGTATAGGTGTTTAGTGTGGTCTCAGTAGGAGTGTATAGGTGTTTCGTGTGGTCTCAGTAGGAGTGTATAGGTGTTTAGTGTGGTCTCAGTAGGAGTGTATAGGTGTTTAGTGTGGTCTCAGTAGGAGTGTATAGATGTTTAGTACTGTGGTCTCAGTAGGAGTGTATAGATGGTTATTACTGTGGTCTCAGTAGGAGTGTATAGATGTTTATTACTGTGGTCTCAGTAGGAGTGTATAGATGTTTATTACTGTGGTCTCAGTAGGAGTGTATAGATGTTTATTACTGTGGTCTCAGTAGGAGTGTATAGATGTTTATTACTGTGGTCTCAGTAGGAGTGTATAGATGTTTATTACTGTGGTCTCAGTAGGAGTGTATAGATGTGTATTACTGTGGTCTCAGTAGGAGTGTATAGATGTTTATTACTGTGGTCTCAGTAGGAGTGTATAGATGTGTATTACTGTGGTCTCAGTAGGAGTGTATAGATGTTTATTACTGTGGTCTCAGTAGGAGTGTATAGATGTTTATTACTGTCGTCTCAGTAGGAGTGTATAGATGTTTATTACTGTGGTCTCAGTAGGAGTGTATAGATGTTTATTACTGTGGTCTCAGTAGGAGTGTATAGATGTTTATTCCTGTGGTCTCAGTAGGAGTGTATAGATGTTTATTACTGTGGTCTCAGTAGGAGTGTATAGATGTTTATTACTGTGGTCTCAGTAGGAGTGTATGGATGTTTATTACTGTGGTCTCAGTAGGAGTGTATAGATGTTTATTACTGTGGTCTCAGTAGGAGTGTATAGATGTTTATTACTGTGGTCTCAGTAGGAGTGTATAGATGTTTATTACTGTGGTCTCAGTAGGAGTGTATAGATGTTTATTACTGTGGTCTCAGTAGGAGTATATAGATGTTTATTACTTTGATCTCAGTAGGAGTGTATATATGTTTATTACTGTGGTCTCAGTAGGAGTGTATAGATGTTTATTACTGTGGTCTCAGTAGGAGCGTATAGATGTTTATTACTGTGGTCTCAGTAGGAGTGTATAGATGTTTATTACTGTGGTCTCAGTAGGAGTGTATATATGTTTATTACTGTGGTCTCAGTAGGAGTGTATAGACGTTTATTACTGTGGTCTCAGTAGGAGTGTATAGATGTTTATTACTGTGGTCTCAGTAGGAGTGTATAGACGTTTATTACTGTGGTCTCAGTAGGAGTGTATAGATGTTTATTACTGTGGTCTCAGTAGGAGTGTATAGATGTTTATTACTGGTGGTCTCAGTAGGAGTGTATAGATGTTTATTACTGTGGTCTCAGTAGGAGTGTATAGATGTTTATTACTGTGGTCTCAGTAGGAGTGTATAGATGTTTATTACTGTGGTCTCAGTAGGAGTGTATATATGTTTATTACTGTGGTCTCAGTAGGAGTGTATAGATGTTTATTACTGTGGTCTCAGTAGGAGTGTATAGATGTTTATTACTGTGATCTCAGTAGGAGTGTATAGATGTTTATTACTGTGGTCTCAGTAGGAGTGTATAGATGTTTATTACTGTGGTCTCAGTAGGAGTGTATAGATGTTTATTACTGTGGTCTCAGTAGGAGTGTATAGATGTTTATTACTGTGGTCTCAGTAGGAGTGTATAGATGTTTATTATTGTGGTCTCAGTAGGAGTGTATAGATGTTTATTACTGTGGTCTCAGTAGGAGTGTATATATGTTTATTACTGTGGTCTCAGTAGGAGTGTATAGATGTTTATTACTGTGGTCTCAGTAGGAGTGTATATATGTTTATTACTGTGGTCTCAGTAGGAGTGTATAGATGTTTATTACTGTGGTATCAGTAGGAGTGTATAGATGTTTATTACTGTGGTCTCAGTAGGAGTGTATAGGTGTTTAGTGAGGACTCAGTAGGAGTGTATAGGTGTTTAGTGTGGTCTCAGTAGGAGTGTATAGGTGTTTAGTGTGGTCTCAGTAGGAGTGTATAGGTGTTTAGTGTGGTCTCAGTAGGAGTGTATAGGTGTTTAGTGTGGTCTCAGTAGGAGTGTATAGGTGTTTAGTGTGGTCTCAGTAGGAGTGTATAGATGTTTAGTGTGGTCTCAGTAGGAGTGTATAGGTGTTTAGTGTGGTCTCAGTAGGAGTGTATAGGTGTTTAGTGTGGTCTCAGTAGGAGTGTATAGGTGTTTAGTGTGGTCTCAGTAGGAGTGTATAGATGTTTAGTGTGGTCTCAGTAGGAGTGTATAGGTGTTTAGTGTGGTCTCAGTAGGAGTGTATAGGTGTTTCGTGTGGTCTCAGTAGAAGTGTATAGGTGTTTAGTGTGGTCTCAGTAGGAGTGTATAGATGTTTATTACTGTGGTCTCCGTAGGAGTGTATAGGTGTTTAGTGTGGTCTCAGTAGGAGTGTATAGGTGTTTAGTGTGGTCTCAGTAGGAGTGTATAGATGTTTAGTACTGTGGTCTCAGTAGGAGTGTATAGATGGTTATTACTGTGGTCTCAGTAGGAGTGTATAGATGTTTATTACTGTGGTCTCAGTAGGAGTGTATAGATGTTTATTACTGTGGTCTCAGTAGGAGTGTATAGATGTTTATTACTGTGGTCTCAGTAGGAGTGTATAGATGTTTATTACTGTGGTCTCAGTAGGATTGTATAGATGTTTATTACTGTGGTCTCAGTAGGAGTGTTTAGATGTTTATTACTTTGATCTCAGTAGGAGTGTATAGATGTTTATTACTGTGGTCTCAGTAGGAGTGTATAGATGTTTATTACTGTGGTCTCAGTAGGAGTGCATAGATGTTTATTACTGTGGTCTCAGTAGGAGTGTATATATGTTTATTACTGTGGTCTCAGTAGGAGTGTATATATGTTTATTACTGTGGTCTCAGTAGGAGTGTATAGATGTTTATTACTGTGGTCTCAGTAGGAGTGTATAGATGTTTATTACTGTGGTCTCAGTAGGAGTGTATAGGTGTTTAGTTTGGTCTCAGTAGGAGTGTATAGGTGTTTAGTGTGGTCTCAGTAGGAGTGTATAGATGTTTAGTGTGGTCTCTGGAGGAGTGTATAGGTGTTTAGTGTGGTCTCAGTAGGAGTGTATAGGTGTTTAGTGTGGTCTCAGTAGGAGTCTATAGGTGTTTAGTGTGGTCTCAGTAGGAGTGTATAGATGTTTATTACTGTGGTCTCAGTAGGAGTGTATAGATGTTTATTACTGTGGTCTCAGTAGGAGTGTATAGATGTTTATTACTGTGGTCTCAGTAGGAGTGTATAGATGTTTATTACTGTGGTCTCAGTAGGAGTGTATAGATGTTTATTACTGGTGGTCTCAGTAGGAGTGTGTAGATGTTTATTACTGTGGTGTCAGTAGGAGTGTATAGATGTTTATTACTGTGGTGTCAGTAGGAGTGTATAGATGTTTATTACTGTGGTCTCAGTAGGAGTGTATAGATGTTTATTACTGTGGTCTCAGTAGGAGTGTATAGATGTTTATTACTGTGGTCTCAGTAGGAGTGTATAGATGTTTATTACTGTGGTCTCAGTAGGAGTGTATAGATGTTTATTACTGTGGTCTCAGTAGGAGTGTATAGATGTTTATTACTTTGATCTCAGTAGGAGTGTATAGATGTTTATTACTGTGGTCTCAGTAGGAGTGTATAGATGTTTATTACTGTGGTCTCAGTAGGAGTGTATAGATGTTTATTACTGTGGTCTCAGTAGGAGTGTATAGATGTTTATTACTGTGGTCTCAGTAAGAGTGTATAGATGTTTATTACTGTGGTCTCAGTAGGAGTGTATAGATGTTTATTACTGTGGTCTCAGTAGGAGTGTATAGATGTTTATTACTGTGGTCTCAGTAGGAGTGTATATATGTTTATTACTGTGGTCTCAGTAGGAGTGTATAGATGTTTATTACTGTGGTCTCAGTAGGAGTGTATAGATGTTTATTACTGTGGTCTCAGTAGGAGTGTATAGATGTGTATTACTGTGGTCTCAGTAGGAGTGTATAGATGTTTATTACTGTGGTCTCAGTAGGAGTGTATAGATGTTTATTACTGTGGTCTCAGTAGGAGTGTATAGATGTTTATTCCTGTGGTCTCAGTAGGAGTGTATAGATGTTTATTACTGTGGTCTCAGTAGGAGTGTATAGATGTTTATTACTGTGGTCTCAGTAGGAGTGTATAGATGTTTATTACTGTGGTCTCAGTAGGAGTGAATACATGTTTATTACTGTGGTCTCAGTAGGAGTGTATAGATGTTTATTACTGTGGTCTCAGTAGGAGTGTATAGATGTTTATTACTGTGGTCTCAGTAGGAGTGTATAGATGTTTATTACTGTGGTCTCAGTAGGAGTGTATGGATGTTTATTACTGTGGTCTCAGTAGGAGTGTATGGATGTTTATTACTGTGGTCTCAGTAGGAGTGTATGGATGTTTATTACTGTGGTCTCAGTAGGAGTGTATGGATGTTTATTACTGTGGTCTCAGTAGGAGTGTATGGATGTTTATTACTGTGGTCTCAGTAGGAGTGTATGGATGTTTATTACTGTGGTCTCAGTAGGAGTGTATGGATGTTTATTACTGTGTTCTCAGTAGGAGTGTATGGATGTTTATTACTGTGGTCTCAGTAGGAGTGTATAGATGTTTATTACTGTGGTCTCAGTAGGAGTGTATAGATGTTTATTACTGTGGTCTCAGTAGGAGTGTATAGATGTTTATTACTGTGGTCTCAGTAGGAGTGTATATATGTTTATTACTGTGGTCTCAGTAGGAGTGTATAGATGTTTATTACTGTGGTCTCAGTAGGAGTGTATAGATGTTTATTACTGTGGTCTCAGTAGGAGTGTATAGATGTTTATTACTGTGGTCTCAGTAGGAGTGTATAGATGTTTATTACTGTCGTCTCAGTAGGAGTGTATAGATGTTTATTACTGTGGTCTCAGTAGGAGTGTATAGATGTGTATTACTGTGGTCTCAGTAGGAGTGTATAGATGTTTATTACTGTGGTCTCAGTAGGAGTGTATAGATGTGTATTACTGTGGTCTCAGTAGGAGTGTATAGATGTTTATTACTGTGGTCTCAGTAGGAGTGTATAGATGTTTATTACTGTGGTCTCAGTAGGAGTGTATAGATGTTTATTACTGTGGTCTCAGTAGGAGTGTATAGATGTTTATTACTGTGGTCTCAGTAGGAGTGTATAGATGTTTATTACTGTGGTCTCAGTGGGAGTGTATAGATGTTTATTACTATGGTCTCAGTAGGAGTGTATAGCTGTTTATTACTGTGGTCTCAGTAGGAGTGTATAGATGTTTATTACTGTAGACTCAGTGGGACTGTATAGATGTTTATTACTGGTGGTCTCAGTGGGAGTGTATAGATGTTTATTACTGGTGGTCTCAGTGGGAGTGTATAGATGTTTATTACTGTGGTCTCAGTGGGAGTGTATAGATGTTTATTACTGTGGTCTCAGTGGGAGTGTATAGATGTTTATTACTGTGGTCTCAGTGGGAGTGTATAGATGTTTATTACTGTGGTCTCAGTGGGAGTGTATAGATGTTTATTACTGTGGTCTCAGTAGGAGTGTATGGATGTTTATTACTGTGGTCTCAGTAGGAGTGTATGGATGTTTATTACTGTGGTCTCAGTAGGAGTGTATGGATGTTTATTACTGTGGTCTCAGTAGGAGTGTATAGATGTTTATTACTGTGGTCTCAGTAGGAGTGTATAGATGTTTATTACTGTGGTCTCAGTAGGAGTGTATAGATGTTTATTACTGTGGTCTCAGTAGGAGTGTATAGATGTTTATTATTGTGGTCTCAGTAGGAGTGTATAGATGTTTATTACTGTGGTCTCAGTAGGAGTGTATAGATGTGTATTACTGTGGTCTCAGTAGGAGTGTATAGATGTTTATTACTGTGGTCTCAGTGGGAGTGTATAGATGTTTATTAATGTGGTCTCAGTAGGAGTGTATAGATGTTTATTACTGTGGTCTCAGTGGGAGTGTATATATGTTTATTACTGTGTTCTCAGTGGGAGTGTATAGATGTTTATTACTGTGGTCTCAGTAGGAGTGTATAGATGTTTATTACTGTGGTCTCAGTAGGAGTGTATAGATGTTTATTACTGTGGTCTCAGTAGGAGTGTATAGATGTTTATTACTGTGGTCTCAGTAGGAGTGTATAGATGTTTATTACTGTGGTCTCAGTAGGCGTGTATAGATGTTTATTACTGTGGTCTCAGTAGGAGTGTATAGATGTTTATTACTGTGGTCTCAGTAGGAGTGTATAGATGTTTATTACTGTGGTCTCAGTAGGAGTGTATAGATGTTTATTACTGTGGTCTCAGTAGGAGTGTATAGATGTTTATTACTGTGGTCTCAGTAGGAGTGTATAGATGTTTATTACTGTGGTCTCAGTAGGAGTGTATAGATGTTTATTACTGTGGTCTCAGTAGGAGTGTATATATGTTTATTACTGTGGTCTCAGTAGGAGTGTATAGATGTTTATTACTGTGGTCTCAGTAGGGGTGTATAGATGTTTATTACTGTGGTCTCAGTAGGGGTGTATAGATGTTTATTACTGTGGTCTCAGTAGGAGTGTATAGATGTTTATTGCTGTGGTCTCAGTAGGAGTGTATAGATGTGTATTGCTGTGGTCTCAGTAGGAGTGTATAGATGTTTATTGCTGTGGTCTCAGTAGGAGTGTATAGATGTTTATTGCTGTGGTCTCAGTAGGAGTGTATAGATGTTTATTGCTGTGGTCTCAGTAGGAGTGTATAGATGTTTATTGCTGTGGTCTCAGTAGGAGTGTATAGATGTTTATTGCTGTGGTCTCAGTAGGAGTGTATAGATGTTTATTGCTGTGGTCTCAGTAGGAGTGTATAGATGTTTATTGCTGTGGTCTCAGTAGGAGTGTATAGATGTTTATTGCTGTGGTCTCAGTAGGAGTGTATAGATGTTTATTGCTGTGGTCTCAGTAGGAGTGTATAGATGTTTATTGCTGTGGTCTCAGTAGGAGTGTATTGATGTTTATTACTGTGGTCTCAGTAGGAGTGTATAGATGTTTATTACTGTGGTCTCAGTAGGAGTGTATAGATGTTTATTACTGTGGTCTCAGTAGGAGTGTATATATGTTTATTACTGTGGTCTCAGTAGGAGTGTATAGATGTTTATTACTGTGGTCTCAGTAGGAGTGTATAGATGTTTATTACTGTGGTCTCTGTAGGAGTGTATAGATGTTTATTACTGTGGTCTCAGTGGGAGTGTATAGATGTTTATTACTATGGTCTCAGTAGGAGTGTATAGATGTTTATTTCTGTGGTCTCAGTAGGAGTGTATAGATGTTTATTACTGTGGTCTCAGTAGGAGTGTATATATGTTTATTACTGTGGTCTCAGTAGGAGTGTATAGATGTTTATTACTGTGGTCTCAGTAGGAGTGTATAGATGTTTATTACTGTGGTCTCAGTAGGAGTGTATAGATGTTTATTACTGTGGTCTCAGTGGGAGTGTATAGATGTTTATTACTATGGTCTCAGTAGGAGTGTATAGATGTTTATTACTGTGGTCTCAGTAGGAGTGTATAGATGTTTATTACTGTGGTCTCAGTGGGAGTGTATAGATGTTTATTACTGGTGGTCTCAGTGGGAGTGTATAGATGTTTATTACTGGTGGTCTCAGTGGGAGTGTATAGATGTTTATTACTGTGGTCTCAGTGGGAGTGTATAGATGTTTATTACTGTGGTCTCAGTGGGAGTGTATAGATGTTTATTACTGTGGTCTCAGTGGGAGTGTATAGATGTTTATTACTGTGGTCTCAGTGGGAGTGTATAGATGTTTATTAATGTGGTCTCAGTGGGAGTGTATAGACGTTTATTACTTTGGTCTCAGTGGGAGTGTATATATGTTTATTACTGTGTTCTCAGTAGGAGTGTATAGATGTTTATTACTGTGGTCTCAGTAGGAGTGTATAGATGTTTATTACTGTGGTCTCAGTAGGAGTGTATAGATGTTTATTACTGTGGTCTCAGTAGGAGTGTATAGATGTTTATTACTGTGGTCTCAGTAGGAGTGTATAGATGTTTATTACTGTGGTCTCAGTAGGAGTGTATAGATGTTTATTACTGTGGTCTCAGTAGGAGTGTATAGATGTTTATTACTGTGGTCTCAGTAGGAGTGTATAGATGTTTATTACTGTGGTCTCAGTAGGAGTGTATATATGTTGATTACTGTGGTCTCAGTAGGAGTGTATAGATGTTTATTACTGTGGTCTCAGTAGGAGTGTATAGATGTTTATTACTGTGGTCTCAGTAGGAGTGTATATATGTTTATTACTGTGGTCTCAGTAGGAGTGTATAGATGTTTATTACTGTGGTCTCAGTAGGAGTGTATAGATGTTTATTACTGTGGTCTCAGTGGGAGTGTATAGATGTTTATTACTGGTGGTCTCAGTGGGAGTGTATAGATGTTTATTACTGGTGGTCTCAGTGGGAGTGTATAGATGTTTATTACTGTGGTCTCAGTGGGAGTGTATAGATGTTTATTACTGTGGTCTCAGTGGGAGTGTATAGATGTTTATTACTGTGGTCTCAGTGGGAGTGTATAGATGTTTATTAATGTGGTCTCAGTAGGAGTGTATAGACGTTTATTACTTTGGTCTCAGTGGGAGTGTATATATGTTTATTACTGTGTTCTCAGTAGGAGTGTATAGATGTTTATTACTGTGGTCTCAGTAGGAGTGTATAGATGTTTATTACTGTGGTCTCAGTAGGAGTGTATAGATGTTTATTACTGTGGTCTCAGTAGGAGTGTATAGATGTTTATTACTGTGGTCTCAGTAGGAGTGTATAGGTGTTTAGTGTGGTCTCAGTAGGAGTGTATAGGTGTTTAGTGTGGTCTCAGTAGGAGTGTATAGGTGTTTAGTGTGGTCTCAGTAGGAGTGTATAGGTGTTTAGTGTGGTCTCAGTTGGAGTGTATAGCTGTTTAGTGTGGTCTCAGTAGGAGTGTATAGATGTTTAGTGTGGTCTCAGTAGGAGTGTATAGGTGTTTAGTGTGGTCTCAGTAGGAGTGTATAGGTGTTTAGTGTGGTCTCAGTAGGAGTGTATAGGTGTTTAGTGTGGTCTCAGTAGGAGTGTATAGATGTTTAGTGTGGTCTCAGTAGGAGTGTATAGATGTTTAGTGTGGTCTCAGTAGGAGTGTATAGGTGTTTAGTGTGGTCTCAGTAGGAGTGTATAGATGTTTAGTGTGGTCTCAGTAGGAGTGTATAGGTGTTTAGTGTGGTCTCAGTAGGAGTGTATAGGTGTTTAGTGTGGTCTCAGTAGGAGTGTATAGATGTTTAGTGTGGTCTCAGAAGGAGTGTATAGGTGTTTAGTGTGGTCTCAGTAGGAGTGTATAGATGTTTAGTGTGGTCTCAGTAGGAGTGTATAGGTGTTTAGTGTGGTCTCAGTAGGTGTGTATAGGTGTTTAGTGTGGTCTCAGTAGGAGTGTATAGGTGTTTAGTGTGGTCTCAGTAGGAGTGTATAGGTGTTTAGTGTGCACTCAGTAGGAGTGTATAGGTGTTTAGTGTGGTCTCAGTAGGAGTGTATAGATGTTTAGTGTGGTCTCAGTAGGAGTGTATAGATGTTTATTACTGTGGTCTCAGTAGGAGTGTATAGGTGTTTAGTGTGGTCTCAGTAGGAGTGTATAGGTGTTTAGTGTGGTCTCAGTAGGAGTGTATAGATGTTTAGTACTGTGGTCTCAGTAGGAGTGTATAGATGTTTATTACTGTGGTCTCAGTAGGAGTGTATAGATGTTTATTACTGTGGTCTCAGTTGGAGTGTATATATGTTTATTACTGTGGTCTCAGTAGGAGTGTATAGATGTTTATTACTGTGGTCTCAGTAGGAGTGTATAGATGTTTATTACTGTGGTCTCAGTAGGAGTGTATAGATGTTTATTACTGTGGTCTCAGTAGGAGTGTATAGGTGTTTAGTGTGGTCTCAGTAGGAGTGTATAGGTGTTTAGTGTGGTCTCAGTAGGAGTGTATAGGTGTTTAGTGTGGTCTCAGTAGGAGTGTATAGGTGTTTAGTGTGGTCTCAGTAGGAGTGTATAGATGTTTAGTGTGGTCTCAGTAGGAGTGTATAGGTGTTTAGTGTGGTCTCAGTAGGAGTGTATAGGTGTTTAGTGTGGTCTCAGTAGGAGTGAATAGGTGTTTAGTGTGGTCTCAGTAGGAGTGTATAGATGTTTAGTGTGGTCTCAGTAGGAGTGTATAGATGTTTAGTGTGGTCTCAGTAGGAGTGTATAGGTGTTTAGTGTGGTCTCAGTAGGAGTGTATAGATGTTTAGTGTGGTCTCAGTAGGAGTGTATAGGTGTTTAGTGTGGTCTCAGTAGGAGTGTATAGGTGTTTAGTGTGGTCTCAGTAGGAGTGTATAGATGTTTAGTGTGGTCTCAGTAGGAGTGTATAGGTGTTTAGTGTGGTCTCAGTAGGAGTGTATAGATGTTTAGTGTGGTCTCAGTAGGAGTGTATAGGTGTTTAGTGTGGTCTCAGTAGGTGTGTATAGGTGTTTAGTGTGGTCTCAGTAGGAGTGTATAGGTGTTTAGTGTGGTCTCAGTAGGAGTGTATAGGTGTTTAGTGTGCACTCAGTAGGAGTGTATAGGTGTTTAGTGTGGTCTCAGTAGGAGTGTATAGATGTTTAGTGTGGTCTCAGTAGGAGTGTATAGATGTTTATTACTGTGGTCTCAGTAGGAGTGTATAGGTGTTTAGTGTGGTCTCAGTAGGAGTGTATAGGTGTTTAGTGTGGTCTCAGTAGGAGTGTATAGATGTTTAGTACTGTGGTCTCAGTAGGAGTGTATAGATGTTTATTACTGTGGTCTCAGTAGGAGTGTATAGATGTTTATTACTGTGGTCTCAGTTGGAGTGTATATATGTTTATTACTGTGGTCTCAGTAGGAGTGTATAGATGTTTATTACTGTGGTCTCAGTAGGAGTGTATATATGTTTATTACTGTGGTCTCAGTAGGAGTGTATATATGTTTATTACTGTGGTCTCAGTAGGAGTGTATAGATGTTTATTACTGTGGTCTCAGTAGGAGTGTATAGATGTTTATTACTGTGGTCTCAGTAGGAGTGTATAGGTGTTTAGTGTGGTCTCAGTAGGAGTGTATAGGTGTTTAGTGTGGTCTCAGTAGGAGTGTATAGGTGTTTAGTGTGGTCTCAGTAGGAGTGTATAGGTGTTTAGTGTGGTCTCAGTAGGAGTGTATAGATGTTTATTACTGTGGTCTCAGTAGGAGTGTATAGATGTTTATTACTGTGGTCTCAGTAGGAGTGTATAGATGTTTATTACTGTGGTCTAAGTAGGAGTGTATAGATGTTTATTACTGTGGTCTCAGTAGGAGTGTGTAGATGTTTATTACTGGTGGTCTCAGTAGGAGTGTGTAGATGTTTATTACTGTGGTCTCAGTAGGAGTGTATAGATGTTTATTACTGTGGTCTCAGTAGGAGTGTATAGATGTTTATTACTGTGGTCTCAGTAGGAGTGTATAGATGTTTATTACTGTGGTCTCAGTAGGAGTGTATAGATGTTTATTACTGTGGTGTCAGTAGGAGTGTATAGATGTTTATTACTGTGGTCTCAGTAGGAGTGTATAGATGTTTATTACTGTGATCTCAGTAGGAGTGTATAGATGTTTATTACTGTGGTCTCAGTAGGAGTGTATAGATGGTTATTACTGTGGTCTCAGTAGGAGTATATAGATGTTTATTACTGTGGTCTCAGTAGGAGTGTATAGATGTTTATTACTGTGGTCTCAGTAGGAGTGTATAGATGTTTATTACTGTGGTCTCAGTAGGAGTGTATATATGTTTATTACTGTGGTCTCAGTAGGAGTGTATAGATGTTTATTACTGTGGTCTCAGTAGGAGTGTATATATGTTTATTACTGTGGTCTCAGTAGGAGTGTATAGATGTTTATTACTGTGGTCTCAGTAGGAGTGTATAGGTGTTTAGTGTGGTCTCAGTAGGAGTGTATAGGTGTTTAGTGTGGTCTCAGTAGGAGTGTATAGGTGTTTAGTGTGGTCTCAGTAGGAGTGTATAGGTGTTTAGTGTGGTCTCAGTAGGAGTGTATAGATGTTTATTACTGTGGTCTCAGTAGGAGTGTATAGATGTTTATTACTGTGGTCTCAGTAGGAGTGTATAGATGTTTATTACTGTGGTCTCAGTAGGAGTGTGTAGATGTTTATTACTGGTGGTCTCAGTAGGAGTGTGTAGATGTTTATTACTGTGGTCTCAGTAGGAGTGTATAGATGTTTATTACTGTGGTCTCAGTAGGAGTGTATAGATGTTTATTACTGTGGTCTCAGTAGGAGTGTATAGATGTTTATTACTGTGGTCTCAGTAGGAGTGTATAGATGTTTATTACTGTGGTGTCAGTAGGAGTGTATAGATGTTTATTACTGCGGTCTCAGTAGGAGTGTATAGATGTTTATTACTGTGATCTCAGTAGGAGTGTATAGATGTTTATTACTGTGGTCTCAGTAGGAGTGTATAGATGTTTATTACTGTGGTCTCAGTAGGAGTGTATAGATGTTTATTACTGTGGTCTCAGTTGGAGTGTATAGATGTTTATTACTGTGGTCTCAGTAGGAGTGTATAGATGTTTATTACTGTGGTCTCAGTAGGAGTGTATATATGTTTATTACTGTGGTCTCAGTAGGAGTGTATAGATGTTTATTACTGTGGTCTCAGTAGGAGTGTATAGATGTTTATTACTGTGGTCTCAGTAGGAGTGTATAGATGTTTATTACTGTGGTCTCAGTAGGAGTGTATATATGTTTATTACTGTGGTCTCAGTAGGAGTGTATAGATGTTTATTACTGTGGTCTCAGTAGGAGTGTATAGATGTTTATTACTGTGGTCTCAGTAGGAGTGTATAGATGTTTATTACTGTGGTCTCAGTAGGAGTGTATAGATGTTTATTACTGTGGTCTCAGTAGGAGTGTATAGATGTGTATTACTGTGGTCTCAGTAGGAGTGTATAGATGTTTATTACTGTGGTCTCATTAGGAGTGTATAGATGTTTATTACTGTGGTCTCAGTAGGAGTGTATAGATGTTTATTACTGTGGTCTCAGTAGGAATGTATAGATGTTTATTACTGTGGTCTCAGTAGGAGTGTATAGATGTTTATTACTGTGGTCTCAGTAGGAGTGTATAGATGTTTATTACTGTGGTCTCAGTAGGAGTGTATAGATGTTTATTACTGTGGTCTCAGTAGGAGTGTATAGATGTTTATTACTGTGGTCTCAGTAGGAGTGTATATATGTTTATTACTGTGGTCTCAGTAGGAGTGTATAGATGTTTATTACTGTGGTCTCATTAGGAGTGTATAGATGTTTATTACTGTGGTCTCAGTAGGAGTGTATAGATGTTTATTACTGTGGTCTCAGTAGGAGTGTATAGATGTTTATTACTGTGGTCTCAGTAGGAGTGTATAGATGTTTATTACTGTGGTCTCAGTAGGAGTGTATAGATGTTTATTACTGTGGTCTCAGTAGGAGTGTATAGATGTTTATTACTGTGGTCTCAGTAGGAGTGTGTAGATGTTTATTACTGGTGGTCTCAGTAGGAGTGTGTAGATGTTTATTACTGTGGTCTCAGTAGGAGTGTATAGATGTTTATTACTGTGGTCTCAGTAGGAGTGTATAGATGTTTATTACTGTGGTCTCAGTAGGAGTGTATAGATGTTTATTACTGTGGTCTCAGTAGGAGTGTATAGATGTTTATTACTGTGGTGTCAGTAGGAGTGTATAGATGTTTATTACTGCGGTCTCAGTAGGAGTGTATAGATGTTTATTACTGTGATCTCAGTAGGAGTGTATAGATGTTTATTACTGTGGTCTCAGTAGGAGTGTATAGATGTTTATTACTGTGGTCTCAGTAGGAGTGTATAGATGTTTATTACTGTGGTCTCAGTTGGAGTGTATAGATGTTTATTACTGTGGTCTCAGTAGGAGTGTATAGATGTTTATTACTGTGGTCTCAGTAGGAGTGTATATATGTTTATTACTGTGGTCTCAGTAGGAGTGTATAGATGTTTATTACTGTGGTCTCAGTAGGAGTGTATAGATGTTTATTACTGTGGTCTCAGTAGGAGTGTATAGATGTTTATTACTGTGGTCTCAGTAGGAGTGTATATATGTTTATTACTGTGGTCTCAGTAGGAGTGTATAGATGTTTATTACTGTGGTCTCAGTAGGAGTGTATAGATGTTTATTACTGTGGTCTCAGTAGGAGTGTATAGATGTTTATTACTGTGGTCTCAGTAGGAGTGTATAGATGTTTATTACTGTGGTCTCAGTAGGAGTGTATAGATGTGTATTACTGTGGTCTCAGTAGGAGTGTATAGATGTTTATTACTGTGGTCTCATTAGGAGTGTATAGATGTTTATTACTGTGGTCTCAGTAGGAGTGTATAGATGTTTATTACTGTGGTCTCAGTAGGAATGTATAGATGTTTATTACTGTGGTCTCAGTAGGAGTGTATAGATGTTTATTACTGTGGTCTCAGTAGGAGTGTATAGATGTTTATTACTGTGGTCTCAGTAGGAGTGTATAGATGTTTATTACTGTGGTCTCAGTAGGAGTGTATAGATGTTTATTACTGTGGTCTCAGTAGGAGTGTATATATGTTTATTACTGTGGTCTCAGTAGGAGTGTATAGATGTTTATTACTGTGGTCTCATTAGGAGTGTATAGATGTTTATTACTGTGGTCTCAGTAGGAGTGTATAGATGTTTATTACTGTGGTCTCAGTAGGAGTGTATAGATGTTTATTACTGTGGTCTCAGTAGGAGTGTATAGATGTTTATTACTGTGGTCTCAGTAGGAGTGTATAGATGTTTATTACTGTGGTCTCAGTAGGAGTGTATAGATGTTTATTACTGTGGTCTCAGTAGGAGTGTATAGATGTTTATTACTGTGGTCTCAGTAGGAGTGTATATATGTTTATTACTGTGGTCTCAGTAGGAGTGTATAGATGTTTATTACTGTGGTCTCAGTAGGAGTGTATAGATGTTTATTACTGTGGTCTCAGTAGGAGTGTATAGATGTTTATTACTGTGGTCTCAGTAGGAGTGTATAGATGTTTATTACTGTGGTCTCAGTAGGAGTGTATAGATGTTTATTACTGTGGTCTCAGTAGGAGTGTATAGATGTTTATTACTGTGGTCTCAGTAGGAGTGTATAGATGTTTATTACTGTGGTCTCAGTAGGAGTGTATATATGTTTATTACTGTGGTCTCAGTAGGAGTGTATATATGTTTATTACTGTGGTCTCAGTAGGAGTGTATAGGTGTTTAGTGTGGTCTCAGTAGGAGTGTATAGGTGTTTAGTGTGGTCTCAGTAGGAGTGTATAGGTGTTTAGTGTGGTCTCAGTAGGAGTGTATAGGTGTGTATTACTGTGGTCTCAGTAGGAGTGTAAAGATGTTTATTACTGTGGTCTCAGTAGGAGTGTATAGATGTTTATTACTGTGGTCTCAGTTGGAGAGTATATATGTTTATTACTGTGGTCTCAGTAGGAGTGTATAGATGTTTATTACTGTGGTCTCAGTAGGAGTGTATATATGTTTATTACTGTGGTCTCAGTAGGAGTGTATATATGTTTATTACTGTGGTCTCAGTAGGAGTGTATAGGTGTTTAGTGTGGTCTCAGTAGGAGTGTATAGGTGTTTAGTGTGGTCTCAGTAGGAGTGTATAGGTGTTTAGTGTGGTCTCAGTAGGAGTGTATAGGTGTTTAGTGTGGTCTCAGTAGGAGTGTATAGGTGTTTAGTGTGGTCTCAGTAGGAGTGTATAGATGTTTAGTGTGGTCTCAGTAGGAGTGTATAGGTGTTTAGTGTGGTCTCAGTAGGAGTGTATAGATGTTTAGTGTGGTCTCAGTAGGAGTGTATAGGTGTTTAGTGTGGTCTCAGTAGGAGTGTATAGGTGTTTAGTGTGGTCTCAGTAGGAGTGTATAGGTGTTTAGTGTGGTCTCAGTAGGAGTGTATAGCTGTTTAGTGTGGTCTCAGTAGGAGTGTATAGATGTTTAGTGTGGTCTCAGTAGGAGTGTATAGGTGTTTAGTGTGGTCTCAGTAGGAGTGTATAGATGTTTAGTGTGGTCTCAGTAGGAGTGTATAGGTGTTTAGTGTGGTCTCAGTAGGAGTGTATAGGTGTTTAGTGTGGTCTCAGTAGGAGTGTATAGATGTTTAGTGTGGTCTCAGTAGGAGTGTATAGGTGTTTAGTGTGGTCTCAGTAGGAGTGTATAGATGTTTAGTGTGGTCTCAGTAGGAGTGTATAGGTGTTTAGTGTGGTCTCAGTAGGTGTGTATAGGTGTTTAGTGTGGTCTCAGTAGGAGTGTATAGGTGTTTAGTGTGGTCTCAGTAGGTGTGTATAGGTGTTTAGTGTGGTCTCAGTAGGAGTGTATAGGTGTTTAGTGTGGTCTCAGTAGGAGTGTATAGATGTTTAGTACTGTGGTCTCAGTAGGAGTGTATAGATGTTTATTACTGTGGTCTCAGTAGGAGTGTATAGATGTTTATTACTGTGGTCTCAGTTGGAGTGTATATATGTTTATTACTGTGGTCTCAGTAGGAGTGTATAGATGTTTATTACTGTGGTCTCAGTAGGAATGTATATATGTTTATTACTGTGGTCTCAGTAGGAGTGTATATATGTTTATTACTGTGGTCTCAGTAGGAGTGTATAGATGTTTATTACTGTGGTCTCAGTAGGAGTGTATAGATGTTTATTACTGTGGTCTCAGTAGGAGTGTATAGGTGTTTAGTGTGGTCTCAGTAGGAGTGTATAGGTGTTTAGTGTGGTCTCAGTAGGAGTGTATAGGTGTTTAGTGTGGTCTCAGTAGGAGTGTATAGGTGTTTAGTGTGGTCTCAGTAGGAGTGTATAGATGTTTAGTGTGGTCTCAGTAGGAGTGTATAGGTGTTTAGTGTGGTCTCAGTAGGAGTGTATAGATGTTTAGTGTGGTCTCAGTAGGAGTGTACAGGTGTTTAGTGTGGTCTCAGTAGGAGTGTATAGATGTTTAGTGTGGTCTCAGTAGGAGTGTATAAATGTTTAGTGTGGTCTCAGTAGGAGTGTATAGGTGTTTAGTGTGGTCTCAGTAGGAGTGTATAGATGTTTAGTGTGGTCTCAGTAGGAGTGTATAGGTGTTTAGTGTGGTCTCAGTAGGAGTGTATAGGTGTTTAGTGTGGTCTCAGTAGGAGTGTATAGATGTTTAGTGTGGTCTCAGTAGGAGTGTATAGGTGTTTAGTGTGGTCTCAGTAGGAGTGTATAGGTGTTTAGTGTGGTCTCAGTAGGAGTGTATAGATGTTTAGTGTGGTCTCAGTAGGAGTGTATAGGTGTTTAGTGTGGTCTCAGTAGGAGTGTATAGATGTTTAGTTTGGTCTCAGTAGGAGTGTATAGGTGTTTAGTGTGGTCTCAGTAGGTGTGTATAGGTGTTTAGTGTGGTCTCAGTAGGAGTGTATAGGTGTTTAGTGTGGTCTCAGTAGGAGTGTATAGATGTTTAGTACTGTGGTCTCAGTAGGAGTGTATAGATGTTTATTACTGTGGTCTCAGTAGGAGTGTATAGATGTTTATTACTGTGGTCTCAGTTGGAGTGTATATATGTTTATTACTGTGGTCTCAGTAGGAGTGTATAGATGTTTATTACTGTGGTCTCAGTAGGAGTGTATATATGTTTATTACTGTGGTCTCAGTAGGAGTGTATATATGTTTATTACTGTGGTCTCAGTAGGAGTGTATAGATGTTTATTACTGTGGTCTCAGTAGGAGTGTATAGATGTTTATTACTGTGGTCTCAGTAGGAGTGTATAGGTGTTTAGTGTGGTCTCAGTAGGAGTGTATAGGTGTTTAGTGTGGTCTCAGTAGGAGTGTATAGGTGTTTAGTGTGGTCTCAGTAGGAGTGTATAGGTGTTTAGTGTGGTCTCAGTAGGAGTGTATAGGTGTTTAGTGTGGTCTCAGTAGGAGTGTATAGATGTTTAGTGTGGTCTCAGTAGGAGTGTATAGATGTTTAGTGTGGTCTCAGTAGGAGTGTATAGGTGTTTAGTGTGGTCTCAGTAGGAGTGTATAGATGTTTAGTGTGGTCTCAGTAGGAGTGTATAGGTGTTTAGTGTGGTCTCAGTAGGAGTGTATAGGTGTTTAGTGTGGTCTCAGTAGGAGTGTATAGATGTTTAGTGTGGTCTCAGTAGGAGTGTATAGGTGTTTAGTGTGGTCTCAGTAGGAGTGTATAGATGTTTAGTGTGGTCTCAGTAGGAGTGTATAGGTGTTTAGTGTGGTCTCAGTAGGTGTGTATAGGTGTTTAGTGTGGTCTCAGTAGGAGTGTATAGGTGTTTAGTGTGGTCTCAGTAGGTGTGTATAGGTGTTTAGTGTGGTCTCAGTAGGAGTGTATAGGTGTTTAGTGTGGTCTCAGTAGGAGTGTATAGATGTTTAGTACTGTGGTCTCAGTAGGAGTGTATAGATGTTTATTACTGTGGTCTCAGTAGGAGTGTATAGATGTTTATTACTGTGGTCTCAGTTGGAGTGTATATATGTTTATTACTGTGGTCTCAGTAGGAGTGTATAGATGTTTATTACTGTGGTCTCAGTAGGAATGTATATATGTTTATTACTGTGGTCTCAGTAGGAGTGTATATATGTTTATTACTGTGGTCTCAGTAGGAGTGTATAGATGTTTATTACTGTGGTCTCAGTAGGAGTGTATAGATGTTTATTACTGTGGTCTCAGTAGGAGTGTATAGGTGTTTAGTGTGGTCTCAGTAGGAGTGTATAGGTGTTTAGTGTGGTCTCAGTAGGAGTGTATAGGTGTTTAGTGTGGTCTCAGTAGGAGTGTATAGGTGTTTAGTGTGGTCTCAGTAGGAGTGTATAGATGTTTAGTGTGGTCTCAGTAGGAGTGTATAGGTGTTTAGTGTGGTCTCAGTAGGAGTGTATAGATGTTTAGTGTGGTCTCAGTAAGAGTGTATAGGTGTTTAGTGTTGTCTCAGTAGGAGTGTATAGGTGTTTAGTGTGGTCTCAGTAGGAGTGTACAGGTGTTTAGTGTGGTCTCAGTAGGAGTGTATAGATGTTTAGTGTGGTCTCAGTAGGAGTGTATAAATGTTTAGTGTGGTCTCAGTAGGAGTGTATAGGTGTTTAGTGTGGTCTCAGTAGGAGTGTATAGATGTTTAGTGTGGTCTCAGTAGGAGTGTATAGGTGTTTAGTGTGGTCTCAGTAGGAGTGTATAGGTGTTTAGTGTGGTCTCAGTAGGAGTGTATAGATGTTTAGTGTGGTCTCAGTAGGAGTGTATAGGTGTTTAGTGTGGTCTCAGTAGGAGTGTATAGGTGTTTAGTGTGGTCTCAGTAGGAGTGTATAGATGTTTAGTGTGGTCTCAGTAGGAGTGTATAGGTGTTTAGTGTGGTCTCAGTAGGAGTGTATAGATGTTTAGTGTGGTCTCAGTAGGAGTGTATAGGTGTTTAGTGTGGTCTCAGTAGGTGTGTATAGGTGTTTAGTGTGGTCTCAGTAGGAGTGTATAGGTGTTTAGTGTGGTCTCAGTAGGAGTGTATAGATGTTTAGTACTGTGGTCTCAGTAGGAGTGTATAGATGTTTATTACTGTGGTCTCAGTAGGAGTGTATAGATGTTTATTACTGTGGTCTCAGTTGGAGTGTATATATGTTTATTACTGTGGTCTCAGTAGGAGTGTATAGATGTTTATTACTGTGGTCTCAGTAGGAGTGTATATATGTTTATTACTGTGGTCTCAGTAGGAGTGTATATATGTTTATTACTGTGGTCTCAGTAGGAGTGTATAGATGTTTATTACTGTGGTCTCAGTAGGAGTGTATAGATGTTTATTACTGTGGTCTCAGTAGGAGTGTATAGGTGTTTAGTGTGGTCTCAGTAGGAGTGTATAGGTGTTTAGTGTGGTCTCAGTAGGAGTGTATAGGTGTTTAGTGTGGTCTCAGTAGGAGTGTATAGGTGTTTAGTGTGGTCTCAGTAGGAGTGTATAGATGTTTAGTGTGGTCTCAGTAGGAGTGTATAGGTGTTTATTGTGGTCTCAGTAGGAGTGTATAGATGTTTAGTGTGGTCTCAGTAAGAGTGTATAGGTGTTTAGTGTTGTCTCAGTAGGAGTGTATAGGTGTTTAGTGTGGTCTCAGTAGGAGTGTATAGGTGTTTAGTGTGGTCTCAGTAGGAGTGTATAGATGTTTAGTGTGGTCTCAGTAGGAGTGTATAAATGTTTAGTGTGGTCTCAGTAGGAGTGTATAGGTGTTTAGTGTGGTCTCAGTAGGAGTGTATAGATGTTTAGTGTGGTCTCAGTAGGAGTGTATAGGTGTTTAGTGTGGTCTCAGTAGGAGTGTATAGTTGTTTAGTGTGGTCTCAGTAGGAGTGTATAGATGTTTAGTGTGGTCTCAGTAGGAGTGTATAGGTGTTTAGTGTGGTCTCAGTAGGAGTGTATAGGTGTTTAGTGTGGTCTCAGTAGGTGTGTATAGGTGTTTAGTGTGGTCTCAGTAGGAGTGTATAGGTGTTTAGTGTGGTCTCAGTAGGAGTGTATAGGTTTTTACTGTGGTCTCAGTAGGAGTGTATAGGTGTTTACTGTGGTATCAGTAGGAGTGTATAGATGTTTAGTGTGGTCTCAGTAGGAGTGTATAGGTTTTTACTGTGGTCTCAGTAGGAGTGTATAGATGTTTATTACTGTGGTCTCAGTAGGAGTGTATAGATGTTTATTACTGTGGTCTCAGTAGGAGTGTATAGATGTTTATTACTGTGGTCTCAGTAGGAGTGTATAGATGTTTATTACTGTGGTCTCAGTAGGAGTGTATAGATGTTTATTACTGTGGTCTCAGTAGGAGTGTATAGATGTTTATTACTGTGGTCTCAGTAGGAGTGTATATATGTTTATTACTGTGGTCTCAGTAGGAGTGTATAGATGTTTATTACTGTGGTCTCAGTAGGAGTGTATAGATGTTTATTACTGTGGTCTCAGTAGGAGTGTATAGATGTTTATTACTGTGGTCTCAGTAGGAGTGTATAGATGTTTATTACTGTGGTCTCAGTAGGAGTGTATAGATGTTTATTACTGTGGTCTCAGTAGGAGTGTATAGATGTTTATTACTGTGGTCTCAGTAGGAGTGTATAGATGTTTATTACTGTGGTCTCAGTAGGAGTGTATATATGTTTATTACTGTGGTCTCAGTAGGAGTGTATATATGTTTATTACTGTGGTCTCAGTAGGAGTGTATAGGTGTTTAGTGTGGTCTCAGTAGGAGTGTATAGGTGTTTAGTGTGGTCTCAGTAGGAGTGTATAGGTGTTTAGTGTGGTCTCAGTAGGAGTGTATAGGTGTGTATTACTGTGGTCTCAGTAGGAGTGTAAAGATGTTTATTACTGTGGTCTCAGTAGGAGTGTATAGATGTTTATTACTGTGGTCTCAGTAGGAGTGTATAGATGTTTATTACTGTGGTCTCAGTAGGAGAGTATATATGTTTATTACTGTGGTCTCAGTAGGAGTGTATAGATGTTTATTACTGTGGTCTCAGTAGGAGTGTATATATGTTTATTACTGTGGTCTCAGTAGGAGTGTATATATGTTTATTACTGTGGTCTCAGTAGGAGTGTATAGGTGTTTAGTGTGGTCTCAGTAGGAGTGTATAGGTGTTTAGTGTGGTCTCAGTAGGAGTGTATAGGTGTTTAGTGTGGTCTCAGTAGGAGTGTATAGGTGTTTAGTGTGGTCTCAGTAGGAGTGTATAGGTGTTTAGTGTGGTCTCAGTAGGAGTGTATAGATGTTTAGTGTGGTCTCAGTAGGAGTGTATAGGTGTTTAGTGTGGTCTCAGTAGGAGTGTATAGATGTTTAGTGTGGTCTCAGTAGGAGTGTATAGGTGTTTAGTGTGGTCTCAGTAGGAGTGTATAGGTGTTTAGTGTGGTCTCAGTAGGAGTGTATAGGTGTTTAGTGTGGTCTCAGTAGGAGTGTATAGATGTTTAGTGTGGTCTCAGTAGGAGTGTATAGATGTTTAGTGTGGTCTCAGTAGGAGTGTATAGGTGTTTAGTGTGGTCTCAGTAGGAGTGTATAGATGTTTAGTGTGGTCTCAGTAGGAGTGTATAGGTGTTTAGTGTGGTCTCAGTAGGAGTGTATAGGTGTTTAGTGTGGTCTCAGTAGGAGTGTATAGATGTTTAGTGTGGTCTCAGTAGGAGTGTATAGGTGTTTAGTGTGGTCTCAGTAGGAGTGTATAGATGTTTAGTGTGGTCTCAGTAGGAGTGTATAGGTGTTTAGTGTGGTCTCAGTAGGTGTGTATAGGTGTTTAGTGTGGTCTCAGTAGGAGTGTATAGGTGTTTAGTGTGGTCTCAGTAGGTGTGTATAGGTGTTTAGTGTGGTCTCAGTAGGAGTGTATAGGTGTTTAGTGTGGTCTCAGTAGGAGTGTATAGATGTTTAGTACTGTGGTCTCAGTAGGAGTGTATAGATGTTTATTACTGTGGTCTCAGTAGGAGTGTATAGATGTTTATTACTGTGGTCTCAGTTGGAGTGTATATATGTTTATTACTGTGGTCTCAGTAGGAGTGTATAGATGTTTATTACTGTGGTCTCAGTAGGAATGTATATATGTTTATTACTGTGGTCTCAGTAGGAGTGTATATATGTTTATTACTGTGGTCTCAGTAGGAGTGTATAGATGTTTATTACTGTGGTCTCAGTAGGAGTGTATAGATGTTTATTACTGTGGTCTCAGTAGGAGTGTATAGGTGTTTAGTGTGGTCTCAGTAGGAGTGTATAGGTGTTTAGTGTGGTCTCAGTAGGAGTGTATAGATGTTTCGTGTGGTCTCAGTAGGAGTGTATAGGTGTTTAGTGTGGTCTCAGTAGGAGTGTATAGATGTTTAGTGTGGTCTCAGTAAGAGTGTATAGGTGTTTAGTGTTGTCTCAGTAGGAGTGTATAGGTGTTTAGTGTGGTCTCAGTAGGAGTGTATAGGTGTTTAGTGTGGTCTCAGTAGGAGTGTATAGATGTTTAGTGTGGTCTCAGTAGGAGTGTATAAATGTTTAGTGTGGTCTCAGTAGGAGTGTATAGGTGTTTAGTGTGGTCTCAGTAGGAGTGTATAGATGTTTAGTGTGGTCTCAGTAGGAGTGTATAGGTGTTTAGTGTGGTCTCAGTAGGAGTGTATAGGTGTTTAGTGTGGTCTCAGTAGGAGTGTATAGATGTTTAGTGTGGTCTCAGTAGGAGTGTATAGGTGTTTAGTGTGGTCTCAGTAGGAGTGTATAGGTGTTTAGTGTGGTCTCAGTAGGTGTGTATAGGTGTTTAGTGTGGTCTCAGTAGGAGTGTATAGGTGTTTAGTGTGGTCTCAGTAGGAGTGTATAGGTTTTTACTGTGGTCTCAGTAGGAGTGTATAGGTGTTTACTGTGGTATCAGTAGGAGTGTATAGATGTTTAGTGTGGTCTCAGTAGGAGTGTATAGGTGTTTAGTGTGGTCTCAGTAGGAGTGTATAGGTGTTTAGTGTGGTCTCAGTAGGAGTGTATAGATGTTTAGTGTGGTCTCAGTAGGAGTGTATAGGTGTTTAGTGTGGTCTCAGTAGGAGTGTATAGATGTTTAGTACTGTGGTCTCAGTAGGAGTGTATAGATGTTTATTACTGTGGTCTCAGTAGGAGTGTATAGGTGTTTAGTGTGGTCTCAGAAGGAGTGTATAGATGTTTATTACTGTGGTCTCAGTAGGAGTGTATAGATGTTTATTACTGTGGTCTCAGTAGGAGTGTATAGATGTGTATTACTGTGGTCTCAGTAGGAGTGTATAGATGTTTATTACTGTGGTCTCAGTAGGAGTGTATAGATGTTTATTTCTGTGGTCTCAGTAGGAGTGTATATATGTTTATTACTGTGGTCTCAGTAGGAGTGTATAGATGTTTATTACTGTGGTCTCAGTAGGAGTGTATATATGTTTATTACTGTGGTCTCAGTAGGAGTGTATATATGTTTATTACTGTGGTCTCAGTAGGAGTGTATAGATGTTTATTACTGTGGTCTCAGTAGGAGTGTATAGATGTTTATTACTGTGGTCTCCGTAGGAGTGTATAGGTGTTTAGTGTGGTCTCAGTAGGAGTGTATAGATGTTTATTACTGTGGTCTCAGTAGGAGTGTATAGGTGTTTAGTGTGGTCTCAGTAGGAGTGTATAGATGTTTATTACTGTGGTCTCAGTAGGAGTGTATAGATGTTTATTACTGTGGTCTCAGTAGGAGTGTATAGGTGTTTAGTGTGGTCTCAGTAGGAGTGTATAGGTGTTTAGTGTGGTCTCAGTAGGAGTGTATGGGTGTTTAGTGTGGTCTCAGTAGGAGTGTATAGGTGTTTAGTGTGGTCTCAGTAGGAGTGTATAGGTGTTTAGTGTGGTCTCAGTAGGAGTGTATAGGTGTTTAGTGTGGTCTCAGTAGGAGTGTATAGATGTTTAGTGTGGTCTCAGTAGGAGTGTATAGGTGTTTAGTGTGGTCTCAGTAGGAGTGTATAGGTGTTTAGTGTGGTCTCAGTAGGAGTGTATAGGTGTTTAGTGTGGTCTCAGTAGGAGTGTATAGATGTTTATTACTGTGGTCTCAGTAGGAGTGTATATATGTTTATTACTGTGGTCTCAGTAGGAGTGTATATATGTTTATTACTGTGGTCTCAGTAGGAGTGTATAGATGTTTATTACTGTGGTCTCAGTAGGAGTGTATAGATGTTTATTACTGTGGTCTCCGTAGGAGTGTATAGGTGTTTAGTGTGGTCTCAGTAGGAGTGTATAGGTGTTTAGTGTGGTCTCAGTAGGAGTGTATGGGTGTTTAGTGTGGTCTCAGTAGGAGTGTATAGGTGTTTAGTGTGGTCTCAGTAGGAGTGTATAGGTGTTTAGTGTGGTCTCAGTAGGAGTGTATAGGTGTTTAGTGTGGTCTCAGTAGGAGTGTATAGATGTTTAGTGTGGTCTCAGTAGGAGTGTATAGGTGTTTAGTGTGGTCTCAGTAGGAGTGTATAGATGTTTAGTGTGGTCTCAGTAGGAGTGTATAGGTGTTTAGTGTGGTCTCAGTAGGAGTGTATAGATGTTTAGTGTGGTCTCAGTAGGAGTGTATAGGTGTTCAGTGTGGTCTCAGTAGGAGTGTATAGATGTTTAGTGTGGTCTCAGTAGGAGTGTATAGGTGTTTAGTGTGGTCTCAGTAGGTGTGTATAGGTGTTTAGTGTGGTCTCAGTAGGAGTGTATAGGTGTTTAGTGTGGTCTCAGTAGGAGTGTATAGGTGTTTAGTGTGGTCTCAGTAGGAGTGTATAGGTGTTTAGTGTGGTCTCAGTAGGAGTGTTTAGATGTTTAGTGTGGTCTCAGTAGGAGTGTATAGGTGTTTAGTGTGGTCTCAGTAGGAGTGTATAGGTGTTTAGTGTGGTCTCAGTAGGAGTGTATAGATGTTTAGTGTGGTCTCAGTAGGAGTGTATAGGAGTTTAGTGTGGTCTCAGTAGGAGTGTATAGATGTTTATTACTGTGGTCTCAGTAGGAGTGTATATATGTTTATTACTGTGGTCTCAGTAGGAGTGTATAGATGTTTATTACTGTGGTCTCAGTAGGAGTGTATAGATGTTTATTACTGTGGTCTCAGTAGGAGTGTATAGGTGTTTAGTGTGGTCTCAGTAGGAGTGTATAGGTGTTTAGTGTGGTCTCAGTAGGAGTGTATAGGTGTTTAGTGTGGTCTCAGTAGGAGTGTATAGGTGTTTAGTGTGGTCTCAGTAGGAGTGTATAGATGTTTAGTGTGGTCTCAGTAGGAGTGTATAGGTGTTTAGTGTGGTCTCAGTAGGAGTGTATAGATGTTTAGTGTGGTCTCAGTAAGAGTGTATAGGTGTTTAGTGTTGTCTCAGTAGGAGTGTATAGGTGTTTAGTGTGGTCTCAGTAGGAGTGTATAGGTGTTTAGTGTGGTCTCAGTAGGAGTGTATAGATGTTTAGTGTGGTCTCAGTAGGAGTGTATAGATGTTTAGTGTGGTCTCAGTAGGAGTGTATAAGTGTTTAGTGTGGTCTCAGTAGGAGTGTATAGATGTTTAGTGTGGTCTCAGTAGGAGTGTATAGGTGTTTAGTGTGGTCTCAGTAGGAGTGTATAGGTGTTTAATGTGGTCTCAGTAGGAGTGTATAGATGTTTAGTGTGGTCTCAGTAGGAGTGTATAGGTGTTTAGTGTGGTCTCAGTAGGAGTGTATAGGTGTTTAGTGTGGTCTCAGTAGGTGTGTATAGGTGTTTAGTGTGGTCTCAGTAGGAGTGTATAGGTGTTTAGTGTGGTCTCAGTAGGAGTGTATAGGTGTTTACTGTGGTCTCAGTAGGAGTGTATAGGTGTTTACTGTGGTCTCAGTAGGAGTGTATAGATGTTTAGTGTGGTCTCAGTAGGAGTGTATAGGTGTTTAGTGTGGTCTCAGTAGGAGTGTATAGGTGTTTAGTGTGGTCTCAGTAGGAGTGTATAGATGTTTAGTGTGGTCTCAGTAGGAGTGTATAGGTGTTTAGTGTGGTCTCAGTAGGAGTGTATAGATGTTTAGTACTGTGGTCTCAGTAGGAGTGTATAGATGTTTATTACTGTGGTCTCAGTAGGAGTGTATAGGTGTTTAGTGTGGTCTCAGTAGGAGTGTATAGATGTTTATTACTGTGGTCTCAGTAGGAGTGTATAGATGTTTATTACTGTGGTCTCAGTAGGAGTGTATAGATGTTTATTACTGTGGTCTCAGTAGGAGTGTATAGATGTTTATTACTGTGGTCTCAGTAGGAGTGTATAGATGTTTATTACTGTGGTCTCAGTAGGAGTGTATAGATGTTTATTACTGTGGTCTCAGTAGGAGTGTATATATGTTTATTACTGTGGTCTCAGTAGGAGTGTATATATGTTTATTACTGTGGTCTCAGTAGGAGTGTATAGATGTTTATTACTGTGGTCTCAGTAGGAGTGTATAGATGTTTATTACTGTGGTCTCCGTAGGAGTGTATAGGTGTTTAGTGTGGTCTCAGTAGGAGTGTATAGATGTTTATTACTGTGGTCTCAGTAGGAGTGTATAGGTGTTTAGTGTGGTCTCAGTAGGAGTGTATAGATGTTTATTACTGTGGTCTCAGTAGGAGTGTATAGATGTTTATTACTGTGGTCTCAGTAGGAGTGTATAGGTGTTTAGTGTGGTCTCAGTAGGAGTGTATAGGTGTTTAGTGTGGTCTCAGTAGGAGTGTATGGGTGTTTAGTGTGGTCTCAGTAGGAGTGTATAGGTGTTTAGTGTGGTCTCAGTAGGAGTGTATAGGTGTTTAGTGTGGTCTCAGTAGGAGTGTATAGGTGTTTAGTGTGGTCTCAGTAGGAGTGTATAGATGTTTAGTGTGGTCTCAGTAGGAGTGTATAGGTGTTTAGTGTGGTCTCAGTAGGAGTGTATAGGTGTTTAGTGTGGTCTCAGTAGGAGTGTATAGATGTTTAGTGTGGTCTCAGTAGGAGTGTATAGGTGTTTAGTGTGGTCTCAGTAGGAGTGTATAGATGTTTATTACTGTGGTCTCAGTAGGAGTGGATATATGTTTATTACTGTGGTCTCAGTAGGAGTGTATATATGTTTATTACTGTGGTCTCAGTAGGAGTGTATAGATGTTTATTACTGTGGTCTCAGTAGGAGTGTATAGATGTTTATTACTGTGGTCTCCGTAGGAGTGTATAGGTGTTTAGTGTGGTCTCAGTAGGAGTGTATAGGTGTTTAGTGTGGTCTCAGTAGGAGTGTATGGGTGTTTAGTGTGGTCTCAGTAGGAGTGTATAGGTGTTTAGTGTGGTCTCAGTAGGAGTGTATAGGTGTTTAGTGTGGTCTCAGTAGGAGTGTATAGGTGTTTAGTGTGGTCTCAGTAGGAGTGTATAGATGTTTAGTGTGGTCTCAGTAGGAGTGTATAGGTGTTTAGTGTGGTCTCAGTAGGAGTGTATAGATGTTTAGTGTGGTCTCAGTAGGAGTGTATAGGTGTTTAGTGTGGTCTCAGTAGGAGTGTATAGATGTTTAGTGTGGTCTCAGTAGGAGTGTATAGGTGTTTAGTGTGGTCTCAGTAGGAGTGTATAGATGTTTAGTGTGGTCTCAGTAGGAGTGTATAGGTGTTTAGTGTGGTCTCAGTAGGAGTGTATAGGTGTTTAGTGTGGTCTCAGTAGGAGTGTATAGATGTTTAGTGTGGTCTCAGTAGGAGTGTATAGGCGTTTAGTGTGGTCTCAGTAGGAGTGTATAGGTGTTTAGTGTGGTCTCAGTAGGAGTGTATAGGTGTTTAGTGTGGTCTCAGTAGGAGTGTATAGGTGTTTAGTGTGGTCTCAGTAGGAGTGTATAGGTGTTTAGTGTGGTCTCAGTAGGAGTGTATAGGTGTTTAGTGTGGTCTCAGTAGGAGTGTATAGGTGTTTAGTGTGGTCTCAGTAGGAGTGTATAGATGTTTAGTGTGGTCTCAGTAGGAGTGTATAGGTGTTTAGTGTGGTCTCAGTAGGAGTGTATAGGTGTTCAGTGTGGTCTCAGTAGGAGTGTATAGATGTTTAGTGTGGTCTCAGTAGGAGTGTATAGGTGTTTAGTGTGGTCTCAGTAGGAGTGTATAGGTGTTTAGTGTGGTCTCAGTAGGAGTGTATAGATGTTTAGTACCGTGGTCTCAGTGGGAGTGTATAGATGTTTATTACTGTGGTCTCAGTAGGAGTGTATAGGTGTTTAGTGTGGTCTCAGTAGGAGTGTATAGATGTTTATTACTGTGGTCTCAGTAGGAGTGTATAGGTCTTTAGTGTGGTCTCAGTAGGAGTGTATAGATGTTTATTACTGTGGTCTCAGTAGGAGTGTATAGGTGTTTAGTGTGGTCTCAGTAGGAGTGTATAGATGTTTATTACTGTGGTCTCAGTAGGAGTGTATAGGTGTTTAGTGTGGTCTCAGTAGGAGTGTATAGATGTTTAGTGTGGTCTCAGTAGGAGTGTATAGGTGTTTAGTGTGGTCTCAGTAGGAGTGTATAGATGTTTAGTGTGGTCTCAGTAGGAGTGTATAGGTGTTTAGTGTGGTCTCAGTAGGTGTGTATAGGTGTTTAGTGTGGTCTCAGTAGGAGTGTATAGGTGTTTAGTGTGGTCTCAGTAGGTGTGTATAGGTGTTTAGTGTGGTCTCAGTAGGAGTGTATAGGTGTTTAGTGTGGTCTCAGTAGGAGTGTATAGATGTTTAGTACTGTGGTCTCAGTAGGAGTGTATAGATGTTTATTACTGTGGTCTCAGTAGGAGTGTATAGATGTTTATTACTGTGGTCTCAGTTGGAGTGTATATATGTTTATTACTGTGGTCTCAGTAGGAGTGTATAGATGTTTATTACTGTGGTCTCAGTAGGAATGTATATATGTTTATTACTGTGGTCTCAGTAGGAGTGTATATATGTTTATTACTGTGGTCTCAGTAGGAGTGTATAGATGTTTATTACTGTGGTCTCAGTAGGAGTGTATAGATGTTTATTACTGTGGTCTCAGTAGGAGTGTATAGGTGTTTAGTGTGGTCTCAGTAGGAGTGTATAGGTGTTTAGTGTGGTCTCAGTAGGAGTGTATAGATGTTTCGTGTGGTCTCAGTAGGAGTGTATAGGTGTTTAGTGTGGTCTCAGTAGGAGTGTATAGATGTTTAGTGTGGTCTCAGTAAGAGTGTATAGGTGTTTAGTGTTGTCTCAGTAGGAGTGTATAGGTGTTTAGTGTGGTCTCAGTAGGAGTGTATAGGTGTTTAGTGTGGTCTCAGTAGGAGTGTATAGATGTTTAGTGTGGTCTCAGTAGGAGTGTATAAATGTTTAGTGTGGTCTCAGTAGGAGTGTATAGGTGTTTAGTGTGGTCTCAGTAGGAGTGTATAGATGTTTAGTGTGGTCTCAGTAGGAGTGTATAGGTGTTTAGTGTGGTCTCAGTAGGAGTGTATAGGTGTTTAGTGTGGTCTCAGTAGGAGTGTATAGATGTTTAGTGTGGTCTCAGTAGGAGTGTATAGGTGTTTAGTGTGGTCTCAGTAGGAGTGTATAGGTGTTTAGTGTGGTCTCAGTAGGTGTGTATAGGTGTTTAGTGTGGTCTCAGTAGGAGTGTATAGGTGTTTAGTGTGGTCTCAGTAGGAGTGTATAGGTTTTTACTGTGGTCTCAGTAGGAGTGTATAGGTGTTTACTGTGGTATCAGTAGGAGTGTATAGATGTTTAGTGTGGTCTCAGTAGGAGTGTATAGGTGTTTAGTGTGGTCTCAGTAGGAGTGTATAGGTGTTTAGTGTGGTCTCAGTAGGAGTGTATAGATGTTTAGTGTGGTCTCAGTAGGAGTGTATAGGTGTTTAGTGTGGTCTCAGTAGGAGTGTATAGATGTTTAGTACTGTGGTCTCAGTAGGAGTGTATAGATGTTTATTACTGTGGTCTCAGTAGGAGTGTATAGGTGTTTAGTGTGGTCTCAGAAGGAGTGTATAGATGTTTATTACTGTGGTCTCAGTAGGAGTGTATAGATGTTTATTACTGTGGTCTCAGTAGGAGTGTATAGATGTGTATTACTGTGGTCTCAGTAGGAGTGTATAGATGTTTATTACTGTGGTCTCAGTAGGAGTGTATAGATGTTTATTTCTGTGGTCTCAGTAGGAGTGTATATATGTTTATTACTGTGGTCTCAGTAGGAGTGTATAGATGTTTATTACTGTGGTCTCAGTAGGAGTGTATATATGTTTATTACTGTGGTCTCAGTAGGAGTGTATATATGTTTATTACTGTGGTCTCAGTAGGAGTGTATAGATGTTTATTACTGTGGTCTCAGTAGGAGTGTATAGATGTTTATTACTGTGGTCTCCGTAGGAGTGTATAGGTGTTTAGTGTGGTCTCAGTAGGAGTGTATAGATGTTTATTACTGTGGTCTCAGTAGGAGTGTATAGGTGTTTAGTGTGGTCTCAGTAGGAGTGTATAGATGTTTATTACTGTGGTCTCAGTAGGAGTGTATAGATGTTTATTACTGTGGTCTCAGTAGGAGTGTATAGGTGTTTAGTGTGGTCTCAGTAGGAGTGTATAGGTGTTTAGTGTGGTCTCAGTAGGAGTGTATGGGTGTTTAGTGTGGTCTCAGTAGGAGTGTATAGGTGTTTAGTGTGGTCTCAGTAGGAGTGTATAGGTGTTTAGTGTGGTCTCAGTAGGAGTGTATAGGTGTTTAGTGTGGTCTCAGTAGGAGTGTATAGATGTTTAGTGTGGTCTCAGTAGGAGTGTATAGGTGTTTAGTGTGGTCTCAGTAGGAGTGTATAGGTGTTTAGTGTGGTCTCAGTAGGAGTGTATAGGTGTTTAGTGTGGTCTCAGTAGGAGTGTATAGATGTTTATTACTGTGGTCTCAGTAGGAGTGTATATATGTTTATTACTGTGGTCTCAGTAGGAGTGTATATATGTTTATTACTGTGGTCTCAGTAGGAGTGTATAGATGTTTATTACTGTGGTCTCAGTAGGAGTGTATAGATGTTTATTACTGTGGTCTCCGTAGGAGTGTATAGGTGTTTAGTGTGGTCTCAGTAGGAGTGTATAGGTGTTTAGTGTGGTCTCAGTAGGAGTGTATGGGTGTTTAGTGTGGTCTCAGTAGGAGTGTATAGGTGTTTAGTGTGGTCTCAGTAGGAGTGTATAGGTGTTTAGTGTGGTCTCAGTAGGAGTGTATAGGTGTTTAGTGTGGTCTCAGTAGGAGTGTATAGATGTTTAGTGTGGTCTCAGTAGGAGTGTATAGGTGTTTAGTGTGGTCTCAGTAGGAGTGTATAGATGTTTAGTGTGGTCTCAGTAGGAGTGTATAGGTGTTTAGTGTGGTCTCAGTAGGAGTGTATAGATGTTTAGTGTGGTCTCAGTAGGAGTGTATAGGTGTTCAGTGTGGTCTCAGTAGGAGTGTATAGATGTTTAGTGTGGTCTCAGTAGGAGTGTATAGGTGTTTAGTGTGGTCTCAGTAGGTGTGTATAGGTGTTTAGTGTGGTCTCAGTAGGAGTGTATAGGTGTTTAGTGTGGTCTCAGTAGGAGTGTATAGGTGTTTAGTGTGGTCTCAGTAGGAGTGTATAGGTGTTTAGTGTGGTCTCAGTAGGAGTGTTTAGATGTTTAGTGTGGTCTCAGTAGGAGTGTATAGGTGTTTAGTGTGGTCTCAGTAGGAGTGTATAGGTGTTTAGTGTGGTCTCAGTAGGAGTGTATAGATGTTTAGTGTGGTCTCAGTAGGAGTGTATAGGAGTTTAGTGTGGTCTCAGTAGGAGTGTATAGATGTTTATTACTGTGGTCTCAGTAGGAGTGTATATATGTTTATTACTGTGGTCTCAGTAGGAGTGTATAGATGTTTATTACTGTGGTCTCAGTAGGAGTGTATAGATGTTTATTACTGTGGTCTCAGTAGGAGTGTATAGGTGTTTAGTGTGGTCTCAGTAGGAGTGTATAGGTGTTTAGTGTGGTCTCAGTAGGAGTGTATAGGTGTTTAGTGTGGTCTCAGTAGGAGTGTATAGGTGTTTAGTGTGGTCTCAGTAGGAGTGTATAGATGTTTAGTGTGGTCTCAGTAGGAGTGTATAGGTGTTTAGTGTGGTCTCAGTAGGAGTGTATAGATGTTTAGTGTGGTCTCAGTAAGAGTGTATAGGTGTTTAGTGTTGTCTCAGTAGGAGTGTATAGGTGTTTAGTGTGGTCTCAGTAGGAGTGTATAGGTGTTTAGTGTGGTCTCAGTAGGAGTGTATAGATGTTTAGTGTGGTCTCAGTAGGAGTGTATAGATGTTTAGTGTGGTCTCAGTAGGAGTGTATAAGTGTTTAGTGTGGTCTCAGTAGGAGTGTATAGATGTTTAGTGTGGTCTCAGTAGGAGTGTATAGGTGTTTAGTGTGGTCTCAGTAGGAGTGTATAGGTGTTTAATGTGGTCTCAGTAGGAGTGTATAGATGTTTAGTGTGGTCTCAGTAGGAGTGTATAGGTGTTTAGTGTGGTCTCAGTAGGAGTGTATAGGTGTTTAGTGTGGTCTCAGTAGGTGTGTATAGGTGTTTAGTGTGGTCTCAGTAGGAGTGTATAGGTGTTTAGTGTGGTCTCAGTAGGAGTGTATAGGTGTTTACTGTGGTCTCAGTAGGAGTGTATAGGTGTTTACTGTGGTCTCAGTAGGAGTGTATAGATGTTTAGTGTGGTCTCAGTAGGAGTGTATAGGTGTTTAGTGTGGTCTCAGTAGGAGTGTATAGGTGTTTAGTGTGGTCTCAGTAGGAGTGTATAGATGTTTAGTGTGGTCTCAGTAGGAGTGTATAGGTGTTTAGTGTGGTCTCAGTAGGAGTGTATAGATGTTTAGTACTGTGGTCTCAGTAGGAGTGTATAGATGTTTATTACTGTGGTCTCAGTAGGAGTGTATAGGTGTTTAGTGTGGTCTCAGTAGGAGTGTATAGATGTTTATTACTGTGGTCTCAGTAGGAGTGTATAGATGTTTATTACTGTGGTCTCAGTAGGAGTGTATAGATGTTTATTACTGTGGTCTCAGTAGGAGTGTATAGATGTTTATTACTGTGGTCTCAGTAGGAGTGTATAGATGTTTATTACTGTGGTCTCAGTAGGAGTGTATAGATGTTTATTACTGTGGTCTCAGTAGGAGTGTATATATGTTTATTACTGTGGTCTCAGTAGGAGTGTATATATGTTTATTACTGTGGTCTCAGTAGGAGTGTATAGATGTTTATTACTGTGGTCTCAGTAGGAGTGTATAGATGTTTATTACTGTGGTCTCCGTAGGAGTGTATAGGTGTTTAGTGTGGTCTCAGTAGGAGTGTATAGATGTTTATTACTGTGGTCTCAGTAGGAGTGTATAGGTGTTTAGTGTGGTCTCAGTAGGAGTGTATAGATGTTTATTACTGTGGTCTCAGTAGGAGTGTATAGATGTTTATTACTGTGGTCTCAGTAGGAGTGTATAGGTGTTTAGTGTGGTCTCAGTAGGAGTGTATAGGTGTTTAGTGTGGTCTCAGTAGGAGTGTATGGGTGTTTAGTGTGGTCTCAGTAGGAGTGTATAGGTGTTTAGTGTGGTCTCAGTAGGAGTGTATAGGTGTTTAGTGTGGTCTCAGTAGGAGTGTATAGGTGTTTAGTGTGGTCTCAGTAGGAGTGTATAGATGTTTAGTGTGGTCTCAGTAGGAGTGTATAGGTGTTTAGTGTGGTCTCAGTAGGAGTGTATAGGTGTTTAGTGTGGTCTCAGTAGGAGTGTATAGATGTTTAGTGTGGTCTCAGTAGGAGTGTATAGGTGTTTAGTGTGGTCTCAGTAGGAGTGTATAGATGTTTATTACTGTGGTCTCATTAGGAGTGGATATATGTTTATTACTGTGGTCTCAGTAGGAGTGTATATATGTTTATTACTGTGGTCTCAGTAGGAGTGTATAGATGTTTATTACTGTGGTCTCAGTAGGAGTGTATAGATGTTTATTACTGTGGTCTCCGTAGGAGTGTATAGGTGTTTAGTGTGGTCTCAGTAGGAGTGTATAGGTGTTTAGTGTGGTCTCAGTAGGAGTGTATGGGTGTTTAGTGTGGTCTCAGTAGGAGTGTATAGGTGTTTAGTGTGGTCTCAGTAGGAGTGTATAGGTGTTTAGTGTGGTCTCAGTAGGAGTGTATAGGTGTTTAGTGTGGTCTCAGTAGGAGTGTATAGATGTTTAGTGTGGTCTCAGTAGGAGTGTATAGGTGTTTAGTGTGGTCTCAGTAGGAGTGTATAGATGTTTAGTGTGGTCTCAGTAGGAGTGTATAGGTGTTTAGTGTGGTCTCAGTAGGAGTGTATAGATGTT
Organism: Salmo salar; assembly: GCF_965601325.2. NCBI lineage: Eukaryota > Metazoa > Chordata > Actinopteri > Salmoniformes > Salmonidae > Salmo > Salmo salar. Next base: position 16,721,693 of record NC_138302.1, read on the forward strand.
TAGTGTGGTCTCAGTAGGAGTGTATAGGTGTTTAGTGTGGTCTCAGTAGGAGTGTATAGATGTTTAGTGTGGTCTCAGTAGGAGTGTATAGGTGTTTAGTGTGGTCTCAGTAGGAGTGTATAGGTGTTTAGTGTGGTCTCAGTAGGAGTGTATAGATGTTTAGTGTGGTCTCAGTAGGAGTGTATAGGCGTTTAGTGTGGTCTCAGTAGGAGTGTATAGGTGTTTAGTGTGGTCTCAGTAGGAGTGTATAGGTGTTTAGTGTGGTCTCAGTAGGAGTGTATAGGTGTTTAGTGTGGTCTCAGTAGGAGTGTATAGGTGTTTAGTGTGGTCTCAGTAGGAGTGTATAGGTGTTTAGTGTGGTCTCAGTAGGAGTGTATAGGTGTTTAGTGTGGTCTCAGTAGGAGTGTATAGATGTTTAGTGTGGTCTCAGTAGGAGTGTATAGGTGTTTAGTGTGGTCTCAGTAGGAGTGTATAGGTGTTCAGTGTGGTCTCAGTAGGAGTGTATAGATGTTTAGTGTGGTCTCAGTAGGAGTGTATAGGTGTTTAGTGTGGTCTCAGTAGGAGTGTATAGGTGTTTAGTGTGGTCTCAGTAGGAGTGTATAGATGTTTAGTACCGTGGTCTCAGTGGGAGTGTATAGATGTTTATTACTGTGGTCTCAGTAGGAGTGTATAGGTGTTTAGTGTGGTCTCAGTAGGAGTGTATAGATGTTTATTACTGTGGTCTCAGTAGGAGTGTATAGGTCTTTAGTGTGGTCTCAGTAGGAGTGTATAGATGTTTATTACTGTGGTCTCAGTAGGAGTGTATAGG
>NC_138302.1:16727500-16740000 GCF_965601325.2 Salmo salar
TGAAGCAGCACCACTTACAGGGTCGTTGTTACAGAGGTGATGAGTCCCACTCCATCTGAGGCTGTTAAGTGACTGATGCAGGAGTTTTGATTACCACTTGATTACAGGGATGCTCTAAGTGTAGCAGCAGCAGCAGCAGCAGCAGCACGACAGTGCAGCATGAAGCACCACACCACTTTCAGGGTTGTTTGTTGCAGAGGAGAGGACACAGAGTTTCATCTATTTCAACAGTTGATTTGTAAGACATGTTCATGTCACGACTTCCACCGAAGGTGGCTCCTCTCCCTGTTCGTGGCGGTGCTCGGCGGTCGTAGTCGCCGGCCTACTATCTGCCTCCGATCCATTTTTCCTTTTCGTTTGTGTCTGTCTGTTTTGTTTACACCTGTGTCCTATTAGTTCATTTGGGTGGGTTTATTAACCTCCGCTGCCTGCTAGTGTTTGTGGGGGATTATTACTGTTGTTGCTCTGCTAGGGGTGTGTTTGCACCACAGGGTTTTTCTCCTCACGGTCGTGTTTTACCGTTTGTAGTGTATTTAGGAGTAGAGGTTTCTCCTCCGTGTGGTACGTTTATTTCCCTGTGTGGCGACTTCGTTGGGTGTGTTTCCCCACCTGTAGTTGTCGTGTTTTGGGACGTTCAATAAACGATTGTGCTACTGGAAATTCCTTGCTCCCCTGCTCCTGACTCCTGCACCTACCTCTTCTTAGGAGGCCCCTAACAGTTCCACTACTTCTGTGTGTTCTGAATGGCGCTACATCGCCATTTCCCAACTGCTCTGGTATATAACGCTTTTTCATCTTCACCATTCCTTTTAAAAGTCATATTTTACTCTGCAAAGTCAAGCTACTAGTTCTGCTGTTATTTAGCGTCTCTACTATGCTTTGTAATGGTGTGACTTTATCAGTCTCTGTTTTGGCTTTCTGAGGAGGCTTATAGAATCTGTCTCTGTTTTGGCTTTCTGAGGAGGCTTCTAGAATCTGTCTCTGTTTTGGCTTTCTGAGGAGGCTTCTAGAATCTGTCTCTGTTTTGGCTTTCTGAGGAGGCTTCTAGAATCTGTCTCTGTTTTGGCTTTCTGAGGAGGCTTCTAGAATCTGTCTCTGTTTTGGCTTTCTGAGGAGGCTTCTAGAATCTGTCTCTGTTTTGGCTTTCTGAGGAGGCTTCTAGAATCTGTCTCTGTTTTGGCTTTCTGAGGAGGCTTCTAGAATCTGTCTCTGTTTTGGCTTTTTGAGGAGGCTTCTAGAATCTGTCTCTGTTTTGGCTTTCTGAGGAGGCTTCTAGAATCTGTCTCTGTTTTGGCTTTTTGAGGAGGCTTCTAGAATCTGTCTCTGTTTTGGCTTTTTGAGGAGGCTTCTAGAATCTGTCTCTGTTTTGACTTTTTGAGGAGGCTTCTAGAAATCTCTTGCAGACGCTTTGATGAAAGTTATAAGCGTGTTGTGTGGCTGCTGCTATTGCTGTGCTTATCTGTTTTTGTGTGTGTGTTCGGTGTGTGTAATGTTCCAATTCGAAACGTGCCTCATATCCCAGGGTTCGTTGCAGCCGCCAGATCGTTTGTTTCGACCAATCACGTTGCAGGGCTGGCGGAAGTTGCCCTTAACCACAGATCTAGGATCAGCTTACACTGGCCTAATCCTGTCCTTAACCATTCGAAGGAAAACACAAAACTGTTCTTAGTTCAGTGAGTAGGGGCCTCTGGAGGTCATCAGCTCTCACTGTAAATACAATTTCTGATCAGGCAGGACCCTGGGCATCTCAAGTGGCACACGGTTCAAATGGGTCCTTGAACAGGGTAGTACAGGGTCGTATTCATTAGTGCACACCGTAGCAAATTGTTCTGCAATGGAAAAACAAAAACAAGCATTTCTTATTAGACAAGTTAGACAAGTAGGTCCCTCCCTCTTCCGGCCTGTTTGCTTCCTTTCGGTTCCTAGAGAATAGGACCCTGTTTTCAGGACAGGATAGATAGAAAGAGCTAAGAATGGGAGTCAGCTTCTATCTGTTTTATTTCTTTCTGAAACAATGTAAACACCCTTCATCCTCATGGACAGTTTGTTTGTTTTCTTTGTAATAAAACGGTGTGATCATTAAATCCTTGACTAACTTCTGTGATATTGTATATAAGTCTTGTATACACAATCTAGTCTGCTCTTTTTCTATACCTCACTCTTGCCAATAGAAAGTACATCTACACACTGTTATTTATAGATTGGGTTTTAGTATTCGGATGGGTTTTATTCCCAATGGGTTTTAGTATTCGGATCACAGGTCTTCCACAGCACAGGCAATACAATGAAGACGTGAACATTGTGAACCGTAGTCAGTCAATAGATTCAATATTCAGCAGATGTCAATGGACAACATCTGTATAGCAGTTCTCCCTCAGTATCTGTATAGCAGTTCTCCCTCAGTATCTGTATAGCAGTTCTCCCTCAGTATCTGTATAGCAGTTCTCCCTCAGTATCTGTAAAGCAGTTCTCCCTCAGTATCTGTATAGCAGTTCTCCCTCAGTATCTGTAAAGCAGTTCTCCCTCAGTATCTGTAAAGCAGTTCTCCCTCAGTATCTGTAAAGCAGTTCTCCCTCAGTATCTGTATAGCAGTTCTCCCTCAGTATCTGTAAAGCAGTTCTCCCTCAGTATCTGTATAGCAGTTCTCCCTCAGTATCTGTAAAGCAGTTCTCCCTCAGTATCTGTATAGCAGTTCTCCCTCAGTATCTGTATAGCAGTTCTCCCTCAGTATCTGTATAGCAGTTCTCCCTCAGTATCTGTATAGCAGTTCTCCCTCAGTATCTGTATAGCAGTTCTCCCTCAGTATCTGTATAGCAGTTCTCCCTCAGTATCTGTATAGCAGTTCTCCCTCAGTATCTGTAAAGCAGTTCTCCCTCAGTATCTGTATAGCAGTTCTCCCTCAGTATCTGTATAGCAGTTCTCCCTCAGTATCTGTATAGCAGTTCTCCCTCAGTATCTGTATAGCAGTTCTCCCTCAGTATCTGTATAGCAGTTCTACCTCAGTATCTGTATAGCAGTTCTCCCTCAGTATCTGTATAGCAGTTCTCCCTCAGTATCTGTAAAGCAGTTCTCCCTCAGTATCTGTATAGCAGTTCTCCCTCAGTATCTGTATAGCAGTTCTCCCTCAGTATCTGTAAAGCAGTTCTCCCTCAGTATCTGTATAGCAGTTCTACCTCAGTATCTGTATAGCAGTTCTCCCTCAGTATCTGTATAGCAGTTCTCCCTCAGTATCTGTATAGCAGTTCTCCCTCCAAATGGTCATTCTGTGGGGAGAGTCAGTTTAAATGAGATATTTCTGGAGGCCTGTGGGCTTTTAATGATCAGGCCCAGCCCCCTGCCCTCCCCTGATGAGAAGGGGGAGGGGAGAGAGAGTGATCTAGCAAGTTAGGGAGTGACAGAGATCTGGATGTCTTAGATAACACACACACACACACATACACACACACACACACACACACACACACACACACACACACACACACACACACCACACACACACACACACACACACACACACACACACACACACACACAACCTTGTGGGAACACACAATTGATTCACATTCAAAATCCTATTTTCTATAACTCTAACCCTTAACCCTAACCTAACCTTAACCTTAACCCTGAAAACCTAACCCTAACCTAACCCTAACACTTAACACTAAACCTAAACCTAACCCTAACCTAACATAACCCAACCCATAACCCTAACCCATAACCCTAACCTAACCCTAACCCCGAAAACCTAACCTAACCCTAAACCTAACCCTAACCCTAACCCATAACCCTAAACCTAACCCTTAACTCTTAACTCTTAACCCTAAACCTAACCCTAACCTAACCCTAATTCGGGTTCGTATCCTGCTCCTGCCCCTAAACCTAACCCTAACCCAACCCCTAACTCTAACCCTAACCTTAACCCCACCCCTAACCCCACTGCTAACCCTAACCCCACCACTAACCCTAACCCTAATCCTAACCCTAACCATAACCCTACCCTTACCCTTCCTAGAACAACAAACTTGGACATTGACCCCCTCCGGAACCACAATCCTCTTTCCTCCTCTTATTCCCCTTCCGAGCAGCAGACAATTCTCATCCCCCTAGTTACTACAGTCTCACATAGGATCAGACCGTTACATCAGGCGTTCGAACACCATTTTTCCATCACCCAACAGGCACACACCCCCCTCCAGCCGTATAGAATAATCTCAGCATTTAGGAGGAACAAGAGTCTCCAAGACATCCTCATCCAAGCTAAATACAGTACCAAGCCCCCACAACCACCCAAACCCTACACGGCCCACTTCAGACAAAGAAAATTCATTTCAAACTCATACAGCAAGACCTCCACTCCAGTTTTAGACTCCATTTCACTCTACACTCCAAATGTCATATATATAATCACGTGCACATTTTGCAAAAAACACTACATTGGGGAAACCCAGTATACAATAGAAAATAGACTTAAACAACATCTATACAATATCAAACTGGCCCATCTACACACAGAACTAGTCACTCATTTCCAGGATCACCCCATCACTTACCTCAATATATCAGGATTACAGTCGTGTTCTGGGTGGACCAGTGGGCGGCGAAAAGCACTGGATCGTAGGTGGATAAGAGACCTACAAACAATTAGACCCAGCGGTCTGAATGAGCGTTTTTAACCGGTCAGATAGGATCCATTGAAAGGGATAGCACAGGGTTCTCAAGGAGTTGGAAGAAGGATGCACCATAAAACAAAAAACACAATAAATAAAGTTTGTGTGGTTTTTCTTATATTTAACATATGCATGCTTATTTATAATAGTTTTATTCCTTTTGTCTTTATGTTTTTGAATTTGTTTTTACAACTCAGCACTTGACCTCAGCCCTTGTATAGATATATGGGCTTATAACTGTTTGTATATATACTAATAAAGCATCTATCCCTTGACCCCTTGTATATTTTTATATCTTAGTCCCTTCATGGACCTAGATAACCACTCAGACTATCAATTTTAGAAGCAATATTAACCTACTTACTTTGGGTAAGGTTCTTAGGAGTCAATCTAGTGGATTTTAACAGTAGAATTTATTCAGATTGGAGGGGCACACAACAATAGGCCTGCGCACCACAAGACAAATCAGTCTCTTTTTAACCCTACTCAAATTCAAAACCTAACCCTAACCTAACCCTAACCTAACCCTAACCTAACCTAACTCTAACCCTAATCTAACTCTAACTCTAACCCTAACCCTAACCTAACCCTAACCCTAACCTGACCTAACCCTAACCCTAACCTAACCTAACCCTAACCTAACCCTAACCTAACCCTAACCTAACCTAACTCTAACCCTAACCTAACTCTAACCCTAACCTAACCCTAACCTAACCCTAACCCTAACCTGACCTAACCCTAACCCTAACCTACCCTAACCCTAACCCTAACCTAACCCTAACACTAACCCTAACCTAACCCTAACCCTAACCCTACCCTAACAAAACCCAACCCTAACCCAAACCTAACCCTAACCTAACTCTAACTCTAACTCTAACCCTAACCTAACTCTAACCTAACTCTAACTCTAACCCTAACCTAACCCTAACCTAACCTAACCTGACCTAACCCTAACCCAACCTAACCCAACCTAACCCTAACCTAAACCTAAACCTAACTCTAACTCTAACCCTAACCTAACTCTAACCCTAACCCTAACCTGACCTAACCCTAACCTAACCTAACCCTAACCTAACTCTAACTTTAACCGTAACCCTGACCTAACCCTAACCCTAACCCAACCCTAACCCTAACCTAACTCTAACTCTAACCCTAACCTAACTCTAACCCTAACCTAACTCTAACCTAACCTAACCCTAACCTAACTCTAACCATAACCCTAACCTAACTCTAACACTAACCTAACCCTAACCTAACCCAAACCTAACCTAACTCTAACCCTAACCTAACCCTAATCTAACCCTAAATCCTAACACTAATTGTAAACTTAACCCTAAACTCCCTACAAATAGTCCTTTTCCCTGAGAGAACGAACAAAATGTCCCCAGTTGGTCAAACCTTTCTTAGTTTCTTGGTCCCAATAACGATTAGAAAGCATATACAACATTTAATGATAGCAGTCTAGACTGGAAGATTAACTTCAAAATGAAGTGGAGTGTTTGTGTGTGTGTGTGTGTGTGTGTGTGTGTGTGTGTGTGTGTGTGTGTGTGTGTGTGTGTGTGTGTGCGTGCGTGTGTGCGTGCGTGCGTGTGTGTAGAGAAGTACAAGGAGAAGAGCCACTTAGAAGCTTCAATAATGTTCTCTTCAGCATACAGTATAAGAGGCAGAGAGGGAGAGAGAGAAGCAGACAGAGAGAGGGAGAGGCAGAAAGAGGGAGAGAGAGAAGCAGAAAGAAGGAGAGAGAGAGAGAGAGGGAGAAAGAGGGAGAGAGAGGGAGAGAGAGAAGCAGAAAGAGAGAGAGAGGGAGAGGCAGAGAGAGAGAGGGAGAGAGAGAGGCAGAAAGAGGGAGAGAGAGAGGCAGAACGTGGGAGAGAGAGAGGGAGAGGCAGAAAGAGGGAGAGAGAGAGGGAGAGAAGCAAAAAGAGGGAGAGAGGGATAGGCAGAAAGAGGGAGAGAGGGAGAGATAGAGAGAGATGGAGAGAGAGGGAGAGGGAGGGAGAGAGGCAGAAAGAGGGATAGAGAGGGGAGAAAGGGAGACCTCCCCTCCCCACCATCTCTCTCCTCCCCTCCCCACCCCTCCCCTCCCCACCCCCTCTCCTACCAACCTCTCCTCCCCACCATCTATCTCCTCTCCTCCCCACCTCCTCCTCTTCTCCCCACCTCCTCCTCTCTTCCCCACCATCTCCTCTCCTCCCCACCTCCTCTCCTCCCAACCATCTCCTCTCCTCCCCACCTCCTCTCCTCCCAACCATCTCCTCTCATCCCCAAACCCTCTCCTACCAACCTCTCCTCCCCACCATCACCTCTCCTCCCCATCTCCTCCTCTCATCCCCACCATCTCCTCTCCTCCCCACCTCTCCTCCCCACCTCCTCCTCTCCTCCCCACCCCCTCTCCTACCAACCTCTCCTCCCCACCATCTCCTCTCCTCCCCACCTCCTCTCCTACCATCCTCCTCCTCTCCTCCCCACCCCCTCTCCTACCAACCTCTCCTCCCCACAATCTCCTCTCCTCCCCTTCTCCTCTCCTACAAACCTCTCCTCCCTGCCTCCTCTCCTCCCCACCGCTCCTCCCCTTCTCCTCTCCTACCAACCTCTTCCCCCCCTACTAACCTATCCTCCCCACCTCCTCTCCTCTCCACCTCTCTTTGCCACCTCCTCCCTATCTATCGTACTGGCAGATCACTCAAGATTGATTTTGAAATTGGATGTCTGTCTATGTCTTGATGATGTCGGGAAATGCCTTAAAAACAGCCTTTAGAGGCAACAGTGAGCAAGCAGGCTCAATCCCATCCCTCTGGATCAGAAGATCACGTGTTCAGTCCAAGTGGTAGACACACGTTTATTGTTTAGTTTTAACCCTATCCCAAACCTTAACCCTTAACCCTTTGACATTTGGAGCAACTTTGAAAGTTGATGTTTGGAGAAAAGGAACGATGCTGAGCAGGAGGAACAACCCAGAGTGTCAAAAACACAGAAACACAGAAATTTGACGTTTGGAGAAAAGTTCAAAAGCGTCTAATTCTGCCCTGAGACTGTGAGAGCGTGTTGCTATGGTAACACCGTTGTTCTTCAGAGTGACGCAGACAGATGGAGTTTGTGATAGTATCAGAGCTAGAGAGACAGACAGATGGACAGACATAGCATCACACTGTGACAAGACTTCTGTTGTCACCAACTGTCATGTTCTCCACAAACAAACAGACGGAGTAGGAAAACACTACTGGTAAACTGTAGTAGGAACAGAGGGAAATGGAGAGAGAGGGAGCAAAATATAGAAAAAGATGGAGAGAGAGTGAGTGAGAAGGAGAGAGGTGGAAGAGAGAGAGAGTGGGGGAGAGGATAGATGGAGAGAGAGATTTAAAGAGAGGGAGCTATATATAGGAAAGAAAGAGAGGGGGAAAAGGCGGGGAGAGAGAGAAAGAGAGGGATATGGAGAAATCCCCATTAGGAAAAGGATGCGTGTGGAATGATATACAGATATGTTGCATGTGGAGAACCCCGGGGAGGAACAGGAACAGGAACAGGAAAATGGTTTGCTGTGGATCGAAAGTCACAATCAGACCATGTCAATTTACCACAGAGAGAGAGAGAGAGAGGGAGGAGAGAGGGAAAGACAGGGAGAGAGACAGGGGCACAGAAAGACAGGAGAGAGAAGGAGATAGAGAGGGAGAGAGAATGAGGATAGAAGACAGGGAGGACGGAGAGAGTTTAAAAATATATATTTCTACCTTTATTTTTAACTAGGCAAGTCAGTTAAGAACAAGTAACTTCCACAAAGCTGTGAACGATCTGAGAACCAAGGCAAGAAGGGCCTTCTATGCCATCAAAAGGAACATAAAATTCAACATACCAATTAGGAGCTGGCTAAAAATACTTGACTTGAATCAGTTATAGAACCCATTGCCCTTTATGGTTGTGATGTCTGGGGTCCGCTCACCAACAAAGAATTCACAAAATGGGACAAACACCAAATTGAGACTCCGCACGCAGAATTCTGCTAAAATATCCTCTGTGTACAATGTAAAACACCAAATAATGCATGCAGAGCAGAAATAGGCCGATACCCGCTAATGATCAAAATCCAGAAAATTCTACAACCATCTAAAAGGAAGCGATTCCCAAACCTTCCATAACAAAGCCATCACCTACAGAGATATGAACCTGGAGAAGAGTCCCTTAACCTCTATGGGCTAGGTGGGACGCAGGCGTCCCCCCCGTGGTGCACTCCATCAACAGCAGGTGCATTTCAAGAGCGGCAAATTTGAATCCAAATAAATGTCAAAATTCAAATTTTTCAAACATACAACTATTTTACACCCTTTGAAAGATAAACATCTCCTTAATCTAACCACGTTCTACGATTTCAAAAAGGTTTTACGGCGAAAGCATAAATTTAGAGTATGTTAGGACAGTACATTTACAAGAGTTGTGTGTAATGTTTTGTCAATTCAAAGACAGGGTCACCAAAACCATAAAACCAGCTAAAATGATGCACTAACCTTTTACAATCTCCATCAGATGACACTCCTAGGACATTATGTTAGACAATGCATGCATTTTTAGTTCTATCAAGTTCATATTTATATCCAAAAACAGCGTTTTACTATGGCATTGAGGTTGAGGAAATCGTTTCCCTCCAATAACCGGCAGTCAAGTCAGCATCACAAATTAAATAATTAAAATTAGAAAACATTGGTAAAATATTATATTGTCATTTAAAGAATTATAGATTTACATCTGTTGAACGCAATCAACTTGCCAGATTTAAAAATAACCTTACTGGGAAATCACACTTTGCAATAATCTGAGCACTGCGCCCAGAAAAATACGCGTTGCGATACAGACTAGTCGTCATGTTGGGGAGATCTAAAATCGAAAATACTATGTAAATAATCCATTACCTTTGATTCTCTTCATCAGATGTCACTTCCAGGTATCACAGGTCCATAACGAATGTAGTTTTGTTCAAAAAAGCTCATCATTTATGTCCAAAAATCTCCGTCTTGTTAGCACATGATCTAAGCCCGCCGGACTTCACTTCATGAACGAGGGGAAAAAATATATTTACGTTCGTTCAAACATGTCAAACGTTGTATAGCATAAATCATTAGGGCCTTTTTTAACCAGAACATGAATAATATTCAAGGTGGACGAATGCATACTCTTTTATAACGTATTGGAACGAGGGTACCCAACATGAACTCGCGCGCCAGGTGTCTAATGGGCCATCATCGTTCCATGGCTCTTGTTCGGTCAGATCTCCCTCCAGAAGACTCAAAACACTTTGTAAAGGCTGGTGACATCTAGTGGAAGCAATAGGAAGTGCCAAAATATTCCTCAGCCCCTGTGTTTTTCAATGGCATAGGTTTAAAGGTAATACAACACATCAGGTATCCACTTCCTGTCAGAAAATGTCTCAGGGTTTTGCCTGCCAAATGAGTTCTGTTATACTCACAGACACCATTCAAACAGTTTTAGAAACTTTAGAGTGTTTTCTATCCATATATAATAAGTATATGCATATTCTAGTTACTGGGTAGGATTAGTAACCAGATTAAATCGGGTACATTTTTTTTATCCAGCCGTGCAAATACTGCCCCCTAGCCCTAACAGGCTAAGCAAGCTGGTCCTGGGGCTCTGTTCACAAACACAAACGGACCCCACAGCAACACAATTAGACACAACCAAATCATGAGATACCAAACATTTAATTATTTGACACATTGGAAGGAATTAACAAAAAAAATGCGCAAACTAGAATGATATTTGGCCTTAAACAGAGAGTAAACAATGGCAGAATACTACATTTATTATTGTTTATGTCACTTTTGTTTATTATCTATTTTACTTGCTTTGACAATGTAAACATATGTTTCCCATGCCAATGGGAGAGAGAGACAGAGAGATTTCATTGTTTTAATTTCTTTGTTGTTTTTTGTCATTGTTGTTTTGTTTGTTTTCTTTGTTGTTTTTTGTCATTGTTGTTTTGTTTGATTTCTTTGTTGTTTTTTGTCATTGTTGTTTTGTTTGATTTCTTTGTTGTTTTTTGTCATTGTTGTTTTGTTTGATTTCTTTGTTGTTTTTTGTCGTTGTTGTTTTGTTTTAGTTTTTTAACTTGCTTTGGAAATGTAAACACGTTTCCCATGCCAATAAATACATGAATTGAACTGAATTGAGAGAGGGGAGAGGAATGGAATTGAAATACAAATGCTCTTCTGATACTGTCAGATGACAAACAAGCTGTTTATGTACACACTGTGGGTGTTTCTCAAAATGCTTATTACCGGGCTCCACGTAACCTGAGTCCATATCAAAGTATGCGAAACAGAGCACAGGGGGCACTTCTCGAATGCGTACTCTGTTTGTACATATTTTGAAGCATGCATCGAAGCAGGCTTCAACGGAAAGTATGCAATAAAATGTGACGCAACCGCATAAAAAAATTACAAAGCATTTCTTAAAATCATTGGCGGCCATTATTTGAGCTGAAGCGAGAGAACACACACTCCAACTTTGGAATTAAATGTTGCCTATTCATATCTCATATGTTGTCTGACTACAATATTTATCTTGATAGGTTAATAAATACATGCTGTGTTAATTTTGGCATGTTTACCTGCCTACGTACTGTAGATCACAAGACCATAATGAGTCAATAGGGCTAACTGGCTAGCTACTACTGTTAGCTGGCTAGCCAGATAGCCACAAAGAAGTGTTAGCTAGCTACCCACGAAAAATGTACATATACTTTGCATAACATTAGTTGTAGGTCATTTCTGCCTGTTAAACTATCTGGTTAGCTACATTATTACGAGTCACATATAGCTAGCTTATAGTTATGAAGTAAAATGTTTGCTTTGTGTATATCTTGTTTCATCTCTATTGTCATTGTCCTGGCTGGTAGAAGGGTCAGTGAATGGGTAAGTCCATAGTCAAGTCAATTGGGTTAACTGGCTAGCTAGCTAGCTACAAAGAATTGGTAGCTACCCATGAAAAATGTACATCTACCATGCAAAAGTAAAACGTTTGCTTTGTGTATATCTTATTTCGTCTATTGTTGCCATTGTCCTGGCTGGTAGAAGGGTCAGTGAATGGGGAGGTGCAGTGTGAGGTAATACAGTAGGGGGAGTGCTTCTCAAATGGAATGTTTTATGCCTTCTCCTTCACTCTCGTCCTCTGGAGAACGTTGTCTGCGAGCTCGGAGCATGAGAGTGCGAAGCACTGCGGTATGCATATTGAGAAACTCCCTCGTGTGTGTGTGTGTGTGTGTGTGTGTGTGTGTGTGTGTGTGTGTGTGTGTGTGTGTGTGTGTGTGTGTGTGTGTGTGTGTGTGTGTGTGTGTGTGTGTGTGTGTGTGTGTGCGTGCGTGCGCGCGCGTGTGCGTGCGTGTGCGTGCGTGCGTGCGTGCGTGCTCCAAAGCAGAGATTGTCTATCAGTGCCACGCTAACCAAAGACAATCAGAAATCTCTCTCTATCCTTCTATATCTCTCTCTTATTTTCCCTCTCCTTTCTTCCATAAACCATGTTTCTCTCTGTCCCCTCTCACTAAGCCAAGTTTACTCTGAAGTCCCAATTAAAATGTATAATGTGGTGCGTGTGTGTGTGTGTGTGTTGCCGTCTAGCTCTCATCCACTTCTCTAATTAATACCAGAATTCTGGGGGTTGAAGGTCAACGGGACCAAATCCACTTCCTGTCTGAAGCAGAGGTGAACCAATTAGCTCGTCTGACCAGACAGAGCCAGGAAGCTTTCTAACTTTTCCTATCACATTGGTTACATCCCAATTATCTCTCCTTCCTCCCTGTGTGCACTTATTCTCTGACCTTCTCTGATT
>NC_138302.1:16745000-16752500 GCF_965601325.2 Salmo salar
TCTTTTGAAGAACATATCAAGACTGTTTCAAGGACAGCTTTTTTCCATCTACGTAACATTGCAAAAATCAGAAACTTTCTGTCCACAAATGATGCAGAAAAATGAATCCATGCTTTTGTTACTTCTAGGTTGGACTACTGCAATGCTCTACTTTCCGGCTACCCGGATAAAGCACTAAACAAACTTCAGTTAGTGCTAAATACGGCTGCTAGAATCCTGACCAAAAAATTTGATCATATTACTCCAGTGCTAGCCTCCCACACTGGCATCCTGTTAAGGCAAGGGCTGATTTCAAGGTTTTACTGCTAACCTACAAAGCATTACATGGGCTTGCGCCTACCTATCTTTCCGATTTGGTCCTGCCGTACATACCTACACGTACGCTACGGCTAGGGTAAGGGGTTGGTGGTTAGGTTTAGGGTTAGGGTTAAGTTTAGGAGTTAGAGAAAACAGGAATTTTAGGTCCCCACGAGGATAGAGAAACAAAACGTGTGTGTATTTTCTACTGACTTTCTTGTACACACTGGACATAGATTGCCAATGACAAATAGCACCTTGATTTATCAGTGTGGTGAATGGAATAGACAGCGTTCTGTTATGTAACAGACGGGTTGAGAACAGAATGTGTAGAAAGCTCAGAACATTCCATCAGAGAGGATTCTGAAGGGATCAACAGCTCAATGGATTGTGAAAGTAACCAAACACAGTTTTAAGCTCAGGAGAGTCTTATAACATGGGGTTTGAGCTCTGTTGCACATGAACCAACAGGCACGTGTGAACTCCTCATGACTAGCTGTATCTTTTCCTCTGTCTTCCACATTCTGTTGATACCTTCAGATTCCTCTCTGATTGAGCCTCAGCCCCAGAGGAATGCTGGGAGATTGGTATTTCCTTATAGTACTGGAATGATGTAGGAGGAGTGATGCCGTTCTAATTGAATGTAATGTTACACACAGTGATGGGACTGAGTTCACCTCCCTTTGACCCTTACAATCTAATACCCTCTGAACACTGTGATTAGAACCACACACACACACACACACACACACACACACACACACACACACACACACACACACACACACACACACACACACACACACACACACACACACACACACACACACACAGTTATCAAATTTACTCATTCTCATTTCAAGGTAGCATCAGCCAGATGGTCCATGTACGACCTGATGAAATTATATGTAGTAAGTCCGGGGGTTTGAATTAGCTGATTTTAGATTGGTTGAGTCCCAAAATAGCAGCCTATTTCCTATATAGTGCACTATGTTTGACCAGAGCCCTGTGGGCCTATTTAATAAAGACGGCGCATTTTGGGACGTAGACATTGAAAAAGTAGCGTCACTTACAGTAAGTTGTTCACTACCTTATCTTTAACCACTGCTCATGTAGCTAGCTAGAGATGAAAGTTAAATTATGTTACCAAGTTTAGCAGTTAGTAGCAGGGGACACCTCTCTCTCTTCCAGCTCTCACTCTCTGTCCACTGTACCTCTCTCCCACCTCTCTCTCTCTGTCCACTATACCTCTCTCCCAACTCTCTCTGTCCACTATACCTCTCTCCCACCTCTCTCTGTCCACTATACCTCTCCCACCTCTCTCTGTCCACTATACCTCTCCCACCTCTCTCTGTCCACTATACCTCTCTCCCACCTCTCTCTGTCCACTATACCTATCTCCCACCTCTCTCTGTCCACTATACCTCTCTCCCACCTCTCTCTGTCCACTATACCTCTCTCCCACCTCTCTCTGTCCACTATACATCTCTCCCACCTCTCTCTGTCCACTATACCTCTCCCACCTCTCTCTCTCTGTCCACTATACCTCTCTCCCACCTCTCTCTGTCCACTATACCTCTCTCCCACCTCTCTCTGTCCACTATATCTCTCCCACCTCTCTCTCTGTCCACTATACCTCTCTCCCACCTCTCTCTGTCCACTATACCTCTCTCCCACCTCTCTCTGTCCACTATACCTCTCTCCCACCTCTCTCTGTCCACTATACCTCTCTCCCACCTCTCTCTGCCCCTCCACTGCCCTATATCTCTCCCACCTCTCTCTCTCTGTCCACTATACCTCTCTCCCACCTCTCTCTGTCCACTATACCTCTCTCCCACCTCTCTCTGTCCACTATACCTCTCCCACCTCTCTCTGTCCACTATACCTCTCTCCCACCTCTCTCTGTCCACTATAACTCTCTCCCACCTCTCTCTGTCCACTATACCTCTCTCCCACCTCTCTCTGTCCACTATACCTCTCCCACCTCTCTCTCTCTGTCCACTATACCTCTCTCCCACCTCTCTCTGTCCACTATACCTCTCCCACCTCTCTCTCTCTGTCCACTATACCTCTCTCCCACCTCTCTCTGTCCACTATACCTATCTCCCACCTCTCTCTGTCCACTATACCTCTCTCCCACCTCTCTCTGTCCACTATACCTCTCCCACCTCTCTCTCTCTCCACTATACCTCTCCCACCTCTCTCTGTCCACTATACCTCTCTCCCACCTCTCTCTGTCCACTATACCTCTCTCCCACCTCTCTCTGTCCACTATACCTCTCTCCCACCTCTCTCTGTCCACTATACCTCTCCCACCTCTCTCTCTCTGTCCACTATACCTCTCTCCCACCTCTCTCTGTCCACTATACCTCTCTCCCACCTCTCTCTGTCCACTATACCTCTCTCCCATCTCTCTCTGTCCACTATACCTCTCTCCCACCTCTCTCTGTCCACTATACCTCTCCCACCTCTCTCTCTCTGTCCACTATACCTCTCTCCCACCTCTCTCTGTCCACTATACCTCTCTCCCACCTCTCTCTGTCCACTATACCTCTCTCCCACCTCTCTCTGTCCACTATACCTCTCCCACCTCTCTCTCTCTGTCCACTATACCTCTCTCCCACCTCTCTCTGTCCACTATACCTCTCCCACCTCTCTCTCTCTGTCCACTATACCTCTCTCCCACCTCTCTCTGTCCACTATACCTCTCTCCCACCTCTCTCTGTCCACTATACCTCTCCCACCTCTCTCTCTCTCCACTATACCTCTCTCCCACCTCTCTCTGTCCACTATACCTCTCTCCATCTCTCTCTGTGGTTCAATGGTTCATACACGATTCCAGACACAATGGTTCATACATGATGTTTGGAATATTACAATAACAATTTACTTCAAACAACCAACGTAGTTTTTTCTCCTCGGACACCACTGCACACGGGATAGGACAGCAGAATATGCACTAATGGTCCTCTTCTCCGTTTTCATCAACAGAAGTCAAATAAACGCTCTGTGGCGACCTGTGGCGCTGTTTCCCCTAACACGGACTCCATCTTTAACTGTTGAATAGAGTTAGGTTGGAAAGACTCCTGAGAGAAGGTTTATATATCGCTGTTGTTCCTGGGTACTTTTCTCAGTTCTACCTGACGACTGGAGACAATTCAAACTCTGTATGACCTCTCTGTATGAATTCAGTGAACACAGTCGATAGAGTGTGTGTGTGTGGGGGTGTGTGCTTGTATGAGTTCAGTGAACACAGTCGATAGAGTGTGTGTGTGTGGGGGGGGGTGTGTGCTTGTATGAGTTCAGTGAACACAGTCGATAGAGTGTGTGTGTGTGGGGGGGTGTGTGCTTGTATGAGTTCAGTGAACACAGTCGATAGAGTGTGTGTGTGTGGGGGTGTGTGCTTGTATGAGTTCAGTGAACACAGTCGATAGAGTGTGTGTGGGGGGGGGGTGTGTGCTTGTATGAGTTCAGTGAACACAGTCGATAGAGTGTGTGTGTGTGGGGGGTGTGTGTGCTTGTATGAGTTCAGTGAACACAGTCGATAGAGTGTGTGTGTGTGTGGGGGGGGGGTGTGTGCTTGTATGAGTTCAGTGAACACAGTCGATAGAGTGTGTGTGTGTGGGGGGGTGTGTGCTTGTATGAGTTCAGTGAACACAGTCGATAGAGTGTGTGTGTGTGGGGGGGGGTGTGTGCTTGTATGAGTTCAGTGAACACAGTCGATAGAGTGTGTGTGTGTGGGGGGGTGTGTGCTTGTATGAGTTCAGTGAACACAGTCGATAGAGTGTGTGTGTGGGGGGGGGGTGTGTGCTTGTATGAGTTCAGTGAACACAGTCGATAGAGTGTGTGTGTGGGGGGGGTGTGTGCTTGTATGAGTTCAGTGAACACAGTCGATAGAGTGTGTGTGTGTGGGGGTGTGTGCTTGTATGAGTTCAGTGAACACAGTCGATAGAGTGTGTGTGTGTGGGGGGTGTGTGTGCTTGTATGAGTTCAGTGAACACAGTCGATAGAGTGTGTGTGTGTGTGGGGGGGGGTGTGTGCTTGTATGAGTTCAGTGAACACAGTCGATAGAGTGTGTGTGTGTGGGGGGGGTGTGTGCTTGTATGAGTTCAGTGAACACAGTCGATAGAGTGTGTGTGTGGGGGGGGGGGGTGTGCTTGTATGAGTTCAGTGAACACAGTCGATAGAGTGTGTGTGTGTGGGGGGTGTGTGTGCTTGTATGAGTTCAGTGAACACAGTCGATAGAGTGTGTGTGTGTGGGGGGTGTGTGTGCTTGTATGAGTTCAGTGAACACAGTCAAGAGTTGTCCCGCAGTCTGAGTCAGTGGAGGGCCTGGTACGACTACCTGGAGTTGGACCCAAGATGGCTCACCTGGCCATGGACATCGCCTGGCACCAGGTCTCTGGCATAGGTAGGTATGGCTACTAGACTGTAAACTCTCCTTCCAGACTCATATTAAACATCTCCAATCCAAAATCAAATCTAGAATCAGCTTTCTATTTCGCAACAAAGCCTCCTTCACTCACGCCGCCAAACTTACCCTAGTAAAACTGACTATCCTACCGATCCTCAACTTTGGCGAAGTCATCTACAAAATAGGCTCCAACACTCTACTCAGCAAACTGGATGTAGTCTATCACAGTGCCATCTATCACAGTGCCCCTTATACCACCCACCACTGCGACTTGTATGCTCTCGTTGGCTGGCCCTCACTACATATTCGTCGCCAGACCCACTGGCTCCAGGTCATCTATAAGTCTATGCTAGGTAAAGCTCCGCCTTATCTCAGCTCACTGGTCACGATAACAACACCCACCCGTAGCACATGTTTCAGCAGGTCTATCTCACTGATCATCCCCAAAGCCAACACCTCATTGGCTTTGGGGACACTCGTCCAGAGTGTCCGGCAACAGTGCCCTGTCCAGAGTGTCCGGCAACAGTGCCCCGTCTAGAGATGGCCCACAGTTCGGAGCCTGCAGAGACGGCGTACAGTCTGGAACCAGCAGAGACGGCCCACAGTCCGGAGCCAGCAGAGACAGCACCACAGTCCAGAACCGACAGAGACGGCCCACAGACCGGAACCGACAGAGACGGCCCACAGTCCGGAACCGACAGAGATGGCCCACAGTCCGGAACCGACAGAGACGGCCCACAGTCCGGAGCCGACAGAGACGGCCCCCAGTTCGGAGCTCCCAGAGTCGCCCTCCAGTCCGGAGCTCCCAGAGTCGCCCTCCAGTCCGGAGCTCCCAGAGTCGCCCTCCAGTCCGGAGCTCCCAGAGTCGCCCTCCAGTCCGGAGCTCCCAGAGTCGCCCTCCAGTCCGGAGCTCCCAGAGTCGCCCTCCAGTCCGGAGCTCCCAGAGTTGCCCTCCAGTCCGGAGCTCCCAGAGTCGCCCTCCAGTCCGGAGCTCCCAGAGTCGCCCTCCAGTCCGGAGCTCCCAGAGTTGCCCTCCAGTCCGGAGCTCCCAGAGTCGCCCTCCAGTCCGGAGCTCCCAGAGTCGCCCTCCAGTCCGGAGCTCCCAGAGTCGCCCTCCAGTCCGGAGCTCCCAGAGTCGCCCTCCAGTCCGGAGCTCCCAGAGTCGCCCTCCAGTCCGGAGCTCCCAGAGTCGCCCTCCAGTCCGGAGCTCCCAGAGTCGCCCTCCAGTCCGAGGTTTCCAGCGACGCGCATCAGCCCGAAGTCTCCAGCGACGCGCATCACCCCGAGGTCTTCAGCGATGGGTAAAATATAATAAGCAGTTAGCGGGGGTGGACAGGTTAGGTTGGGGAGTAAGGCCGGAGCCTGAGCCACCTCCGTAGTAGGGGGTTGGGGAGGGGGGGTGTAGCACAAGAACCATCGGTGACGGTGGCCACCCTCCCTTCCCTCCCTTTAGTTTGGGATTATTTTTGTTTTGGGTTTATTTTTGTGTTTTTGTTTAAGGTGCATCGGGGGTCTGCACCTTTGGGGGGGTACTGTCACGTCCTGACCAGTATAAGGGGTTATTTGTTATTGTAGTTTGGTCAGGACGTGGCAGGGGTGTGTTTGTTTTGTGTTGTCGGGATTTTTGGGTGGTGTTCTATGTTTTGTATTTCTATGTTCTATTTTCTAGTTTTTCTGTTTCTATGTCTAGTTTATTGTTTTGACCTTCAATTGGAGGCAGCTGTTCCTCGTTGCCTCTAATTGAAGGTCCTATTTAGTAGGGGTGTTTTTTCATGGGTTTTTGTGGGTAGTTGTTCTTTGTATAGCCTAGTAGCCTTACAGGACTGTTTCGTCATTGTTTTTGTATACGTGTTTATTTTTGTTTTCCTTCTTCAATAAAAAAGAAGATGAGTATACACGTTCCCGCTGTATTTTGGTCCAATCCCTACGACACCCGTGACAACAATAAACAATTCCGGACAAGGACATGGGGGGAACAGGTGGTTAAATACACAACATGTAATGATGGAATTGAAACCAGGTGTGTGGGTGACAAGACAAAACAAATGGAAAATGAAAAGTGGATCGATGATGGCTAGAAGACCGCCGAACGCCGCCTGAACAAGGAGAGGAACCAACTTCGGCGGAAGTCGTGACACAGACGCATTTTATTTGTGAGTCAATGAGCTCTTCACTATTGAAGTGAAAAGGCACTTATCATATTAAGATGGGCTTCTTTGAGTTTAGACTAAAAAAGTGAATTGTGTGTGTGTTTATAAAGTTGTTTATGTCTGTTTGTGTGTGCATGCGTGTGTGTGTTTGTCCGAGGTTGACCACCTGCATTTGGCACAACAGTAATGCTGGAGGCCAAAAGCAGCTCTCGCAGTGAGGACCCCCGCTGAGCATGATGGGCGTCTATTCAAATAGCCTGTAGGACCCCGGACAAAGTGGCCAGAGACATGCCTTAAGAGACTAATTATACATACTGCCAAAAGGTTCAGAGAGTGAGAGAAAGAGAAAGGGAGGGAGGGAGGGAAAGAGGTGGGGGGAGGGAGAGCAAGATGAGGGAGGGAGAGAGAGGAAGGGACAGTGAGAGAAAGGAGGGAGGGAGGACAGAGAGCGAAGAGAAAATGAGGAAAAGTGATTAAAAGTGATGGAGTGACAGAGGGAGGGAAACAGAGGAGGTGGATGAAGGGACAAAGTAAGAGAAGAAAGACAAAGTTAGGAAAGGGGATTAAAGGTTTGCCAGGGATCAATTCAAGATAAGAGAAAATAAAATGAGAGAGGGAGAGAAAGAGAGAGAGAAAGAG